>NC_136069.1:1344429639-1344812139 GCF_964261635.1 Lissotriton helveticus
TTGCAGTCTCTTAGATCCAGCCCGACTTTGGCAGAGTAGACCTTCTCTATTTGCAGGAGGCTGGGCTATGTGCAGACGTAGTATGTACGGGTCATCATGCTCTGGAGGTAGATTTCCAGTCCCTGGAGTGACGGTGTACTCATATCGGGTTGGTGTAATGGAGACACTATTGGATGTGATTGCAGTACAATCCATGCCTTCACCATTAATGGCACTCCCGGCTTATGTAGCAGAGATTCCAGTGATTATTTGTAAACTGACGGCATATGCATTACTGCTCGCAAAGAGACCACTAGCTTTACGACAGGACAAGGGAACTGCTCCTAAAGAACAAGACTGGGTAAAAAATCTTTTTCAATGAAACCTCTGATCTATATAACATGACCCATTCCGCTGCCTCCAGACCTTGAAGTATCCGGACCCCATTGACTACATATAATTCCAGTATATGACATTTCCTGTAACTGTAGTTGACTGTTACCTTGGATTTTTTTCAACTGTATAATACAATAAAAATACCAATAGAATACAGATTTGCATGTTTACGTATCGAGGAGCACATCATTGAAGGGAACTGGTATGAAAAAATATTTTACTCTCTCTTTCAAAACATGGGTACGTTTATTAAGTGGTTATTTCATAATACATTCCAGTTGCCAACATGAAATTGCTAAAACGTTGTCCTCTGGAGATAGGAAGAAGTAAGGCTAATTAGTGTTGTGCTGATCAATTAATTTTGAACTGTTGTGTTCTGATGTGTTGGAGTATTGGATGTTTTGCATGTGTTTATTGCTTTATTACAGATGTTTACCTGTTCTACTTGTGTTCAATGCCCTTAAACATCAGCATATTGCCAACTGAATGTATGACCTTTGTTGTTAGTTGGGTGTGTGAGTATGGCTGTTAAGGTGTAGAATTGATGGAATTAGCCCGAATGTTCAGTCAATATTACCAGATTATTTTAAATAATACAAATATGTGTTCTTGTGAACTGGCTCCTTATGCACTGCACTTGTTTGAAACTAGTTGCAGCGACTGCAAGTGCCATGCCTCTGGGATAGTGTGTGTTAGGAGCTGCATTGAAGTTGCATCTTTTGTCTTCCTTGTTAGCCCACAGGTTCTTATGTCAGGTGTTGTCCTATTACTTACCGGTAATCTTCATTACTCCTGGTCCCGTTGTCCTCGTCCCCTTCATAATAAACAGTTGAGATAACCTATCTTACAGACAGAAAAAAGAAAAGCAGGAATGCTGGTACGCCCCTTCCTCTCCCTATAGGGAGTACATAAGGGTACAGTACCCAGCATGCCTCCTGAACCACCAAGCCCAAGATGAGGGCCGGAAAGCCCGGGAGGGAGGGTGGGATGGTATGAAGGGGACGAGGACAACGGGACCAGGAGTAATGAAGATTACCGGTAGTAATAGGACATTACCCCCAGGTCCCTCCTGTCCTCGTCCCCTTCATAATAAACAGTTGAGAATACCCAAGCAGCAACCGGCCATCATCAAACAACAAACCACCAGGACACAACTGTACAGCAAATCCAGCAATTTATTGCAAATAACGGCACAGTAGAAGGAAACAAAGGGAATCAGGAACACACAGCCCTAAGAACCCCCAAACCAAAGTTAGTGTCATCCCCCAGAACATTCTGGAGACGGTAATGCCTAACAAAGGTATTAGCAGAAGCCCAAGTGGCGGCCCTACAAATTTCAGAAAGGGACACCCCACGAACCTCCGCCCAGGAAGCAGCCATCCCCCTAGTAGAACGCCCCTGAACCCCAGCAGGGGGGGGGGGGAACCCGAAAGGGAATAGGCCAGAACAATAACCTGCTTCAACCAACGCCCAATGGAAGAAGAAGAAGAAGCACGGCAACCCCTGGAGACAGCACCAAAAGAAACAAACAGGGAGTCAGAAAGCCGAAAGTCACGGGTCCGATCCAAATAAACCCGCAAAGCCCGGCAAACATCCAGCAAGGACCAAGGGAGGTCGTCCCCGTCCACCGGAGCCGAAAGCAAAGCAGGCAGGACCAGCTCCTGAGAGCGATGGAATTGGGAGGAAACCTTAGGAACGAAGGAGGAATCCAAACGAAGAACCACCCCGTCAGCAGAAAAGGACAGAAAAGGCTCCCGAGTCATCAAAGCACCCAGCTCCCCCAGGCGACGAGCAGAAGTGATAGCCACCAAAAAAACAACCTTCAGGGTGACAAACATTATATCGACCTCCCCCAAAGGCTCAAAGGGAGCGGCAACAAGAACCCTCAAAACCAAGGGAAGATCCCAGAGAGGAAAAGAAGGACGCACCACAGGGCGGGAATTAGAAAAAGTACGCAACAGACGGGAAACCAGACCATCCACATCCGGCAGATTCCCCCAAGGAGCCCGAAAAGCCCTGATAGCAGCCCACTGAGCTCGGAGAGTAGAAACAGACAAACGCTTCTAGAACCCCTCCCAAAGGAACTGGAGAACATCCGGCAAAGGACAAACCAAGGGCGACAAAGCCAGGCCAAGACACCAACGCTCAAAGTTGCCCCAATGCCTACCATAGGACTGAAGGGTAGAAGGTTCCCGAGACTGCTGAATAGCCAAGGCTAAATGCTCCGGGAGACCCCTATTCCGCCACCCCTGCCTCTCAACCGCCAAACCGACAGCCGAAGCCGCCGCAGGGGCAACATCGGAGAGGACCGTAACGGAGACGGAGGGAAGGGAAAGAACCACGGACCCTGAACAGCCAACAGCATCAGCGTGGGAAACCAAGACCCGCGGGGCCAGAAAGGCCCCACCGCCACCACCTCCCGATCCTCCAACAACAGCCGGGACGACAGAAAGCGAGAGATCAGAACCAGAGGAGGAAAGGCGTACAGCAGGCGGGGAGGCCAAGGAAGGGACAGAGCATCCACCCCCCAAGACCCCTCCTGGGGAACCCGGGAGAAGAAAAGGGGAAGCTGCGCATTGAGCCGGGAAGCAAAGAGGTCCAGAAAGGGAAGACCAAACCTCATGCACACCAGACGAAAGGCCACCGGAGTCAAGGCCAACTCCAGGGAGGCAGGAAAAAAATGACTGAGGGCATCCGCCACCCCATTGTCCACCCCCCGGACATGTACAGCCACCAGGGACAACAGATGGCACTCCGCCCAGCAAAACAACGGGGACACCACCGCGTTCAGGGACCGAGAACGGATACCGCCCTGGTGATTCAAGTAGGCCACCGTCACCGAGTTGTCCGACCGAACCAACACATGATGGCCCACCAGAAGGAGCCGAAACCCCCGGACAGCCCGACACACGGCAGACAACTCCCGCCAGTTCGAAGACCGACGACCCTCCAGAAGGGACCACCGACCCTGAAGGCACTCCGACCCCAAAGTCGCCCCCCAGCCCAGAACGCTGGCATCCGTCGTAAGGACCACCGGAGGAGGAGACTGCAGAGGCAAGCCCTTGTCCAGATTGGACGACAGAGACCACCAACGCAGGGCAGGAAGGATCGACAGGGACACAGGAACCAAAAGGGACAAGTCCCCCGACAAGGGATCCCACCGAGCCAGCAGGTAGGACCACAGAGGACGAAGATGGAAATGTGCCCAAGGCACTGTGAACACCGTGGCCGCCATCAGGCCCAGAAGGCGCAACCAAAGACGGACCTGGAAGGACCGACCCACCAGAAACCGACGTGCCAGAGAACACAGGGTCACAGCACGATCCACCGGCAGGAACACCCGATTCAAATCCGTGCGGAAACGGGCCCCGATGAACTGCAAGTCCTGAGACGGGGGAAGCCGGCATTTGGGGAGATTCAACAGGAGCCCATGGTCCCGCAAGGCCGCACACACCAACCTCTGATCCACCAACAACTGCTCCGCGGAGGGAGCATGCAGGAGCCAGTCGTCCAGATATGGATAAACCATCATCCCCTGGAGGTGCAAGAAAGCCACCAAGGGAGCCACCACCTTGGTAAACACCCTGGGAGCCGACCTCAGGCCGAAAGGAAGAACAACAAACTGGTAATGGACCCCCAGAAGACAAAAGCGAAGGAAGGGACTGGAGAGAGGATGGACAGGCACGTGATAATAGGCATCCTGAAGGTCCAGAGTGCACATGTAATGACCCCTTAGAACCAGGGGAATCACCCTCTGAAGAGTCTCCATCTTGAATGGAATCCGCATGACAAACTTGTTCAGGGCCTTGATATCCAGAACAAGACGAAACCCTCCAGTCACCTTGGGCACCAGAAAAATGATGGAGTAAAATCCCCGACCCAGCTCCCCTGGAGGAACCACCTGAACCGCCCCCTTGTCCAACAGAGACTGAACCCCCAAAGACAGTTCCGCACGTCTGGACGGGCAGGACGGCCAAGGAGTCTGACGGACCTCCGAGTCCGGAGGCAGGCTGGAGAACTCCACACGGTACCCCAAACGGATCACGTCCAGGACCCATAAGTCTGAACAGGAGGACATCCAGGCCAGAAGAAACAACCGAAACCGACCACCTACCAAGGATCCGACCTCGGACCCCAGATAGTCAGGAACGAGGCTTCGCAGGGGGGGACTTAGCTTTCTTGTCCCGACCCCGTCCAGGCTGAAAACTACCTCGACCCCTGGAAAATTGTCTGTGAGAAGAGGGGCGAAAGAAAGGTTTAGGCTTAGAAAACGCCGGAGCAGCCAAGGGCAGTTTGAAAGAGGAGGAATGTTTCTTCTCCTTGAAAAGCCGATGAAGCTTGCCCTCCAATTCAGCCCCAAACAACATGGAACCCTGAAAGGGCAACCGCAGCGCAGCAGACTTCTGGGCCGAATCAGTCTTCCAATCCTTGAGGACCAAGTTCCTACGAGCAGCCACGCACGCACCCCCCGAGAGGGCAGAAGCACGCACCACATTGAAGGACACGTCAGAGAGAAACTCCACCTGACGCTCAATGTGGGCCAGGACAGCAGAACAGTCAGTAGCATTATCCATGGAACCATACAAAGTCTTCAAGTCAGAAAGAAGGGACTGAGCAACATAAGTCCCGTAGATGCCCGCCCTCAGAGCCAGATGTGAACCAGAATAAGCCTTGCGCAGAGAAGCGTCCACCCTCTTGTCCACAGGATCCCGCACCACAGCATCCTCAGCCAAAGAAGTGCGAACCAGACTGGCCACGAAAGAATCGACAGGAACAGAGTCCGGCAAATCCTTCGCCATATCCTGAACAGGATAGAGCTTCGCCATAAAGCGAGGAAGCAGAATACGATCAGGATCCTTCCACTCCCGATCCAAGACCTCCCTGACACAAGGATGGACAGGCAAAACTGCAGGCGCAGCGCACTGGAACTGACGAAGCAAGGACCCTCCAGAAGTACCCGGGACATCGTCAGCAGGAAACCCCATATTCTCCTTCACATGGGCCAACAAATCCGGCAGCATATCCTTATCCACATATTTGCCCTTGACAATATCATGCTCCAGATCACCATCATCCGACCCAGAGGAAGAAGAAGAAGAAGAAGAAGAAGAAGGGCGCGGAACACCACCGGACCTGGACAGGGAGCGCGACCCCTTAGACCGGGGACCCCCCATCTCCAACAACGTTTCCTTAATCAGCTTCTTCAATCTGGCATCAACACCATGGGCACGATGCCTGGACCTCGCAGGAGAAGGAGTGGACGAAGAAGAAGAAGAAGATGAGGAGGACTCCACAACATGCCTGCTCTTCTTCGAGTGCTTCCCCATGACGAAAAACCCAGTAGAACCAGACAGCCACCAAAGACTGCCCAAGGTCAGCAGGCAAAACGCTGAAGGAAAGTATCAGCAAAGGCGCCCCAAGCAGAGACGCACAGGACTCTCCACACACAGAGGAAATCAAGCAGCAGCACCACAAAATGCCTAAACAGCAAAGAAATGCAGGCACCGTAGGGGAACAGCACATTACATAGAGGAAAGTAGAAAAAACCCGCTACGCGGTACTTACGAGGGAAGAGCCGGCAAGCCTCCAACCAACACCGCCGCCGCCGGCCGACCATCGAAATGCCTGACTTCCTGCACCACACAAAGGAAGTCAGGCAAACCCCGGCAGGAAGCGCCCCAGCCGTGCGAGGGCCGCCGCACCACCGGAGTCACAGGAAACAGCGCCGCGTCTCCGAGCTTGCCCAGCAGGACAGAGACGCGGCCGAACACTCCCTCCAGCCTTCACGTGACCAAAATCCAATGGCAGGCAGGAAGAAGACTCAGGGAACCCCTCGAGCCTGGCAGGAGGGGAAACCCCGAAGAGACCAGCTCCACCCGAAGCCCAGCAACAGGTAGGCACCAGGAGCCAACCGGCTCCTGGAACTGCAGAAAAAACATGTCGAAGAAAGACAAAAGAACAGGAGGCATGCTGGGTACTGTACCCTTATGTACTCCCTATAGGGAGAGGGAGGGGCGTACCAGCATTCCTGCTTTTCTTTTTTCTGTCTGTAAGATAGGTTATCTCAACTGTTTATTATGAAGGGGACAAGGACAGGAGGGACCTGGGGGTAATTCCTGTGTACTATGCTCTAAATCCTCAAAGGATAACCGCACGATCAATGAATGCTTGTCATATGTGAAACAAGCTTCATCTTTCAAGAGCACGGCTAGGTGTTCTGTGGGGAAGAGGTAATCTATATCTGAATGGTGTTATTATGCGATCATCCATTGATTATCATACAGCATCTATCTCAAGCAGGGGGAGGGGTTGATATCGTTTTCTTTTTTTTACTAGATGTGTTGTCTGTTGGTTGTAATGGTAGTTCTTTATAATGGGCAGCAGAATAGAATCTATGGAAAGCATAATGTTACTTCAAAGGGCATTATTACAGTAAGTACGTGTATCATTATGCTATAGATTTCAACAGTCGCTCAGGATTTATCATCATTATGCCTGAACAAACCTTTTATACGAGTGGACATCATCATGCACTCACCCCATCGCACACTTGTGCGCACCTACACAAACACACGCACTTGGACAGATGTGTAAGCACACAAACTCTCACACAAATTTATATTCTCTTGCTCATTCTCTGTCTTGTTTTCTCTCTCAATGTGATGAGCTGTATAATATGCCCTGCACTATCAATCACAGGTGGAGTCACATGATTACTGGCTGTGGGGCAGTCCCTGTGCTGTCATTTTCATTGTCTGACACAGGTTCTGCTATTAGCTAGAGCACTGACACACACTGCTTTGCTTGAGACCATGGGCTCTCATCTCAGCCGCCTAATGGAACGCTAATGCACTTGCACCTCAAAGACCACAAACTGTGCATGTATGAAGTAGTGAGAATGGACTGATGGCTGATGACGCATGCATGTTTTTTACCTGTCACTGAAATTGTCTGAAATTGAGTGGTGCTGTCTGTGAAGCCTCGGTGTACATCTCCAGGCCACTGGGTTTCCAGAAAACTGTTCATCTGAGGTCCCCTTAACGTCAGCAAGTCTGTTGGGTGAATATCTTAAGTTACTTCTGTTTTATCCTTAATTAAGGTAAGTAGCAATTTAATGTTTTCACTGTATTTAAAGTAGTAAATAGGCTGGAAAGTAAAAATGATACTATGGCCCCGTAGTTTACACCTTCTACTTATACATCACGTTCACAAGACATCTTTGTCCGCACCTCCTTTTTTTGATTTATTTAAACAGGAGGGAAGGGAAATGGAAGGGCTTTAGATCGAAACAGGAATTTCACAGTGTGTTGCTTTAATTTCGGATTCACTTGGTACAAGTTACCTAGCCAAATGATCCCGGGCTCATAACAGTTGGCGCAGATATAAAATTGGCAGTCCTTCTTTGTAAGTGTGAATCAAAGGGTGGCAGGAGCACAATAGAAGCGTTGTATGAGGGTCTCAACCACTGGTATGATCAGGAGTTCAGGCTGTGCAATGCTATTTTCATATCAAGATTAAAGGGGGTGATTCGTTCATAGTCCATAAACTTAGGTTGGAACACTAACAACTCATTGCTTGGAAGAACCACCGTACAACCTTGTAAGAAAAATACTTTCAGAGGTTCTGGAACGTAGTAACATGAAGAAACAAGACCGGAGGTTCTGAACTTACACACCGTACTTAAGAGACAATGTCTTTTCTGAAATTCTAAACTTTACCATTATCCTAACCTCTGCACAAGATCCAATCCTTTAATCTTCAAGACGTCCTTGAAGCACTGAATAAGGTTATATCTGGAAAATATCCAGGACCTGATTGGGTTCTAATGGATCTTTATAGAAATAAGCCTCTAGTATGGGGGTGTTTAGATTTCGAGTGGCTAACTCAATGTTATGCAATAGAATGATTCACGGGTCCTGTAAAAAAAAATAAAGCTATAGCTTCCCCAATTCACAAGAAAATCTTTCAGTCTGGTCATGGACATTTTTACTCAATATCTTTTTTTTATCTTTGAATAAATTGGCGCACATTTTCTATTTGTAGGCCGTTAAGTAGTTCACGTTTACGTCAAGCAGCTTATTGGCCTCTTTACTTAAGGATTCTGAGGTATTCAGAGGCCAAGCTTTTTCATAATTTACTCTTAAAATCAAAAGCCCTACTAAATCGCCCCAGTTTGACAACAATTTCTGGGAAATCAGTTCTGGATTTCTAATTGAAATAATTACACTATTGATTGTGAATAGAGTACTATCTTTATGCTTGCTTTTGCCTGGCTTTGTTTTTCATGTCTGGCCTTTCCCTCAGTCGAGTTTTACAATTTTAAATTCAATTTTGTCATGTGTAGTAGCTACATTTTAATTTCACTTTGCTGAGGTAACCACATAGTTTCTCCAAACAACCAGTGCTTCCAAAAGCCTTCATGTTTCAGAAATACATTTCTAGCTGTGATTATAGCATTATCTTTATTTAAGACTCAATTTGGGGCCAGGCCCTGTTCCTGCTAAATCCATCTCTCACATTAGGGAGCTATAGAGGGAGTTTTGTTTTTGATCAGGTCGCCCTCCACTCAATTAGTACACCAAAAACAAAAAGACCTGTTCAACGCGGGCATTAACTCGCAATAACTTTCCGAGAGGAATTTTTGTTTTCTAAACACCTGTTTAAGTGGAGGGTTTGTTATAAACACAGTGACTTTTAACTTGAGGGTTGTCGTGGGATATATGAAAAAAACTCCCATTTCCTCTCAGAAATATATTGAGAGTTAATGCCCGCGTTGATAACGTATTTTTGTTTTGGTGTACCTGCAAAATCCATGACAATTTATTTTTTTGTTAGCAGTTCCTGGCAAGTTAAGTTGCTTTAAAGGACATGTAGATATATAGATAGGTAGGTAGCTGTCAATGACAGGATTGTTTTCCACTAATGGATTCCAAGGGACAAATGGGCAGCAAAGGGGAAGTGAGAAAAGAACATGCTTATTTACACCTACTCCTCTAAAGTGTTATATTATGTGTGGCCCCGGTCCCTCTCTCCCCTTCTGTACAGGACGTAGTAGTAATGTGGAGCCATTCACAACAAGGCTTCATCTCCCTCAGCGCTCTCCCTGTAATTGGAATTTAAAAATATCAGATACCTAGCATCATCCTTGCCACCTCCAGCGCCTTTGTTAGTAATCTCTCCTCTCCGATAAAACCCATATTTACCTGGTATCCTGCCACCCTCGTATGTAACTACCCCTTCGCAATCCTCAAAAACACCCTACCCCTTTGTCCGGATATTTAAAAAGTAATCACCCCTCACATGACCCTTGGGAACCCAAAACTAAACAAATATTGTAAAAAATATATATAATACCTGTTGTTCTTCCATTTCCCCCCACCACCCTCTGCATATTCTTGCCACCTCTCTACTGTACCTACTTTGAGAAAGTCAGAGGAGCGCTGGTAGATTTGTGCCTTCATGGCCCGCAATTCCTTGTCACCTGCGGCTGACTGGGAATGTGACAGTTGGCGCCACAAGTCTGCCGCTCTCATTACACAGCCTCAGTCGAGTATGTGTAGACCCGAGAGGCAAGAGAAGGTAAGTCAGAGGGCGGAGAGTCATCTGCCATCCACCACTTTGCGTAGATCTCTGCAGACCAGCGGAGGCAGCGGACTAATGTCTGCTACAGCCGGTGCTCTGGAGCCTGGTTCTTCACTGCTCTGACTCCAGAGCAGTGAAATAGCTAAACCCTTTTTTCGTGGTCTGATGTAAGAGCCTGTTAAGACGATAAGAAGGAGAAAGGTATGTGGACACTTCTTTTATTCAAGTACAAGCGGAGTCGGGGCCAACACATCCAAAGTCCTCGGTAGGCAGCAAGTAACCACCAGCAGTGGAACACAAATACCTAAGCCCCACAGTGACCTAACACATTCCATACTACATAATATTCCCTTGTAACCACATGAATTTAGTAAACACAACACAGCAGTGAATAATGTGGTTTCAAAGCCTGTTTTACTGATAATAGGTTTCTGTAGAAGCCATTCATAAGAAGAATGTTTGCAATGATCCTGCAGCGCGTACTGCTATATATATGCATGTGCCCTTGGTCGTCTGATATATTTAAAATAATGCATTATTCCATTCTGCATCCGTAACCCCTTTAATTTGAACTTTTTTTGGCATCTTGCAAAAAGCAGTCTTCAAATGTCTAAGGGCTACAAATGGTCATTCCCCATGATAAGCCAATCTTCCAGTAAGCCCTCATTCTTACTTAGAATCCCTGGGCTTGTGAACTGGAGGAATGCGTTTCAGGGGCTTGCAGTGTATGGTAACAAAACGCTGCTGTTGTTTGTATGCCTTAGAATTCCTACAATAAAAAAAACACGTAACTTGATCGTAGGCAGAGCACACGGCAGGCTATATTTAGTTGCGCGCAGATGAAGAATCTGTACTATGTCTGATGAAAGTTGAATGCTGTTTGCTGTTGGAGTGAGAATGACAGTGCTGTTTCTTTGTACCCTGGGCCTGCCCTCAGCCCATTTACCTCTATTTATGTTCATTGACATCCTACTTACCACCTGATCAAGTCTTTTAATTCCTTATGTTGCTTCATCCCATTCATTTGATAGGCAGTTGTGTCCATTTCCACAGCGTTATAGTAGTTAAACATGATGAAACCCCGATTTAGAAGATTGGGTTGAGTAAGAAACGAAGGAACTGAACTGACAATGAGGACAAACTCAGTCATTTGAACTGCTGCGAGCTTTGACAGTTTTTCACTGCATGCTGTGCAAGAACCAACACACTTCTGCATAAACACTTTTTTCGGATGCACTTACAAAACGGCATGCTTGTTAATACCCTCCAGTACGTGTTTATCCTGCTCGTGCCTACTGAGAACTGATGCCTCAGTCAAGCCGGACAGAAAATGTTTTCCTTGAATGTAAAGGTCAGAACACGAAGTGCTCCCGGTATAAGAGATGTATTTCCCACCAAGCGTTGGACACGCCTCACCGTGGAAACGCACCGGCACTGGCTGTTCAGTATTTTCTAGGGACTCGAACTTGCCTTCTTTGTCATCTGACTATTTCTTTCACATTGTGCCGGTGCAACGTGCGCAAACCTTTGGGTTTA
This sequence comes from Lissotriton helveticus, assembly GCF_964261635.1. Lineage (NCBI taxonomy): Eukaryota > Metazoa > Chordata > Amphibia > Caudata > Salamandridae > Lissotriton > Lissotriton helveticus. The sequence continues at coordinate 1,344,441,133 of NC_136069.1, forward strand.
ATTTTACATGTTATGCATGGGCAGGGACTACCGGCCACCCCCCACCTGACACAGATAAAGCACAATGAAATGAACTGGAGGAAAACAGTTGGAGTCTTTGGAAGCGGGGGAGATCCCCCGGCCGTATTTATTAAATATGAAAACAAAATTAAACTTGTCAAAATTAAAAAACGGTATTTTACACAATTATAAAACGGCAAATATCCACAATAGATTACAGTGTGATAGACATGTCTGAAAGGGCTAACCTTAACAAATTGTCTAATACAGCGTGTTCCTAACCGAATCTAATTTCACATCATTTGCCGTTTTATAATTACTGGGCCTACGGCAAGGTCGCTAACCGGTGTCCGATCCTTATCTGCTGCACTCTCCCGACCGAGTGCGCATGCGCCACGAGGGCCCGTTCACCGGGAGAGTCTGTACCCTGTTTACCCTCGGACACACCGGGAACTCCATTTAACCCCTGATAGGAGGGCCCTTACACTCGCGTCATTTACCGACATCATAGTGTATGTGCGGGGTGGCTACTCCACAAAAGGATAGAGCGTTGCTCCCTCCCCCGCACCCCTGTAAGCCAACGTATATCCTGCCCCTGGAGTTCTGAGAGGTACCCTGGGAGATACCAGTGGCCCCTCCCCCTGGGCGAGCCCATATGCTAATGGTGCCGCCCCCCCCCCCTTAAGGACCTCCAATTGGGCTCACCGATTATGACCTTACCGCCTGACCGATATAATAAATACGACAATATTTTGCTACTAATTGGGAAAAAGGCCTGAGGAAAAACTTTAATTAATCACACAACCACTGCACACGGTAAATCAACTTTGCCTGTTCTAGGGAAAAAAGGCCTAAGGAATGAAAATTGCACGTTAACATATGCCAACAACCATTAATCCTTACACTACTTAACGGCTAGCCACAACCAAAGACTCCAATCCAAAGGTATCAGGGATGGTGGGTGGGTAAAATTAAAGGCTCCCCGGCCCTGGTGGGGGGAGCAAAGCTGTTGTCTGGGGCGAGCGCGGGGACAAAGAGACCGTCTCGCGCGCTCGCCGGGCATTTAAACCGTAAGCCACGCCCCCCACGGCCCGGAAACACCGATAGTGCTTCCGGGTCACGCGACCCAATGGCTGCAGGAGGGGGTGGGGGCCCGCCCCGCCATGCATACGTGGGGGCCGAGCGGCCCCCCCTTTCTTCATGGGCAGGGACTACCGGCCACCCCCCCACCTGACACAGATAAAGCACAATGAAATGAACTGGAGGAAAACAGTTGGAGTCTTTGGAAGCGGGGGAGATCCCTCGGCCGTATTTATTAAATATGAAAACAAAATTAAACTTGTCAAAAATAAAAAACGGTATTTTACACAATTATAAAACGGCAAATATCCACAATAGATTACAGTGTGATAGACAGGTCTGAAAGGGCTAACCTTAACAAATTGTCTAATACAGCGTGTTCCTAACCGAATCTAATTTCACATCATTTGCAGTTTTATAATTACTGGGCCTATGGCAAGGTCGCTAACCGGTGTCTGATCCTTATCTGCTGCACTCTCCCGACCGAGTGCGCATGCGCCACGAGGCCCCGTTCACCGGGAGAGTCTGTACCCTGTTTACCCTCGGACACACCGGGAACTCCATTTAACCCCTGATAGGAGGGCCCTTACACTCGCGTCATTTACCGACATCATAGTGTATGTGCGGGGTGGCTACTCCACAAAAGGATAGAGCGTTGCTCCCTCCCCCGCACCCCTGTAAGCCAACGTATATCCTGCCCCTGGAGTTCTGAGAGGTACCCTGGGAGATACCAGTGGCCCCTCCCCCTGGGCGAGCCCATATGCTAATGGTGCCGCCCCCCCCTTAAGGACCTCCAATTGGGCTCACCGATTATGACCTTACCGCCACGGGCCAGCATAGTCAACCGGCTATCTGACCCCCCCACAAAACCTCCCTACGCTTATAAGGTCATGATTACTTACCAGAACTCACAATCCATGCCATTATATTTCTCACCCATAAGTCATTGCCCTCCTCAGTAAGGTGCACCCCGTCCTTCAAGTAAAAGTCCACTTGGTGTTGCTACCCTCTGATTAATGAATGCCTCTATGCTGGCTACTGGGCAGCATGGGTTACTGCGTGCCCTATGCAGCACCAAACTCTCCCCCCGGGCCTCCTGATCCGTCTTAGACTTCCTAATTGTAATCCATAATGCATCGCCCCGGATCGTTGTATCGCACCTTTGAATGCCGCCTGCCATGTCTGTTTTGTTGGCTGACACCAGTTCACCAATCCGCAGTGCCCCATAAAAGGCCAGTGTAAAAGCTGCCCTAAACAAGAGTACCTCCCCAGGAGAGCTGCATATGCCCTGTAGGGCAACCAGTACTTTCGCCAATCGTTCTAGCCCTATCGGCCTCCGGCCGTCCGCCGGTCGCAGTCGCTCCCGCCGCCACCCTCTCAATGCCTTTCGCACAAAGAAGCTGTTTGTGGGATCCCTGACGCCCTTTACTTGTGCGAAGAATGACACCGCCGCCTTGTGTCTATTAGCTGTGGCTGCTGACCGCCCCCCCTCGCGCATTGATTCTAAATAGAGAGTGAAGCTCGCTTCCTGTTCCCAAGCCTTTTCCCACTCTTGCCCCAGAAATTCACAATACAACCTGAACGCCCCTTCATAGGCCGTCCTGGTCCTGGGGGCTAGGCTCGTTGCCACGAGGTTCTGTAGTCGGGGGCACCAATCTGCCAGAGCGCTGTGGGGAAGTGTGCCGGTGACGCCTCTGCAGTTGGTAATTGCTCCCTGAACACCTGCATCTTGAAGCGAGAAAGGGCGTCAGCCGCATTATTCAGCACCCCTGGGACGTGTGTGGCTCTGAATTGAACGTTCAACCTCATGCATGCAATGACAATTTCTTTCATGAGGCGCAATATCAAGGGACAACGTGCTGCCTGCTGATTGATACACTCGACCACCGCCATGTTATCCGACCAGAATACCACTGACCGGTTGGACAATTGTCCGGGCCACACCATCAATGCCACCCAAATGGGGAATAGTTCCAGGAAACTTATGTTGACAGTCAGCCCATTTTCTTCCCACCATTTCGGCCATTTCTGCGCCACCCATTTATTGCCCAGGATGGCGCCAAAGCCTACGCTGCCGGCGGCGTCGGTCCACAGACCTAACTCCGCCGACGTCGCAGGTGAGGGCCCCCACACCACCCTGCCATTGAAATCCTCCAGGAATGCTATCCAAATGAGCATGTCCTGGCGAACCTCTGCTGACAACCTGGTCCGGTGGTTTTTCTCTCTCAGACCCTTCATGGCCTGGGCAATAGAGCGTGAAAAGGGGCGTGCCATGGGTATGACCCTCAATGCAAAATTAAGTTGGCCCACCGTCTGTTGCAACTGCTGTAATGTCACTTTCTCTTTACTTAAGCATTGTTGCAAGGCTGCTCTGAATTTGGCTATTTTTTTCCGTGGCAACCTGAAACAGCCCTCTACCGAATCCAACTCGATACCTAGGAATTCCAGGCAAGTAGCCGGGCCCACCGTCTTGCCTTGAGCCAGCGGGACTCCGAAAGCGCGCATCAGCACGCAAAAGTCCTGCAATGCCTTTGCACACTCCCGTGAGCCCGCCGCCCCCAGGAAGAGGAAGTCATCCAGATAGTGCATTACATGTCGGTGTCCCGTGGACCGTCTCAAAACCCATTCCAAGAATGAACTAAAAGTTTCAAAGTATGAACATGATATGGAACAACCCATGGGCATGCATCTGTCCATATAGTATTTCCCCTGGAAGGTGAAACCTAATAGGTGTTGATCCTCGGGATGGACTGGGAGTAGTCTAAAAGCGGATTTAATGTCAGATTTCGCCATCAATGCCCCATGCCCCAGTGTTCTCAACATCTCCACTGCTTGGTCGAAAGAGGCATATTTCACGCTGCATATGTCATCATCAATTGCATCATTCAATGAATTGCCCCTGGGTGCTGAGAGATTATGGATCAGCCTGAATTCACCCCTATCTTTCTTCGGGACCACCCCCAGCGGTGAACACACAAAATCTGCTGACGGGATATCGTCAAAGGGGCCCGCCACTCTGCCCAGGCGCAATTCCTTTCCAATTTTTTCCTCCACTACGCCCGGGTTGTGTTTAACTGAGAGTTGGTTCCTGCACTGTGGCCTACCCACATAGCCTGCGGCTGGAATCCTGAAGCCATGCGTGAAACCTTCCTGTAGTAACCTGGCAGAGTCATGGTCTGGGTATTTATTCAGCCATGGGATCATCACTGATATGTCAATAGGGGTGTGGGCAACCAGGGTGTGACAAGACCTACTCTGGTCTCCTCCTCCCTCTACCGCTCTGAGGACCTTTTCCCCTGCAGTTGGCTTCAGTGTGGGAAGCCTGCCCACAGCTGGCGCATGCATGTTTAAATCTGCATGTGCCCGGGGCCCTAGTACATGCCCCCTTATTAAAGTCCCAGCATACCCCCTTTCCTCCCGCATTGCCCCTGGGTCTGCTGGACGGGTCCCACCCAAGCCCCGCACGAAAGGGCTGCTGGCCAGAATGTTGGGCTGGCTGGTGGAATTGCTGTTGCGGCCTGTAGGGGTACCCTTTATTCCAAGTATTGGCCCCACCCGGCGCCTGCCCCCCCCGAGAACTGTGAGTGCCATGATGCCGAGTCAACTTTGTCCCAGGTTAAAGATTTGTTAAATTCCTTCGCTTTCCTAAACGCAATATCATATTCTTTCCATGCCTCCCCATGCTTCTCGCTAAACGTTATGATCCTACTCTGGTAACAGGCCAATTGGGCCTGCATCCCTGGTGTACGCTCAGCGATTACTGCTACAAAAACTGAAAACGCCTTGAGCCAGTTACTGAGGGTCTCTTCCACCCTAAACTTCAACAACTGGGATCGCCACTCGCTAGGCAGTAACATATCCTTCTGGGTCTTTGCGTACGCCCACTCTCTGTTATCAATGAGCAAGGAAAACATATTGATAAATTTGTCTGCCCAGATGCACTCTTTCACAGCTTGGGCCACGTGTTGGGCCAGGTCCTCCCCCCTGCATGGCAGCACGCCTACCCCCAAAAGGGGTAAAGCAACTTCCTTACCACTTTCCGCACTGCGTGTAGGCTCAATAATCTTATTCTTTCCCCCGTCATCTGCTGCGCCTGTTAGGGGAGAAATCGGAGTGCCTGACATGTTACCCCCTGCCCTCGCCGCCATAATTCGGGCCACCACCTTCTGTGCCTCTGCGAAGGGATCTGCTGTGGCCGGTAAGACACCCCCTATCCCCAACCATGGGACCAGCGCCGCTATCTGGGCTTCCAATTCCGGGGGAACCGGCCCCACTCCCGGGATTTGGCCTGCTGGACTCCCCTGTGGCACCACTGCTGGCACCACTATCACCGGCGGCGTGGCTGGAGCCGGTTCCGCCGGTGCAGTCACTGGGGTTGCTGGCACTACCGGGGGAATCACGGGGTGCGCGGGTGCTGGGGCGGGTGCTAGCGCGTCGACTGGCCCTGTTACCGGTGACTCCCCACCCGGTCTGGGGTTATTACGCCCCTTGCATCCTTTTTTGTCCCTACCGCGCGCGGGGGGGACCTCCCAGTCTCCTCTAGGTTTAGGTGGTACTATCGTTCGCGTAGGCCTGCTCCCCGTGCTAGCCTCCAGCCTCTCACCCATCTCAGCCACAGTCCTCCCAGCGCATCCACTTTCCCCCACCTTTTGTCCATTGCTTCCATCCTGCGCATCATTGTTTGTAACATGCGTTCTACTTTGGAACCTCTCGCGCCCCGTGTAGCCATAACCAAATTATATGTGCAACACTTTCTGTATTACGCACACAATGTTGTAAATACCAGCCCTAACAATGTCCCTCGTGTACTTCTAGCACCAAAACGCTGCCCTTTTTTAAAATCAAGCAATGTTAAAAAAAATTCCAGCGTTTAAAAGTACATTTATCCCCCTGCTAGAGTATCTTACTGGAGGTCTCCCATCCAACTGCTGCCGGGGAGAAGCCTGCTTCGCTTCTATGACGAAAACTGTGTCCTAAACCCCTCCGTGAAACACGCAAATCGACCCTCCCCTTTGCCTCCCCACGAAGGGGTAAAGAACCTGGCTTATGCTCCACCGTCCTGAATTACCGCTCTGTTGACCGCTTGCTCGACCCATGACACCACGAACACTGCAGCCACCGGGATTAAACCGGGTCCCACGTCGGACTGCTCGGCTCAACCTGCCGGTCCCACTCCCAATCTCCTGTTCGTCGGGAACCTTAACCTGGAATATAAAGAAAAATTAAAGGCTCCCCGGCCCTGGTGGGGGGAGCAAAGCTGTTGTCTGGGGCGAGCGCGGGGACAAAGAGACCGTCTCGCGCGCTCGCCGGGCATTTAAACCGTAAGCCACGCCCCCCACGGCCCGGAAACACCGATAGTGCTTCCGGGTCGCGGGGGGCGCGACCCAATGGCTGCAGGAGGGGGTGGGGGCCCGCCCCGCCATGCATATGTGGGGGCCGAGCGGCCCCCCCTTTCTTATTGTTTGGGTCCAAGAAAAAATATTTTAAAAACATCTGCGTTTCTCATTTTCACGCCGGCCCCTCAGTGGATCTGGCAATTAGAAAACTGTTTTTTGTAATGCAACAAATATTTCCAAATAAGTGGCTTGAAAGGCGACATCACTCCTGTCATCACGAACGGTCAGCCAGTCTGTTAACCGCCAATGTGCGTCAGAACTGCGACTGTGCAAAGCAGGGTAACTTACTCTTGCTCTCTGAGGCTTGCGTTCATTATTTGGCCACTGTCTCTGGAATTGGTCACCCTCACCGCAGTCTGTCGACCACACTCTCGGCGATGCACTACTATATTCCAGGTCTATGCCTTACATTGATAAATCTTACAAAATCTTGCACGGATAGCCAATGTCAACCGTGTAAACTCCCCCACTGTATCTCTAGTCCCAGATACATTCTGTAAGGAACCGCGCAGGTCAAAGCAGGAATACAAAAACATTTAATAATGGGAAAGGTTCCTTGATGCTAAAATGGAAAACGAGAAACATCTCTTTAAGCTAACAGCACAGCTCCCATTAAGATTTTCAGGGTATCATTTAATTGGCATAAACACTGCAAGTAGAACAACACTGGTGCATGAAGCTGGCGATCAGGAATAACAGAATAGTTAAACACAAAATTTCCTTTTGGAAAAACTTGAATATTCTTATTAGGAACTGTTGTGGCTCTTTTTACCCCCAATCAATCGTACAACTTCATACCAGGACAACAACTCACATCTAAAAACACAATTGAAGTGCACTACTCAGGATTTGATAAATACTTATGCATACGTTTAACACCTTAGGAGCTTCGTAAACATACCTCCCCAGTGCTGCGCTGTCCATTATCCAGTGCTGAACTGGACGTCCAACGGTCGCACGCAGCACTGGGGAGGTAGTGCCCGTGACGACCGTTGGCCGACGGCAGCACTTAAAGGGTTAATAATTCAAATCACAGTGAATTACACATGTAAATACAATAATAGTTCAGTTATTAGGTGCTCGATCCCTTTGGACTCTTAAGAGCCACTCTCCTTGGTTTCAAGGATCAGGAATAACAGACAAATTAACCAGGTGTGAGATCTACTTTAGTGATGCGATAGCCCAGGTGAAACGAAGGTGGCAGCAGTCTGAGGGGTTGTATAAAGCAACAGTCTTAGTATTGTAAGCAGTGCCGTTCAATGCATGGGCACGCTGGGCTGTTGTCTGGGGACCCACGAGCACAGGGGCCCCATGAAGAAGAATTTAACACAACTTTCTGTTGAACATTTTTATTCCTGTGAGTGGTTGTTAGGCAGGGCCCAGTGCACTGCTTTGCCAGGGGGTCTGTAATGCTGTTAAGACTGCCCTGAATGTTAAGATCTCACGTACCACTTAGATCATTTAGATGTTCCAGGATACTTATTTACTCAGAGATGAGAAACGCCCAACTGCGTTTCAGCCAGGCACAGCTTTACCCAACACACGTCTTATTCAAACCTTGGAATGTTAACATGTCATCTATAGAATGCTCATGTGTCACTGTAGTCTCAGCCTAGCTGAAACTGGCAAAGTACAATATGACACACCTCCTCTCTTTACAACTTGCAAAATGATAATACGATGAGAACTTAGCTTATTATTGCAATAACCGAAATGTAAATCTAAAACAAGAATTCTACACGACCAACCCACCAAAACACAGACGTTTATGTGACAAAGTAGACCACAAAAAGTGACAATATTGCATAACAAGCATTGGAAATGCATTAGTTCTCGCCTTTGATTGAGTTAAAGCCGTTTGCTTTGCTAATGGTATTGTATAGCAAAGCAAATGGCTTTAACTTAATGAAAGGCGAGACCTATGGCATTTTTAAACCACAATAATTATATTTGCATTAAAGTATATATTTATTCTTCACAAATAAAAAAATGTATTCACAATTGGGTTAACAATGAAATTAGATACATTTGTTACAATAATAGAATGAATAAAAGAAACAGCCAGTGGTCAAATACCCAGATACGGCACTGTATGTGATTAGATTTCATATATGTATCTGATATGTATAGATTTTTAGAACACTGAAATTCGTCCTGACAAAAATAACAAAATGATAAGTTCAAGAAAAGGAAGACATAATATACCAGTCAATGCCAAATCAGGGTTATTCATGTGCAAATTGTATGTAAGAACACATTGGATGTGAATTAACACGAAGTATAAATTATTAAAAGAAAGTTAACGGGTGTGGAATTTTGAAAATGGTCTACTTGTCCGGTGGACAAAAAGCAACAGAAATCTACTTGTCTTGTAAAGAGATCAACTTGTCCCAGCTATTGCCTAAATGGATGTGCTGGTCTATGGGGTAAAACCTATTTGTTCCTTTATTCTCACATAGGCTTGCATATCCCCATACACATGACACAGAGTTATGAGTTCCTTCTCTCAACTCTTAGAGTGTAGCATACATTCCCTTCACCCTCTATTTCTTCAACTCTCCATGCTTCCACCCTGCTCTCCCACCACAGCCTACATGTCCCCTTTAATATATTCTCTCATAATGCAGTCTTCCATTATGTTTCACTATTTCCTCAATTCCTTTCATTGTCATTTTGTCAACACAGGTCCAAGCTTGCCTTATGGTATCCACTCAGTCACCAGCAATGCCATTTCCTCACCTGCAGCGACATGCCTATTTTTCTTCAACTTTCTAACCATAACCAGGCTGTTCTGTCTGCACAGCTACTCTACATGTTTCATTTTCCTCTACTCTTTTAACAAACGCTCCGTTCCACTTCACCTTCTCCCTATCACCGTAGACTCCATTTCATTTACACATCCCACCAGAGGCCAGTTCCTATTCAGTCTCCAGCACACTGGCTCGAAATCCCCTTTTGTTTCTTGTCAACTGCTCCTTCTCTCTTGCCACCTACTCACAGACCTTAGGCTGTTTAGAACTCCATTTTCAACATGTGAATTGAGCTGTGCTTGCCCGTGGTAAGACTTCTTCACAAAGTGGAAATGCAGTCAGAGGGGAAAGCATGTGTACCCAATCATCTATTATTGTATTGGAAAGACCGACAAAAACAAATTTATTTAATAGTCAGTTGAAGTGGCAATAGCCACCATGATAATGCTAGAAAAATTAATTGTTCTGTTTTTGGCACTAGCATAAGTGGGAACTAAGAGGACTGTGCTTTGGTGTCTGGGACTTGATAAACATATACCAGACTGTACTTCATTTTTTCCGAAAACATGGGGTTGAGAAAAGTGGCCTATGGTAGTTGCTGATGCAGTTTAAACGCAAAGATGGATGAAGCGGTAAGTGCAGGATTTTCTTTTCCTAACAAAATAAACGACCTGTTATCCTGACTGCAGTTGGAAATGTAAAGGGCATGCAGATGTTGCAGCTATAACATTTTCTGATAGTCACAACCCCGCCATCAATCGTGACATATTAATGTAGATCAACTACTGAGAAAGAACACTCCACTCTGTGGCAGATTAGAAGTTGGAAACCGTGCCTTAGATTTTTTTTGTGTGCACATTTAACTGTAAAACGAATTGCATACTCTTTTAAATGGTCCTGTAAAAAAACATACTTCCTTTTTATTTGCGATTGCACTGGTTGATCTGGATTTCACCCTGCAAAGTGACGATGTGTGTCACTTGTACTTTTGCAAGTCATTGCTTCTTGCATCCTCCGTGTTTACAATGTAAGGCAATATGGGGGTCGGGAGGATTTAGTCCATATGGAAACTCACTCGGCACGCTGTACACTATCGCTAGGCAGACGTGTGGGTTTCCCATGGCAGACTTGGTTAGCTAATGACTAAGCAGTGACGGTGGCACTTGAAGACTGACACAGTCCGTTCCTTTCAGCCCTAGAACAATCCCGTTTTACTCTGTATTACATAAACAAATCTTTAATACTGCCTCCACAACTTACATTTTTTCTCGCGCCAATGTTATATTTTTTCAACCAAGTTCTTTCTTGCACCCTTCCTAAAGCGCTTCACGCCCTTCAGAAGCCTTGCAGACTCCTAACTGCACAGCACAGCCCACCCATCAGAGGCGAAGGTGTGCAGTAAAGAACGGCTTTACGCTGGCTCAGTGAGTATGCACAAATATCAGATGTATTTAGTTCTTTTCAAGTGAGATGAGTCGACTGTGTCCTGTGTGACGCCCTTGCGTTTCTCCATTGCTCCTGTGTGCCTGTAGCGCCTTGGGCTCGCAGACACTTTTTGCCAACATGAAGCAACATTTTTAAAGAAAATAGGACAACTGCACGCCACAGAAAAAGAACATATTATAATTTCCTAACCAAGTTGACCATCGAAAAGAGGGGCTAACGGTGCACAAGTTTACAAAAAAACAGCTGATCTCAGCCTAGAGAACTGACTCGGGCTTCCGGCCAATAAGAGCCTGTACAACATTTCCTTCCACTGGCAAGATATGACTCCACATTTCACATCGATTGTGATCAGAGTCGCCACAGTGCAGGTTCTGTTTACTGTATTTGTGGGTGAAAACAGTTACAGACAAGGATTGTTAGGCTGCTCGTTAATAATAGAGTCCGGTGTAGCGGTGTAGAAAGAATGTCTGCTTGTCCATCGGACAAAATAGAGTTTAAAACTTTTTGTCTCCGACAAAATCCACATGTTCTTCGAGGAATATTAGTGTCAAATGAGACGCTAGTACAGGTGACGAGGGGCAGCTGGACGGGAAGCCGTAGAGGACATACAGAGTGTTTTGCAAAAAATATAGTGCGTGGCAGCTAATGAAGGACAGTGTGTAACGCCGCACGGGAGCAATCCAATCCCGGTTGACGGGGCCTAAAGTGGACAGGGCAGTAACAAGGAGGGACTAAGAAGCCTCCTTTTCAATTTTGAGCCTGCGTTTTGCTTGGAGGATGGCGCCAGCGAATGAAGAAGATGGGCGGGGCTTCAACTCTGCCTCGGAGAGGTTTGGAATCTGTATTGATTCCAAGAAGCCCTCGTATGACGAGAGCAGCGCCTGCGCTGCTTTTGCCAGGCCGAGACGTAAAAATCCAACAACATAAAACAAGGGAAGACCAAGAAAACCTTAAAATCTAGAAACAGGCAACTAACAATAGAAAGGGTATACACCCATTACAACGCATTTTTTACAACGCACTACCATTACAACGGAACTTTTACAACGCAAATACTATTACAACGCATTTATTTACAACGCATGTTTTTACAACGCAGGTACTTTTACAACGCATACCATTACAACGTAAGTATTGGTAAGTATATAATTATATTTAAAATGTTATATGTTAGGTTTTTTTTAAAGGGTATTTTTAGGGTTCAGGGTCAGTTTTGGGTTTTTGGGTAAAGGGGTATTTTTAGGGTTCAGGGTCAGTTTTAGGTTTTTGGGTAAAGGGGTATTTTTAGGGTTCAGGGTCAGTTTTGGGTTTTTGGGTAAAGGGGTATTTTTAGGGTTCAGGGTCAGTTTTGGGTTTTTGGGTAAAGGGGTATTTTTAGGGTTCAGGGTCAGTATTTTTAGGGTTCAGGGTCAGTTTTCAGTTTTTGGGTAAAGGGGTATTTTTAGGGTTCAGGGTCAGTTTTCAGTTTTTGGGTAAAGGGGTATTTTTAGGGTTCAGGGTCAGTTTTCAGTTTTTTGGTAAAGGGGTATTTTTAGGGTTCAGGGTCAGTTTTCAGTTTTTGGGTAAAGGGGTATTTTTAGGGTTTAGGGTCAGTTTTGGGTTTTTGGGTAAAGGGGTATTTTTAGGGTTCAGGGTCAGTTTTGGGTTTTTGGGTAAAGGGGTATTTTTAGGGTTCAGGGTCAGTTTTCAGTTTTTGGGTAAAGGGGTATTTTTAGGGTTCAGGGTCAGTTTTCAGTTTTTTGGTAAAGGGGTATTTTTAGGGTTCAGGGTCAGTTTTCAGTTTTTGGATAAAGGGGTATTTTTAGGGTTCAGGGTCAGTTTTCAGTTTTTGGGTAAAGGGGTATTTTTAGGGTTTAGGGTCAGTTTTCAGTTTTTGGGTAAAGGGGTATTTTTAGGGTTTAGGGTCAGTTTTGGGTTTTTGGGTAAAGGGGTATTTTTAGAGTTCAGGGTCAGTTTTGGGTTTTTGGGTAAAGGGGTATTTTTAGGGTTCAGGGTCAGTTTTCAGTTTTTGGGTAAAGGGGTATTTTTAGGGTTCAGGGTCAGTTTTCAGTTTTTGGGTAAAGGGGTATTTTTAGGGTTCAGGGTCAGTTTTGGGTTTTTGGGTAAAGGGGTACAGGGTAAAAATAAAATAAAATTAAATTTAAATTAAATTAATTAAATGAAATTAAATTAAATTAAATTAAATTAAATACAATTACATTACATTATATTAATTTTAAATAATATACAATTAAAAAAAAAATATATACTTACCAATACTTACGTTGTAATGGTATGCGTTGTAAAGGTACCTGCGTTGTAAAAAAATGCGTTGTAAATACATGCGTTGTAATAGTATTTGCGTTGTAAAAGTCCCGTTGTAACGGTATGCGTTGTAAAAATATGCGTTTTAACGTCATATATCCAATAGAAAGATGACACAGAGAAGTATACCACAATTACATAAGCATGAAACTATGCAAAGAAGAATGCCACAATTATATAAGCATGAAACTGTTGTGAGAAGTTGGCCTGGCATATGCTGTCCACTATTCTAGTGGGCACCTTGCACCAGTCCAAACGACCCTTATTGATGGTAGGTTTAAAGACAACCTATATAGAAAGCTATCCTAGTGATAGCTGTGGAGAGCAGCCTTCAGGCTCAGTCTTGGAGGAATGTAAAGCAGCTTGTTTTACCAGTCTATAATCTCTTGAATGACCAAATGAAAGGAGAACCTCACCAGATTATTTATATATATATATATATGTATATATATGTATATATATATTCACAGAAAAAACCATAGGTTTCACACCAGTTATAGTTACCTGGAAATTTTACTCGCATAAAACCATTGAAATTCCCACGTTATAGTTAGTTGGACTCACTATAACTTGCGCGTGCAATGCACTGCTGATGACGTCACATATTACATCACTCATGACATGGTCAGTGACATCACTCATGACATCACTGATGACACCATCCAGTGAATGTGTGTCTTTCTGAAAAATAAATATGTGTTATATATGTATATGTAAAAGTTGATGGAAGAATAAATGTTTAAATAAGTCTTTACATGGATGTTTTAAAAAAAAAAAAAAAATTGATTGGTTAACTGGCTTATTAAGTGTATCTTAGTGAATACATATATTAGTGAGTAATGATTAAATATTTAAATATATGTATTAGTGTTTCACTTTGTGTATAAGTGGCTGCATGGGTTGGTGAGTAGCTACATGTGTATGTAAATGGGTTATTAGATGTTTTTTTTAGTATCAGTATGAGTGTCTGTATGGTTTGGTGGGGGTATTACTTAGCACATAGATGCATGAGTGACTGACTCTCTGTTTGTATGTGTTTTAAAGACCGCATATGTGCAGGACTGTATGGGTGAATGAGTGTGTATATGTGTATGTTAGTGAGTGAATGACTGTCTCACTCGTGTCTTTATCAGTAACTACATATGTTTTCATCTAGTATATGTGAATATTGATGTATATAAGTGAGTATATGTGAGAGTAAGAGATTGTAAGAGTTCCTGTTTAAATAAGTATGTGTTTCTATAAGTGATTGTTTAAGAGAGTAAATATGTGTAAGCTTCCTTAGAAGTAAGGTGGTAGTGTGTGTATAGCTGTATATGCAAATAAATGGATGTTCAATAGTTTATTTGCATGTGTGAGTATGTGTGCGAGTAACTTTTGGATGACTATCGGTGTGTAACAGGATGTATAGGTGTATCACTACATATGATGAGTGAGTATATGTATGAGTGACTATATAGAACTGTTGGTGAATGAGTGGATGTGTTTATAGATGGTGGAATTACTGAATTGGTTGTTGTAACTGGTATGGGTATCTCCATTTTTTTGAAAATTTTAGTTTCTATTTTTGAATATGTGTTTCAAGGGTTACATTACAGTGAAAGGAGGAGTGTCACTCTGTCACAAGGATGGTGTCATCAGTGATGTCATGAGTGATGTCACTGACCATGTCATGAGTGATGTAATATGTGTCATGAGTGATGTAATATGTGACGTCATCAGCAGTGCATTGCACGCGCAAGTTATAGTGAGTCCAACTAACTATAACGTGGGAATTTCAATGGTTTTATGCGAGTAAAATTTCCAGGTAACTATAACTGGTGTGAAACCTATGGTTTTTTCAGTGAATTTAATAGGTTTTTTTAAATGCTAATTCCTAACTATAACTGGTGTGAAACCTATGGTTTTTTCAGTGAATTTCATAGGTTTTTTTAAATGCTAATTCCTAACTATATATAGGGGTTCAAACCTATGTTTTTTTCAGTGAATTTCAAAGGTTTTTTAATAGCAAATCTCTATAGATATGAAATATAATATTTTTTATAATGAATTTTATATTGTATATTTTTGTAATACTATTTTTTTAATGTATGTTTTTCCCTTTTTTTTTTTTTGCTCCCGGTGCGCGTACCGGTGAGCGCACAGGTAAGCGCAGTCTTGCGGCGCGCCCCGGTGCGCGTACCGGTGAGCGTCCCGTTAGCGCTATTTCCGCGAATGAACACAACATTGTGACGTATCGCGTAGCCGCGATGCCGTGCGTCATAAGACACGTAACGCGTAGCCGCGAGATGCGTCTTATGACGCACGGCACAAGCGCACCCGGAAGCGCCCGAGCGCATACGATCGCGCAACGTAAGCGCCCGACGTGTTTACGCTACGCGCCCCCGGGCGCGTAGCGTAAGCGCGTCGGGTCATGTGACCTGAAAATAACACTTTTCATTGGTTCAGAACAGTTTTGTTTTCCAAATGATGAAAGCCCCCACCTTTTTTCCTCATTCTCACTTTGTTCTTTGAGTGAGGAAGACCTGTTTCCATTCATTGAGAAATGGCTACAGTAGCAGCAGGAGCATCTGCACCACCACCACCACCACCACCACCACCACAAGGACCACCACAACACCACATTGGTGGTGAAGAAGATGAGGAGGAGGAGGAGGAGGAGGAGGAGGAGAGGGAGAGGAGGAGGACTTTACTGCCTGAAGACAATCCCCCATATAAACCGAGAGAGCACATTGTGTGGGAGTTTTTTAAATTCCCAAGGGGCGAAAAGAAAGTCAATGCGGCGAAAGTGACATGTCTGATATGTGGCACTGTACTTTCCAGGGGGAACCCTGCGAAAAAGTACTCTTTTGGTAATAATACCATGATTCGCCACATGCAACGGAGGCATCCCAACAACTATTCTGCGGCAGTGGTGAGAGAACTAACCAGAAACCCTCCCCAATCTTCTGCAAGCACCACTCCATCGGGTCCAGAGGCAAGGGAGATGGTCCCAAACATTCAAACCCAGTTTGGAGATTTTAAAATTGTTTGCGTATTTTGTGGGACTTCAATTTCTTATCGTGAACAAAGCATCAAATTGATTAACCGTGCTGGAGACCACCACCAGTCCAAAAAGGAGGCTTAATTTTTTCTTGATTTTTTTTTTGCTCCAGTTGAGCCGTTTACAATTCCCTGTTTTTTGTCTGTCCCCATAAAAATTACAAAAAAAATATAAAATTGTTCATAAAAGCTAAAAAAAAGTAAAAAATGTTCAAAAAACAATAAAAAAAATATAAAACAACAAAAAGAATAAAAAAAGTTCTTTTTAGAACTACCTCCAATTTATAAAAAAATGCTAAATTTTTTAAAAACTCTGTCATTCTTTTTTCTCCATGGTACGCTCCCCGGTACGCGTACCGGGCGCTCCCCCCGCGTAAATCGACCTCTTGTGTCTCGATCCTACCGAGACACAAGATGGCGGCCTCTCCGGACTGTTTGGAATGTTGACAGACACCCGAGAGCCAATCAGCTTTCCGCTCGCGTACTCGCGTAGCGCGCTGGTACGCGCCCCGGTGCGCGTACCGGGCGCGCTTATAGATATATATATTTTTTTAACCTAAATTACTCAAAATCCACTGGAGCACATATCTTGAGACATAGCAAAGGCACATCGGGCTACCAGTCCCTACAATTTTGCCAAGTTTGGTGGAAATCCATTCAGCCGTTCGGGCTAAAGGTGAGTCCAACCGCCCTATGGAAATTAACATGGGGAAAACACGTTTTGGGACCCCCCTTTTATCTCGGCCCCCGCTTGACAAATCCCCCCCAAACTTTCAGGGAAGGAGCGGAGCGGGCCATCTTCTTTGAGAAATTCAGCCAAGTCCGTCCATCAACGCCAAAGTTATTCCCAATAGAATGTTGCGGATTTCCTATGGAAACTAGGTCGTAACTATAACTACCTACTGGCGACCGCCAGTAGGTAATATATGTATTTATTCTAATCACATGCCTCTAGTCTCTTTATGAGGCTAGAGGCAAAAGTACATTCAGTAAACTTAATTAGCACACAGTAAATTAGCACAATATACGGTGAGCCCTACGGGCATATCAAACCATATATTAAAAAAGTGGTATAAGAACCACGACTGACATAGATACAAGGCCTAGAACCTTTAAAATCACTGGGGCCACCAGGAACCACCCAAGGTAGTGACACAGGGGACCCACGGGGGACGCGTGCAGTGTCTAAACACAGCCGCGAATCACCATTAACTTCTATGGGGAAAGTCGCGGTTGGAAATGTAAAGATTAAGGACTCTTAGATGAGGACTTGGAGCAAACCCCTTTAGAACTAGGAGGTTCTAGAGTCCACTCCCACGGTAGCACCAGAGTTACCTCACCCAGGGAAGCCGGGTGCATAGGTGTCGGGTTTCGTCATCGATTTCAATGGTGAGCTGCTGCAAAGTGCTGCTGGCGACCAAGTGGAAAGTGTCCGTGTGGATCGGAGATGTTAAGAACCTGAAAGCAGAGGGGACAGAGTCTGGGTCACTTGCCAGTGACCAGGAAGGCGATGAGCGGATGCCCACCGAGGTCTGGTGATTTCAGGTGAAGAAGGTGAAGCTTGACTCTTCAGCCACAAGGACCAGGAGACGTAGGCGACGACCAGGTGCTGGATTCGATCTGTCCCACGATGGATGTCAAGTGCTGAGGTGTCGGATTCCGGATTGGAATCAACAAGCCTTGGCAACATCAACCTACTCAGAAAGCAGAGATTGGCTTCAGTGCAGACCAGCAAGGTCTGATGGACTCACCCCTTGGTGGGGAGTCAGGGCACATCTGGAGCGACCAGGCAAGCTCAAGAAAAAGAAGAGTTACCTTCGTGGGGTCCCACCAGTCGACGGACCAGGGATCGCGAAGGGGCCTCGAGCAGAAATGATAGAAACGGGCTCACGGAACACTCGTGGAGTGTAGGCCCACAATCTTCGGTGCAGCTGGTGCTCGGGGCTTGGACTACAAGTAGCCCAATGCACAACTTCGGGAAAGCTCGGGAAGTAGATGCACTAGCAAATGTGCACAGTGTCCAGGAGGTCCGGTCCAACGTCACTCGTAAGGGCTGCGGGTCTCAGCTTTGCTGGGATCTTGTGTCGGCCTCTGAGAATTCTGCAAGTCCGTGTCCTGAGTAGCAAATACTTCAGGGTCGGCGGGAGCCTCAGAAATGCAGACCAGCAAGATGCTTCTTTGGTGCCTGTTTGAACAGGGGAGGCACTCCTTGACCCAAAGGGAGATTCTTCTGTCTTCTAGTCGTGTAGAATGTCAATGTTCCAGGATATATGTATCAGAGTTTCGTCCAGGTGTAATCTGGAGTCCTAAGCACTGGGGTTCCATACTTATACTAAGAAAGGGGGTTGGACATACTCTGGGGACCCACCTATGGTAGGGTCTGGGAAGAGGGGTGGTTACACTCATTCCCTTTGTCCAGTTTCGCTCCAGAGCAGGGGCTGAGTGCCCCTGCAACCAGTTTGAACTGGCATATGCACAGGGACACCAACTGTGCCCCCAGCACTGTCTGAAAAGCAGTCTCTGAATGCACCCACCCAGCCCCAATACCCTAATGCATGTCACAGGGAGGTAGTTACACCTCCCTGTGACAGGAAACCTATGGTCCAGGCCTCCCCTGCTGGAGTTTCATCCAGCTGCTGGAGGTCAGACCCGTGTCTGTGGCTGCAGCATCCATTTTGTGATTCCAGTGCTCTTTTAAACTATTACCGGTTAGGTCAGTGTGTACATGTAGAAGGGTGGAAGTCTACCCCTGCCGCCAGGACTGGCGGTGGGGGGGGGAAGGATTCTAAAATGTTTGACAACAAACAAGACATGTTTCCATGCAGCCATTCCAAAGTTAGCATTTACCGCATGGTTATAATGCACTTAAGAGTATATGGTCTGGCTGCATCACAGAACAGCCTCAGACAATAGATTCCGAAAGCTGCAGAAGGGTCATGCTCATGCATGGGCACCCTCTCACACAAAACCAAACACACTGCCTTCAGGATTGAAAAGGCCTGCCATAGGAGTGACTTATAGGTTTATATGTGTCAGTGATTAAAGGTAGATATAGGTAACCTATATCTTAGTAAGGGGTGCATGCACCACCTTACCCAGGCTGCAGTAGCAGACCTGTGTTGCCATTTTGGAAGGCTTCCCAGGGGTGGCATAATACATGCTTCAGCCCCTGGTAGGTCTCTGGGGTACCTATGCCCTTCGTACCTAAGGTACCATATACTAGGGACTCACAAGGGTAACCCAGTAACCAATCTGGAGTGTACCTAATGTACATGCAATCATTTTAGAGAGGAAAGCAGAGAGGCTGGGGCCCTGAATAGCAGGATCCGAGCCAAACTAAGTCAAAAAACATCAAAACAGGAAAAAAGTGGGGGCAACCTGCAGTCAGATTCCACCTTCCTACAACCATGCAACTCTACTCATTTGTTTACCCACAACAAAATAACAGCGTGTTCAAAAGTCACAGAATACTCTAACTGAAGACATAATCCCCCAAATAAACAGGAGTTCCCCTTGTTCTTTACTTCTCTTTCTGCTTGTGATATATATTCCATTTCAAACGTTCTCTCTCACACCTGGCCCTCTGTGTTTACTCGTGACCTTGTAGATTCATTGTCATTCATAAGTACCCATGGCAAAAGTTACAACGAATCTGAGAAAAGGTTGCTTGTGGAGATTGGCAAAATGGAAGGAAATCATCATGTAGTGGAAGCTGAATATGCTTTGGAGAAAATTTGTTTAGATTTTATTGGTTTGTTCAATTGCTTTCATGATGATAAAAAGTATGCTGCTCTTAGTATGCAAATTGCTAATAGGAGATGGTGAGAAAACTGGGAGAGGCTGGGGAGTTTATTAATATACATATGGAGAACCTTTTGAGTTAATCAGCACCTTTGTGCTGCTACCCATGGTGTCTCTGACATATTGCAGTACTTGCCCAGTAGGCACCATCCATCCAATCTTTTAGAGACCAACATAAGGATGGGCATCATTAGCAACATTGCCGATAACCCAGCCACTGACAACATTCAATCCCATAATATCCGGTCAGTCACCCAGGTTGCTCCACCTAACGATCTCATTAGCAGAATTTCCCCTCAGTTTAACTCTGGGAATGTTGATTCTGGATGCACAGGGAGGGAATCCCATAATTTTGTTGATACTTTGTCGATGCTGCCCCAGGGGTCAAACCATGTGATGTGGTTACTCAGCTGCTTCCAGCATCCACTTCTTTGTTATAGTTATGACTAATGTTCCCCCTCTTAAGGATAAGATAAAGGAAAAGCTTTCAGTAGCTTTAGAATAAAGTTACACATTGGTTGACTAGCAAGGTTAACTTAGATCAACCCTTATTTGAAGAGGTTATCATAGTTCTGAGAGTGAGTTGGTTAGAACTCTTGCAAATCAAGCAGAGGCGACTGCATGTTGTTAACGTCTGTAACCCTTTTTAGGGGGGGGACTATATTCTTTATAATCTCAGGAATAGGACTGTTCCGAATAGTAACATTTCAGTACTCTCATTAGGCATTTTCTAATAGCCTGTCAAGATCAGGCCCCTCTGGTCTGGGGGGGGAGGAGGGAGGTGGAGGGGTGAATTCTGGGCCGAGAGGTGGCAGAGTCAGTTCTCTCCATCTGGGGCAGGGACCTTGCCTGCAGCTTACCAATAGCTTTGAACCATTGACTATGGTTCCGCATCCTGACTGACAGGCCTGGTCCCTGGGGACGATAACTTGGAGGTGTATAAGGTGACACACTCACTCCGTGATCTTGAAGTCTAAAGTTGGAACATAGCTGTGGTCCATGGAAAAATCTCTGATGAGATGTGAATCAAGATTCACAGCACCTATGATATAGTTTGCTCTCTAGAGACTTGGGATTCACGGTGAGCATGCATCTGGATGGGTACGTTAGGCTTGCTGTTACTCCTACCTTTGGTGTGTTGGGGGAATGTTGAGCAGAAGAGTACTGTCATCCTCACTTAGTTGTATTTCACAAGGAAAGTGGGTACTTTTCTGCCTCCACCTTCAGAATAGTGATTTGATATCACAACACAGATGCTGAACTCAGAAGATCCTGCTTCTTGTCTTATTTACAGTTGCTACTCATCCTCAGATTCATCAATGTTACCCCTTGCACAAGCAACAGCACCAGTGCTACCGGAACATGTTACATTAGGACACTCTGGGTTGATCGCTTTTCTTCTCACTACCAATCAATCTTACCCTATTCACAAAAGGCTCCGATTTTGGGGGAAGCTATAGCTGCCATTTTGGCTTTATTTCGATACCACTGGAGAGGGAAATAGAAATAAGCACAACGACTTGTCCATATCAAGTCCCCCAGCATTGAGATTCCTACCACAGGTAGGGTGCTCCTTCCACTACCAGTGAGGTCGGGGAAAGGGTTATTGCACTTTATTGACACCGGGGATCAGTCTGAGATGGAAGCTGTGCTGGAGCACAAGAAATGGCGAGCACTGCCCGCCCCAACCTCTTAATATTAGACTAGCTTTTTGCCGATCTACAAGTTGCCTGCATTTTGCTCGAATGGGCGCACAGGGTACCGTCGCGACCCGCTAAACCGGGTGCTCCCCTGCGCCCAATTATCGCTTGCCTGCTCCACTTCAGGGATAGAGACCATATCCTGTCACAAGACCGCAAGAACAAAACTCTACAAATGAGAAATAGTAAGATAATGATATTCCTGGACTTTAGGAGGGAGGTGCAGAGACAACGTGCCACCTTCCTGGCTGTGAAGAGACGCCTCAGGCATCTACAGAAGCCATGTGTACTGATGGTTCCAACCCGACTGAGAGTGGTCTCACCGAAGGGAACTCGGTTCTTTCACACTCCCCAAGATGCTTGGAACTAGCTTGACGCTGTTCAAACGAGGAGGTCATAGGAAAATTCCCCTGGAGCAAACTCCTGGAAGAAACAAAGAACCCCGGATAAAGTTGGCACACCATCATCGGCGGAAGCCAGATAAGAGACATAGGGACCTTCGGTAGATCGAAGAGCTGAGTCAGGCGGACTCTAGTCCTAAGTCCATGCGGAACGACAATGTGGAGAGAACACTAGATGGTTCCTGGAGTTCTAGCTTGGTGGAAGACTCCGATGCGTACCTTCCTAAAGTCACCCCCAAGTCTATAGATGAGCTCATCTGAATACAGGACCATAAGAACGACATGTGCAAATGGACAATAACTCTTAACTCTTGTATCCTTTTGGCCCTACGCAAAGGGTAAACACAAATGCCGGTGGTGACATCTAGCAATAAAGTGAGAGAGGTGTGGGATACACCTCCTACATTTATGGAGGGGGGAGAGCCGGGAGGTGGGAGGGACCAGAGACCATAATTCAAAACGTCACCACCAAATACAACTGCGCATGTACTCTGCAAAACAATACCAATTGGTATCGAATTTGGATGGGTATTGGACTTTCCCCTGCCCTTGGGAAGGGATGTTGGGGAGTTTGTTTTTCAAGGGGTTCTTTAGGTGGGACTAGGCGTGGCTGGGCTAGAGTAATTAGTATGTTAATGCTGACACCTCCTAATGGTTCCCGCCCTAGACGTTAAATACCTCTCTTGGAATGTGAGAGGAATACACATCATGACTAAGCACCATAAAATTCATGCATACCTGACTAGGAGGGGCGTATATCTAGCGCTGTTGCAAGAAACACACACTACTACTAAGGAGGGCGAGGCACTATGGAGAAGATGGAAAGGTCCGGTGTAATATACAGCTTATTCCTCTTACGCAAGGGGGGGGGGGGGTGCTTATATGGGTGAGAGCGGGAGTCACATTTCAGTGCAGTAAACACAATAGACCCAGAAGGACATTATGTAGTTCTGGTAGGCAAATTAGATGGCAGGGACATAACAATTGGGAATATATATGGGCCGAATACAGATCAGGTTTCATTCCTAGTGGTTCTTTTCAGAAAGTTTGTCCAGCACTTGACAGGTTTGGTGATTCTGGGTGAGGACTTTAACTGCATCACAGATAATGAATTGGATTGCTCCCATCCACAACTGAGGGATTCTCTCATTGTTCAAGCGGCCGAAGCACGGAAAGTGTGGGAACACCAGTAGAGACTGATAAATTCTTGGAGGGTATTGCACCCAAGAGACAGGTACTACTAATTTTTCTCGTATCTGCACGATCTGCATGTTAGACTAGATGCCATATTTTGCTCCCCCAACGTACATGAACACGTGACGTCAAGCGAGTACCTAGCCCGGGCTATTTCTGACCACAATCCTCTGTTGAAAGGGCTTCAGTGGACAAGAGAACGACCGAGCATCTCCACTTGGCGATTAAGACCGGAAGCCTTTGAAGACAATAATAATGACGGCAATAGAGCACTACTTTGAGGCTAATGCAGGGACTGCTTCTAACCCAGTTGTTGAGTGGGATGCCTTTAAAATCGTGATCGGGGCAAATGCATCTCTGAGGAGGTGGGAATTAGGGAGACACTCCTATGAAACTCAATCGAAGCTGAACAACACATAAGGGGACTGGAGAAAGCGAGAACAGACCATAGAGAACTGCTAGAACAACTCTGGCAGCCAAAGAGACCATGGCAGAGCAAGTTGAAAGACTTCGTTGTTTTGATTATAAGAACTACATGATTCGAGCCCATGCTCAGAGGGACAAATCTGGGTCGATGCTAGCATGGCTAGCTTATCCAGCTAAAATAGGGTGGACTATACTCGAAATCAGGGATGAACTAGAAGGAGCATCATATAAACAACAAGATATTAATAAGGTGTTCAAATATTAGAAGATTAATGCGTATCCTAGAGTCCAAATCCTACGATTAAAAATAAGGCAGTCATTTGCAGTCGATATCGAAAAGTTTAGAATGGCCGTATCTATTCAGAGTAATGAAAAAATGTGGCCTGGGCTCAGATTTTGTTAAGTGGACGTCCCTGCTCTACTCATACTTTAGGGCTTGAGTGAAGACTGGGGGCTTGACTTCAGATGTCTATCGGTGGGGAGAGGAACGCGGCCTGGGTGCCCACTCTCCGGCCTGTTGTTCCCTCTAGCCATGGAGCCCCTTGCAGCCAAGGCTAGAACGGGTCTTCACTATAGGGGTCTGGAGGCGATGAGTCAAACCCAACATATAGCGCTATACGCTGATGATTTATTATTGTTCCTCCGGAACACGAGAGACGACCTTGAGGGGGCAGGGGAACTGCTTGCACCGTTGGTGAGAGTATCGGGCCTTAGAACTCACTGGAGGAAATCGTGCCTCATCCCCGCTAAAGCTGGGCGTGAGAAGCCACCAATGGAAGTAGAAGTGTCTTGGGAGAGCAGGTGTCTCCCATATCTGGGAGTTACCATCTACCATGATAGGGCGGATTTACTGGAAGGTAACATAGGGAAAGCTATCTGCGGGCTGAAGGCGAGTTTTGCCTTCTGGGACCATTACCCCTATCAGTTATGGGAAGAGTATCTTTGCTGAAATTGGTGACACTGCCGAGACTACTTTATTTGTTTGGGGTGTTGCTGGTCTGGATCCCAGTGGGAATGTTTCGCTACCTGAAGTCACTAGTGATATCATTTAAAGGGGGGCGGGTAGGCGAAGGGTGGCATGTGCTACACTAACGAGGCCAAAGAGTGCCGGAGGCCTTGCACTACTGGACTTCGAATACTACTATCTCGCAGCTAAGATGCAGTGGTTCACGAAATGGGTAGCTGGAAGGGTGAGAGACACAAACCAGCCAGATGACACAGTCCCTGGTCTGACAGTTTTGTCTAACATAGTGCTCTGATTACCTGCATGGAGGGGAGATGAGACCAGTGAAGTCAAAGTAATACGTAAATGCTGGGTTAGGAGTCTCCAGAGGTCTAAAACTAAAAAATCATACGCCTAGGAGATACCACTAACCCTCTGCATGGTACTTCCACACGAAGAGAACTGGCAAGGTCTAGAAGTCTGGGCAGAAGCAGGAGTGACCACCATAGGCATGTTATACGAAGACGGATCCCTACTCCCCTTCAACGAATTTAGAGAGCGATATGACATACCCAAGGCCACTTTTTACTCTATAATGCTTCAGGGAGGCAATACGTAATGTAATGTAAAGTAATGTAAAGGTATATTTATATAGTGCGACTATCACTCCGAGGAGCATCTTGGTGCTAATACGGAAACCAAAGATGGAACCCAGAGCTGGTTAACTGCTAACGGTAGAAGATAGGTGATCAAATCAGAGTTTTGCAGAGTGTGTCTGGTGCGCCAAAGATCCAGGTTTTAAGTGCCTTCCTAAACAGAGACTCGGATGCAATCTGGTAAAGTTGAGGTGGGAGTTTATTCCATGCCTTTGAGCCTATGACTGTGAGCGATTTTCCTCCCTTCGACACCAATCTAAAGGTTGGAATATTCAACAGATTGGCGTTTGATGATCTTAAACTTCGGGAGGGAACATAACGCTTAAATCCAGTTCAAAGATATTGGGGGCCTAGAGAGTGGAAGGCCCTGAAAGTAATGATAAGGACCTTAAACAGAGCACGTTTATGAATTGGCAGCCAGTGCAGGATATCTAGCGTTGCAGATGATCTCCTGGGCCACTTCAGTACTAGCAGTGCAGCTGCATGCTGGACCATCTGGAGCTTGTGCATAACTGATCTGTTAGTTCCTGCATATAGGCTGTTACAATAGTCCAGCCTAGATGTAATAAGGGCAACGGCAACAGTTTGCCTTGCTGAGATGGGAATCAGGTCGAAGAATTTCTTTAGGCTTTTTATGATGTGGAAGCAGGTACCTGCAACTGCCAATGTTTGCTGTTTAAATGATAGGGTGATATCAAATTTTATTTCTAGATTCCTAGCCACGTTTATTATGTTGGGGTGGGGGGCAATTTCTGGCTACCAATGTTTAGGTGAGAAAAGGTTTGGGGTGAAGGCCTCTTGGAGCCTCTGACATCGGGAGGTTGCCTGTATGTGGTGTCAGCCTCCGGGACTTTTAAATCTGTTACTGACGCCTTAGAAATTAAACACTGCCTGCTCTCACCCGGGAAAGCTGGGAAAAGGATTTGGGAACGACTATTGAGGAGAAAGCATGGGATATCTTAGTGGAGAGAGCAAAAAAGATCACTAGAAATGCCAGGCTCCAATTAATACATTTTTATGTGTTACATAGAGCTTACCTCCCACTAGCACGCATCAATAAGCACTTTGGGATACGAACAGCCCTCTGCACATGTTCTGGGACTGCCATAAGATAGGGAACTTTTGGAGAGAAGGGGCAGCATTAATAGCGGAGATAACAGAGAAGGAGGTACAAGTAACACTAGGATACTGTCTATTACACTGGTTTCCACACACCTCAAGAGTCAAAGTAAGAAGTAGGTTCCAAGATTTGGCATTCCTGATAGCCAAAAGAGAGATCACTAGAAACTGGAAGTCCCAGGGGGGGGAACAGGGGTGGAGCGGTGGAAGAAGGAATTCACAAGATGGGTGACCATACGAAGGAGAAATAAGACTGGGTGAAGCTAGACAAGGCAGGGGATCCCCAGAAATAGCCAGAGCTTGGGAAGCATTGGTGACGCTACTCAAGCTCCAACCTAGCGAAGAGGACGAAAGAGAGCAGGGCAACACCTTGGGAGAGGGGGCTAAAGGGTGATCACAACTATACTGTCTTATCATAACTAACAGAAGGCAAGTGTCTAATGAACCCAGGGAATGAACCTGCGTAGGGCAAAAGTCATAGAATCTCATAATTCTAAAGCACGCCTAGGGAGAGGGAAGGGGAGGAGAGGGAGTTGGGTAGTTGATTGATTTAAGAAGAGCAAGCAGATATGTTCCAGAAAGACGGAGCTAGCAAAACTAATGGTTATATAGGAGAAATAGACCGGACTTTCATACTAGGTAGCACAGAGGATATAGTGACAAACAAAATATGGGGATTTATTCAGGCCTAATGGTATGACCGTATGATCGACTAAAGCTATTGATAACCTGTATACACTGTATTTATGAAAATGTGCAAGGCTCCATTGTATAACCTGTATTATAAGAAGATATGAAAGAAAATGTAATACAATTTGTTTAAAAAAAATAATGTTGCTTGCATACCAAGGGCACTGGCTGGTCTTTCTACGATCGAGTGGGCTTTCAAGGGAAAGTCATAGCTATGTTTGCTGTTGAGAAACACCACATAGATGCCCACTGGAACAGTAGGTGGAAATGACTGCACAGGTGGGAAAGCAATTCCCCCATCCCTTTTTTCTGCCTGGGCAAAAAATATTTCTTTTGTAATCCCTTGCTATCTCGACATTAATATCAACTGCTGTGCATTTCTAAATTGAACATGAGTGTCCTTTAAGATAAGACGGGTCTGGTGGAAGGATACGCTGAAAACATTTTCAATTGTTTAAATTTAGATACAACGTATCGAGTAATCCGCTACATAGATATAACCTACTCTCAGAAGTGTTAAGTAGATTGTCATCAGTTTTTGCTTGAGGGATTCCTAACATAACTTCTCTCGTGCACATTGTAGAATAAAATGTATTTTTCATTCCTTTCTGTATAAATTATTTTGAATTGATTTACATGCAGCACATCAGTGATCAAAGGATATGCTGGAAAGAAGCTGTAAGTCATCAGTTAGTATTCAGGTGTGGAATAAATATATATAATGGATAGCTGCATCCAAACCTGATGTGGGATTAAATATACAGAACAAAGATTTATCTTCACATTATACTGGTCGCCGAATAAAATGGTAAGATTAGGATAATCAGGTTAGTCCAGTTGTTGGAACTGAAATGCGGCGGTTAGTATTGAGGTTCACGTGTTGTGGCATTGTTGAAAAGCTCTCCGTTTGTGGAATGATATATTGGAACATATTTGTGCACTAATAGTTGTCAAAAAGCATATATCGAGAGTATGTAAGACATCTGTTTCCCTTAGTTGAAAGTTGATTCTAGATATGTCTTGTTTCGAACGAAAGAAAGTACATTTCACAAATATGGATATAGAACACAAGTATGAGGTAATCAGGTATCATTTTAATGATATATATGATTATTGTTGATAGTTTGGAAATTGTTTTTTCATTTTTCTTCACTATCTTGTCTCTGTCTTATTATGTTACCACAATTTGCACTATTATGTAGAGAGTGTCAATTTTCTTCTGGTAATGTCATTATTGCTCATTTGGATATGAGTTCAATTCATAGAAAATATTTTTGACTTAATGTGGGTTATAATTTGATTGTGTTAGGTATATTTTAATTATTAACATCATCCAACTTCGAATGTTACGTATTTGTATGTAATAAATGTTTCCCCCAATTAATAAAATATTATTTTAAAAGTTTATATTTTCTGCCTCGGAGAATAAGATCTATATCACATATATGCATTTACTGTTCACATTACAAATTAGACTAGGTATTAAAAGTCCATAGTGCAAAAGTTTATTTTTAGTGTTGTCCATTGTGAACATTTTGCTTAATAGAATGCTCCCTCTTTTGCTTCATTTATTTACCTTCATAGGAGGGTGTTGTCTTGTCCCCTTTCCATTTAGGTCTTTACCTAGTGTATTTGCTGCTGCTTGAATTGCCTTATTCATGTGTTCCTTGTGTTCCTTCATGTTCTGCCCCCTCTGGTTACAGTTCTATTGAAAAGTTATTCAGAGCCGCACACAATTTTGTTTTGCCATTTGGCTCCTCTCATTCCCCTCACAACCAGGCCATTTCTTTTGCCGTTCTTTTGTGGCCATGTGGGGTAGCACTGTAATGCAGCTGAATAGAGTAGGTTTTTATGTAGCTCCTTCTCTGATAAAATAATAACTCACTTTAGGGATGTAAACCCCTGCAATAATGCAACTTGACCTCTTCCATCAGACCACCGCATGTCATTTCTACCTCAGAAGTGATGGCTCATTTTTAGTGTTGACTTTGTACTCTGCTGTCAGCTGTTATCACTAGGCCGACTGCTTTTAAAAACATATGTTAGCTATTTGCATTGTATGTTCAGTTTGGTAAAGTTTTTTTCTTTTAAATTTTCCTAATTTCCTATTTTGGAGGATGTTACTCTTTCTTTGCACATGGAACACAACCAGCGAAGTTTCACCATGTTTGTATATACCTAATTGAATTATTTGTTAATTTTGTGGACAATTATGCGTTTTTGGATTGCAGAATGCAACGAGTTGTTCGATAAAATTACACTGTTGATTATTATTCTGTTGCACAAAACAGTTAATTTATGCAAATGTAATCTATTCTTTTCAACAGGACGAAGAGAATTTATCCAGAAATTAAAACTTGAAGCTACATTGAGTGTTCACGATGGGTGTGTAAGTAAAACCATTTTCTTTCAGTTTTGTTTGTAAATGTAGCATATGGGCTACACTGTTAGGATGGTGTTAAGGTACACAGAAAAATATTTTTCTTTTAAGTTTGTAAACAGTATGATTTGTAAAGTTTTGGCCATTCTTGTCTGTTTTTGAATTTATCTACAAGTTTTGTATTTGTCTACAGGTTTTAACAATCTAGAACTCCGTTACAAAAATAAATATCTTGGCACATATGAAGTCAATATAAATTGCTAAGTTCAACCAAGAAGGCGTCTAATGAGAGAATGACTATTGTGTCTTGGTTCTTTCAGCCATTTCCTTAAGGGAGGTGGCTAACCTGGTGTGGTCGCTAGCATGTCGGTTGCGCATGAACCCTGTTTCTTGAGGTGATATCAGGGTGGCCCAGATTGTGTGGAGCTAGAAGACTATTATAGATGTGAGTATTTTGGTGTCTGTGTTGAGAAGTGCAGTGGGTCAATATGCAGAACATGCATTATGCTCTTTCTAGGGTTTTAAGAGGAGATTAATTTGTGCCTCTTCCATTGTGTCTGCACGATTCTGCAGGGGACTGTATCATTGTAGCCCACACCCAATGGTGCCGCCAGGAGTGGTGAATGCCTTATAAAATGCAGCAGGAAAGCCATCGGGTCATGGGATTTTTCGGATTGGTAGGTTGCAAATTGCAACTCTGCCCTCCTCTGCTGTTATTTTGTTCCTCAAGAGGCATAAAGTCTACGAGCCTCACAGACCAATGATACTGTGGACAAATAGCCATCCTGTCCGATGATAGGCTATCCCCAGCAACAAGTGAAGTGTAGGCTGTGGTGAACAAATCTAGGATATTCTTAGTGACCATGTGGGAGGTACCCTGCTCATTGTGTATGCAATGAATATGATTTGTTGTGCGCGCTTGTTTGAGTCTATATGCCAGAAGTCTGTCAGCCATGTCACCTCATTCATAGTATGTGCGTTTGAAGTATAATAGTTTTTGCGAGGCAGCGGGCGTTAGTAGTTGTCCTAGTTCACCTCTAGCCTTACTTAGTTTCCTATGTGTGCGGAGTGAGTGTTCCTGCTTATGATGCTTCTCTAGGCGTTGCAGTTTCGCTTCAAGTTTGTCTTTTATTTGCTTTCTTAATCTCTCACGTTTTGTAGTATGGTAGAGGAGTACTCCCCCTATTACCGCTTTTGCTCTATCCCACAGGACACTCTGGCTCACCTCACTGCTATAATTTTCTCTGAATGCTCCATTGTCTGTTTTATTCTATCTTTGTCTGTGGGGTTCCTAAATGCTTTTTTGTTGAGGAGCCACGGGTGACGGAAGAGGGATAGGGTAGTGCAGTGTCCAGGTTCAACCACACTACTGCATGGTATGAAAGCATTTTAGAGCCTGAGATCTGTGGCCACAGTCTGAGGTCGTAATGCTGTGATTGTTAGGATAAATTAAAGCGTGTGCATGATCTATGCACTTTGGAGTAAAAAGTGAAGTCCCTGTCCCCTGGGTGCTGCATTCTCCATATGTCATCTATATTTAACAGATTCAAGTTTGCTTAAACTCTGGAGCACTGAGGGCAGTGCTCTCGTCTGGCCTGGTTGTGTTGGGGATCTGTCCTGTTTTGCATGGAGAGTGGTTTTAAACCCCCCACACACAATCACTCAAATAATTAATCAATCAAGACATTTGTAGAGCGCACTACTCACCCGTAAGGGTCTCAAGGCGCTGGGGGGGAGGGGGGGCTGCTGCTACTGCTCGAATAGCCAGGTCTTGAGTAGCCTCCTGAAGGTTAGTCGGTCTTTGGTCTGCCGTAGGCGGACGGGGAGGGTGTTCCAGGTCTTGGCGGCGAGGTAGGAGAATGATCTGCCGCCGGAGGTCGCTCTTCGGATGAGAGGGACGGTAGCCAGGGCTTGGTCGGAGGAGCAGAGCAGAGCTGGCGGTTCGAGGTGTAGAAGGTGAGTCGTCTGTTGAGGTATGCTGGTCCGGTGTCGCGTAGTGCCTTGTGAGCGTGGGTGAGGAGCTTGAAGGTCATCCTCTTGTTGACGGGAAGCCAGTGCAGGTCTCTCAGGTGGGGTGTGATGTGGCTGCGGCGAGGTATGTCGAGGATCAGGTGTGCAGAGGCGTTCTGTATGCGTTGCAGTCGTTTCAGCAGTTTGGCCTGGGCTCCCGCGTAGAGGGCGTTTCCGTAGTCCAGCCTGCTGCTGACGAGGGCCTGGGTGACCGTTCTTCTTGTGTTGGTGGGGATCCACCTGTAGATCTTGCGGAGCATGCGGAGGGTGTTGAAGCAGGAGGATGAGATGGAGTTGACTTGCTTGGTCATGGAGAGTGTTGAATCGAGGATGAACCCTAGGTTGCTTGCGTAGTGGGTGGGTGTTGGAGGTTAGTTTTGGCGGTGACAGGGTCCTTGGTGAGGGAGAGGATCAGCTGTGTGTCGTCAGCGTAGGAGATGATGTTGAGGTGTTGCAGTCTGGCGATGTGGGCGAGCGGGGCCATGTATATGTTGAACAATGTCGGGCTGAGGGATGATCCTTGGGGTACGCCGCAGATGATCTTGGAGGCTTCTGTTTGGAAAGGGGGGAGGCGGACGCTCTGTGTTCTGCCTGAGAGGAAGGAGGTGGTCCAGTGCTTTGCCTTGGATTCCTGCGTTGTGGAGGCGAGTGCGTAGGGTGCGGTGGCAGACATCGTCAAAGGCGGCTGATAGATCCAGGAGGATGAGGGCCGCGGTCTCCCGTTGTCCAGCAGGGCCCTGATGTCATCGGTAGCGGTAACAAGGGCCGTTTCGGTGCTGTAGTTGCTGCGGAACCTGTACTGGGACGGGTCCAGGATGTTGTTCTCATTGAGGCAGCGGGTCAGCTGTTTGTTGACGGTTTTCTCGATGACCTTCGCCAGGAATGGGAGTAGGGAGATGGGCTGGAAGTTCTTGAGGTCCCTTGGGTCTGCCTTGGGTTTCTTGAGCAAGGTGTTGATCTCGGAGTGCTTCCAGCTCTCCAAGGAAGGCTGCGGTCTCGAAGGAGATGTTGATGGCTTTGCGGAGATGGGGTGCGATGGTCCGCTGGCTTTGTTGAAGATGTGGTGAGGGCAAGGGTCTGACGGGGAGCCGGAGTGGGTGGTGTTCATGATTGTGTCGTTGTTGTAGATGTTGGACCAGGTGAGCAGGGGGTCGCTGTGGGTGGTGGCCGTTGGGTCTGAGGTGTCATTGGCTGTCGTGGTGGTCTCGTTGTCGAAGCTGTTGTGATGTCTTCGATCTTCGGGTGGAAGAATGCGGCAAGGGAGTTGCACAGGTCTTGCAATGGTGGGATGTTGTTGGTGTTGGAGCTGGGGTTGGAGAGTTCCTTCACAATGTTGAAGAGCTCTTTGCTGTTGTGTGCATTGTTGTCGAGGCGGTCCTTGAAGGAGGTCTTTTTGGCGGATCTGATGAGGTGATGGTTTTGGCGCCTGGCGTTCTTGTGG
The DNA here is from genome assembly GCF_964261635.1 of Lissotriton helveticus. Classification (NCBI taxonomy): domain Eukaryota; kingdom Metazoa; phylum Chordata; class Amphibia; order Caudata; family Salamandridae; genus Lissotriton; species Lissotriton helveticus. Next base: position 1,344,473,912 of record NC_136069.1, read on the forward strand.
GCTGCTTGGTTCTCCGGTGTCACAAGAATGTTTCCTTTGAATGAGTGTTCGATCCAAGGTATCATGATTGCATAGAACTGTCTTTTGTCAGCATTGGTGTGTAGAGAGGGTAAATGGTAAAGCTGAGGCCACCCAGTCTACCCTTGATCCCATGCAGCCCCACCTACCCACGTCTAGCAATTTGAAGCCAAGCTACGAAAACAGGCCACAGCGCAACAATATGGCTACACCTTTGGTTTTAGAATTGACAACTGCTTGACAGTTGGTTGATGAGCCAGTAGAACTGGAGTTTGGGAACTTCTTTTTGGAGGAGGTAAGTCTCAGAAGGAGGGTTATATCCACCTGTTTGGATTTAAGCCACTGTAAGAGGGCTCTCTTTTTAACTAGGGAGTTGAGCACTTGTACGTCAAGCGTGACGACCGAAAGCACCGTCATGGGGGCAGAGAGAGAATTCCCCTGTGGATATCAGTGCGTCTGGGTAAACCCCTCCTAATGTTCTAAGGGTGAAACCCATTTCCTTTCCAAAGAGGATCCCAGTGGGGAGGGATAAGGTGCTGTAACACTCCTTATGTTGTTATTTCTGTAACATTGTGTTTGCTGTAACAGTGGATACACTATATTAAAAAAAGCATGAAACCAGATAATAACTAAAACATAAGCTGTGAATGTAGATAACTCAATCTTAAAAGTAAGCATACACATACATACATAAGCCACCTGTTTGGGTGCAGCGCACAAACGTGGGGGGGGGGGGGGTCTGGCTCCTGGATCGTGTCTGAGAGCCGCAGCCTGTCTCTAAAGCAAGCAAATGTATTCTGATGGATACATCTGCCAGTGGATTCCTCACCTTGTGAATATTCCCTGCGCAGCAGCCATTCGGAAATGTTTTGTAGCTCTCTACGCCGGCGAGGTCATGGACGACGTCACAGAGGGTACCACTCTGCTCGCGACCCCGCTGACGTCACTGGATCCATAATAGGGCCTCGTCGGCGTGATGACGTCAGTTCCCTTTTTTCGGTGCCGTCGACGCCAACGGTTTTGTGGGACTCTCCGTAGTTACTTTGTATATCTAGCTGTTTTGCTATGTTACTCTTGTTTCCTTCGAAGATGTCAGCGAGGAAATCTGGTTTTAAGCCCTGCAGGGAGTGCGGTAAACAGATATCCATCACTGACCTGCACGAAGATTGTGTTTGGTGCTTGTCTTCCGACCATGACGCCGATGGATGTCCATGCTGCAGGAAGATGAATCCAAAGGCGTTGAGAAAGAGAGAGAGGCGAAGCTTTTTATGGCCAAAACGAGGAAGGAAAAGAAGAGAGGTAGGAGGAGGTAGAGGTCGAGGTCTCGTTCCGAGTCGAGGTCGGGCTCGAAGTCGACGTCGGGTCACTCGAAGCCGAAGAAACATAAGAAAAAGAAGCACTATTCGAGACACCGATCTGATAAAGAAGCGGCGCTGAGATCGACCTCGCCTTGACGTCACATCAAAGATTATGTGTCTCCTTCGTTATCGAATCCGGCTTCGCCAGAAAAGTTGGCTATGCCTGAAGCCTCTCCGCGTCGATCACCGACGCCGGCTCCGTCACCGGATTCGATCCATTCTCTGGCTCCAGAACAACAACATCCTGTGCCAGAAGAGCAGGTAACTCCAGAAGGAGTTCCGACATCGGCGCCGGCTGGCCCGAATTCAGGAACACCTGCTTCGGAGTCGATCCCGGGAGCTTACCCTCCATTTCCAGCTCCAGGACAAGACCCATCGCATTACCTTAATGCCCTGTATGGAGTCTTTCACAGGGCTATGTACCCCTCTGGTGCACCTGCAGGTCCCATGGGCCCATTAGCTTTCAATTTGGGGGTTCCTCAAGCCTATGCCCAGGGCCCTTTCATGCCGTTCCTTCCGACTGCACCGTCGTGGAGTTTCCCGGCACCGAGGGCTCCGACGCAGTTTCCATCTTCACCAGCGCGTTCTGTTCGGCCTCGTTCGGCGCAAGCGGCGCCGTCAGATCCATGCACGACGCCGGCTCTGAATCTGATTGTGGATCCATCGACACCTGTGCTGCGGATAAGATCCAGGAGAGAGGCTCAGAGGATCTTAGAAGAGGAAAGGTATCGTGAGGAAATGGAAGAAGGTGAACTGCATGATTCAGATGAGTGCTTTGCTGAATTGAGAGAGGCCAGCGGCCTGGACATTTCTTCTGAGTGGGAGTTTTCTCCTGATTCTGATGCTCCTTCAAAAGATGTCAAAGCGGTACAAAAGGGGGCGGAATCAAGCTTCCTAGGACCAGTTTCTGGCATTCCAGCCGTCTTCAGCCAGGCATGCTTGAATCCAGTGGCAAAGTGAGCAAGGGACTCAACGTCTGAGCATACCCTGCCAACTTATGGCAAACAAAGCGGTACAAAAGGGGGTGGTGATGGACGGAGCATCTGAACCAATCAAACACTCACACCCAGTCAACAGATCTAGGTTTAATCAATCACCGTTCTTTAGCCCACTCTGCCACCCCAGTTCAGACATGGCCATGTGCAAATCAGTCTGACCCTGTGCCTCATGGGAACAGTCCAGCCCGAACTGCCAAGTCATGCCTTCCCTGGACCGGAATCAAGCTTCCTAGGACTGGTTTCTGGCATTCCAGCCGTCTTCAGCCAGGCTTGCTTGAATCCAGTGGCAAAGTGAGCAAGGGACTCAACGTCTGAGCATACCCTGCCAACTTATGGCGAACAAAGCGGTACAAAAGGGGGTGGTGATGGACGGAGCATCTGAACCAATCAAACACTCACACCCAGTCAACAGATCTGGGTTTAATCCATCACGTTCTTTAGCCCACTCTGCCACCCCAGTTCAGACATGGCCATATGCAAATCAGTCTGACCCTGTGCCTCATGGGAACAGTCTAGCCCGAACTGCCAAGCCATGCCTTCCCTGGACCGGAATCAAGCTTCCTAGGACCGGTTTCTGGCATTCCAGCCGTCTTCAGCCAGGCTTGCTTGAATCCAGTGGCAAAGTGAGCAAGGAACTCAACGTCTGAGCATACCCTGCCAACTTATGGCGAACAAAGCGGTACAAAAGGGGGTGATGATGGACGGAGCATCTGAACCAATCAAACACTCACACCCAGTCAACAGATCTGGGTGTAATCCATCACCGTTCTTTAGCCCACTCTGCCACCCCACTTCAGACATGGCCATATGCAAATCAGTCTGACCCTGTGCCTCATGGGAACAGTCAAGCCCGAACCGCCAAGCCATGCCTTCCCTGGACCGGAATCAAGCATCCTAGGACCGGTTTCTGGCATTCCAGCCGTCTTCAGCCAGGCTTGCTTGAATCCAGTGGCAAAGTGAGCAAGGGACTCAACGTCTGAGCATACCCTGCCAACTTATGGCGAACAAAGCGGTACAAAAGGGGGTGGTGATGGACGGAGCATCTGAACCAATCAAACACTCACACCCAGTCAACAGATCTGGGTTTAATCCATCACCGTTCTTTAGCCCACTCTGCCACCCCAGTTCAGACATGGCCATATGCAAATCAGTCTGACCCTGTGCCTCATGGGAACAGTCCAGCCCGAACTGGTGTAGCACCTTATCATGTGGGTGTTAGAAAGGCAGCTGAATTATTGGACATTCAACTCCCTACTATTGAGTTTAAGTCAAATTTATTAACAGAGGTTCTCCATTCACCTTCCTCAGTTGTTGAGCCTCTATTGCCTTTCAATTAAGCAATTCTTGAGCCTGTACTGGAGGTTTGGCGAAAACCTCATTCTGCGCCTGCAGTTTCCAGGGCTATAGCAAGAAGGTATAGGGTGGCTCCTGGTGACCCAGAATTTTTATCGGCTCATCCTTCTCCAGAGAGCTTAGTAGTTCAGGCTGCATGCTCAAAGAGATCTTCGGGAGCATTCCCTCAAGTTCCAGCTGACAGGGAATCAAAGAGGCATGATCATTCTGCCAAGAAGGTATTCTCCTCTGCAAGCATGGCATTGAAATCAACGAATGCTACATGTTTGATGGGCAGATACATCCATGGTTTGATGGACTCATCTAAACAGTTGCTGCCTAAGCTGTCTGAGGAAGACAGGAAGAATTTTGAGAAGGTTTTACACGATACCCAGGCTGCTGCACGTCAAGTCATTCAGAGTGGACTAGACACAGCTGGCTCGGTGGCAATGATCATGGGTTTTTCAGTGGCTACTAGAAGGAGTGCTTGGTTGAAGTCTACGGATTTTTCAACTGATGTTCAGGCTACTCTGTTGGACCTACCATTTGATGGTTCGGTACTCTTTGGTAACAAAGCGGACGCTGTCTTAGAGAGATTTAAAGATAGCAAGGCAACAGCTAAATCTCTTGGCTTGCAAGCCCAACCTAGAGGCTCTTTCCGAAAATACAGAGGATTTGGGAAGTCGTACTTTCGTTCATATGGCCAGCCTCGTCAGCAGCAGCAACAACAACAACAGAATACTCTATACAAATCGTATAGAGGAAAAAGTAGAGGTCGTTCCCGAGGCCGTGAACCCTCCGCCTCTTCCTCTACCTCCACTCCTATCACCGCAGCAAAGCAGCCCTAGATTCCCCATTCTGAATCATGTTGGTCCTGTAGGGGATCGGCTTACTCAATTTCTGCAAGATTGGTAATCTGTCACTACAGACCTTTGGGTTCTCAATCTTGTAGAGAATGGGTATGCTCTTCCCTTTCGGGAATTCCCTCCAAATTACCCTCCTTGCCGAGGGGCTTGCTCGGAAGAACATCTCCTTCTCCTGCAGGAGGAAGTCCTAACTTTATTAAAGAAAGGTGCGATAGAGGTGGTTTCCGAGCAGGTAAGGGGTCAGGAATGCTACTCCCGGTATTTCCTGATTCCCAAGAAGGATGGCAGGTTACGTCCAATCCTGGATCTCAGGATCTTGAATCTTTTTCTGAAACAAGAGAAGTTCAAGATGCTCACCCTTGCGCAGGTTCTTCAGGTGCTGCAGCAAGAGGACTGGAAGGTGTAGATCGACTTGCAGGATGCGTACTTTGACATTCCTATCCTGAAGTCGCACACGAAGTATCTCCGTTTCACGGTGGGCTCGCAGCACTATCAGTTTGTGGTTCTCCCGTTTGGACTAACTACTGCACCTCGAGTCTTCACCAAGGTGATGGCAGTGGTGGCAGCCCATCTCAGAAGATTGGGGATTCCAGTTTTCCCCTATCTGGACGACTGGCTTCTCAAAGCAGAGTCTGCAGAGAAGGGGCTTCATCATTTGCAGGTGACAACACAGCTGTTGTACAAATTGGGTTTTTCGATAAATGTACCCAAATCTCACCTGGTGCTCTCACAGCGCAACCTGTTCATAGGGGCAGTACTGGACTCCACTGTGTGTCGGGCATTCCCTCCTCCTCAAAGGATTCTCGACTTTCAGGAAATGATTCCTTTGTTTTTCAACGGAGCGGTTGTTCCAGTCCTGAAGGTCCATCGTCTGCTCTGTCTGTTTGCTTCCTGATTTCTGCTGGTCAACCATGCATGCTGGCACATAAGGGCGCTCCAGTGGTGCCTCCGCAGGCAGTGGTATCAGCACAACGGAGATCTCAGGGAGTCAGTGAGGATCTCCAGAGAAGCTGCAGCGGATCTGTCTTGGTGGAGCACGGAGGGCAATCTGTCTCAAGGAAAGCCCTTCCTTCTGCCTCCCATCGGTTGCCACAGTGATAACGGATGCATCCACTCTAGTGTGGGGTGCTCATCTGGGGGAACTGGAGATCAAGGGTCTTTGGTCTCCAGAGGAAAGGTTGCTTCACATCAACCTTCTAGAGTTACGGGCGATTCGTTTGGCGCTCAAGGCCTTCCACCCTTCCCTTCGCGGTCAGTCAATTCAAGTCCTAACGAACAACACTACTGCGATGTGGTATGTCAACAAGCAGGGAGGAGGGGGGTCGCAGTGTCTCTGCAGAGAGGCTCTGCGTCTCTGGTCTTGGGTTCAGGACCATCAGATTTGTCTGATGGCAAATCATCTGGCCGGAGTTCTGAACGTGCGTGCAGACAGTCTCAGTCGGCAGTTCTCTGCCGACCACGAGTGTAGGCTGCATCCGGAGGTGGTTCGTCACGTCTTTCGGATGTGGGGAACTCCTCGGGTGGACCTGTTTGCCACTCACGAGAACACTCACTGCCCGTCATTCTGCAGTCTCCAGTATCCGATGCAGGGAGCTTTGGGGGACGCGTTTCAGTTGAGTTGGAATGCACAACTCCTTTACGCGTTTCCTCCCATACCCTTGATTCCTCGGGTTCTGAGGAAGATTCGCCAAGACCGGGCCCAAGTCATATTGATCGCCCCAGATTGGCCAAGAAGGGTGTGGTACACAGATCTTCTCCACCTCTCCTCGTGCCCTCCGCTTCGTCTCCCTCTCAGGGCAGACCTCCTCTCGCAGTCGCAGGGGCAGGTTCTACACCCTCCCCTCCAGAGCTTACACCTTCATGCCTGGAGATTGAACGGGGCAACCTGATTTCTTTTTCCCTTCCTCCTGATGTGGTGGACGTTATTTCGTCCGCCAGACGTCTCTCCACTAAATCTGTCTATTCCTATAGGTGGTCTAAATTTGTCCATTGGTGTGGGGAAAAGTCTATTGACCCTTTAAAGGCTCGTTTATCCAACATTCTTCAGTTTGCTTTATCTCTGGCCCAGCAGGATTTTTCTGTGGCTACGGTAAAAGGTTATCTTTCGGCATTGTCAGCATTCCTTTGTTTGCCGGACCAGCCATCTTTGTTTAAGTCACCTGTGGTGTTGCGTTTCATTAAGGGACTTACCAACAAATTCCCTCCTACTCCTTTTATTGTGCCTCAATGGGACTTAAATCTTGTCTTAACCTACTTGATGGGTTCGCCTTTTGAACCATTGCACAAGTGTCCCATGAGGCTATTGTCTTTTAAGACTGTTTTACTTGTAGCAATTACCTCGGTAAGGAGGGTAAGTGAGCTTCAAGTTCTTAGTTCAAAACCCCCATTCTTGACCATTCATGCTGAAAGAATGGTACTCAGGACCAGGGCTGCTTTTCTGCCTAAGGTGGTAACTCCTTTCCATCTGGGGCAGTCCATTACCCTTCCTTCCTTCTATCCTCCCCTCACCCTTCCAAGGAGGAGGAGCGGCTTCACCTAAGAGGGCGGTGAGCTTTTATATCGATAAAACTAAAGACTATCGTGTGGACGACCAGCTCTTTGTGGGATCTGGTGGCTGCAAGAAAGGAAGAGCGGTGCACAAGCGCACACTTTCAAGATGGATTATCTTGGGCATTAAGATCTGCTAAGCCCTGGCTGGTAAGGAACCTCCAGAGGGTATAAGAGCTCACTCTACTAGGGCAAAGTCTTTAACATCGGCTTTGTCTAGGGGTGTACCTGTAGAGTACATTTGCAGAGCGGCAACTTGGGCCTCCCTCCACACTTTCACGGAGCATTACTGCTTAGATTCCAAAGAGAGGAGGGACGGCCACTTCGCGCGTTCTGTCCTCCAAGATTTTCTGGTACGGAAGAGTGAACACCCTCCTCCGGGAGTGGGGACTGCTGTGGGATTCTATCCACAAGGTGAGGAATCCACTGGCAGATGTATCCATCAGAAGAACAAGTTACTTACCTTCGGTAATGCTTTTTCTGGTGGATACAGTATCTGCCAGTGGTTTCCTCACATGCCCACCCGCCTCCCCGTTGTCCACTCTTCTATACCTGTAAGTATTTATGTTTTATTTTACAATGGAAATGTTTAATTGTTTTTACCTTTTGAATTGTTTTCACACTATGTGTGTTGGTTCAAATATTGTGTATTTTGTATACAATACTTATCTATGTCGGTCCGTTCGTGTGCCTCGGGAGCACGGAAAAAAGGGGCGGAACTGACGTCATCACGCCGACGAGGCCCTATTATGGATCCAGTGACGTCAGCGGGGTCGCGAGCGGAGTTGTACCCTCTGTGACGTCGTCCATGACCTCGCCGGTGTGGAGAGCTACAAAAAAATTCCGAATGGCTGCTCAGCTGGGGTTATTCACAATGTGAGGAATCCACAGGCAGATACTGTATCCACCAGAAAAAGCGTTACCAAAGGTAAGTAACTTGTTCGTTTGGTGGATGAAATCCGGTCTGAAGAGTCTTGCAGCAAGCTATTGATCATGCTAGCAAGTGATCCCAGAAGCAGACGGAGGCATACAACAGGGATGTCTGCCTCTACGGGATAGTTTGGCCTGGGGTTCAATAGGGACTGGCCGCCCTGCAATGTAACATCGCAAAATGATGACTGTCCTCAATCCTCCTCAGAGGAATCCAGACTGGTCTGTTTGTACTGCAACTGTTGCAGTCTTTTCCGTTCCCTGTGGGCTTTAGTGGAATTAGGTGTGAACCAGACACCTTGGATGTCTTTTCTGGGGTTACTGCCCTCTCATCAAGGCATTGCTCATACTCGGTAGGCCCAGGACATTTCTCTCCTCCGCAATCTCCTGGATGCTGTGTTGTGTGCCTTTGTAGGTGAAGAGCAGTCGGAATAAAAACCTTCATCTGGGTAAATTTTCCATGAACTTCCGTTGCTAACTGATGTGCACATGTTATGGAGCTGGTTTTTCAAATAAAAAGATTTAAAAAAAAATAAAAAAAACCTTCATCTGTATGGGATGTTCTCACTGCACAGGTGAGTAGTGATCACCATAAATTCTCTGCGTCTTGCTGGCGTGAGCGGCGAGACATCTTTGAAAAGGGTTAGAGTGGTGTCTTGGAATCAGACTGATTCTTGTTACCTGGATGCCCATGGACAGCCTCTTTATCCATGACAAGTGCACTTGAGAGTACATCTGGCATCAGGTTCTTTTTCAGGTGGTAATTTGACCGCATTCTATGTGTGTGGTTGAAGCAAGGCGGGTCCTTCATTTGGTTCTGTAAATGGTACTGGAACTGGGTCGACCCTTAACCCTCTAGGTCTTTATTAGGGATCACTCTGAGCACCCCAAGGAGTCTGATGTTGGTCCTCCGGGATCAATTTTTGATGTCATCCATCTTGTCGGTCATCATTTTGCTGAGTTTCTGTGGCAGTCACCCTTTGGGCCAGCTGTTCGTGCTCGTGGGAGGTTACGGCAACTTCATTCTCTACCTTGTCTAAGCCTTCCGTCTGCTATATGGAGTGATCCAGGTCTTTACTGGCATTTTTTATATCCTGGAACCAGGCCATCCTGTCCTTGTGGAATTCCACAAGAGGTGCCTTGAATATCCCTTTTAGTGATGACTGCAGAATATCGAAAAGAAAAATATAGGTTGGCAGAATATTGTGTCAAATATATAGAGGACCAAAATATGGAGAGAAGTGCAAATAGGTAAGCATAGATTTCTTCACTCCACGTCTACGTACCTTGAAGATATATTTGCATATATCTTCAAGGTACATATGTATAGAGTTATACATAGTAACACTTTGCTTACGTATAGAAACTTACCTTCGATATATTTTTGTCCTTGATATTCTTGACACAATATTTTGTCCCATCGTATTTTTGTTTCTCATATTCTGTCTAACCAACCCCCTTTAGGGCTAGAGGCTGAAGATTGGCATTCCAACGTTTCTGGAGTCTCATACATGTGGGCTGCGGCTGCTGGCTCCTGGCTTTGGGTCTTTTTGGGTCCTTGCAGGTGTAGTAGGTTGCGGATAGTCACTGCCTTAGAGGCTTTCTGTTTTGCTGCAGCCATGGTACGAAGGAATAGAACGGGGTGAGCGACACGCTCGGGCCATTGAAGATGACATCTGTCTCCGTCTCCTCGCCTCCACGTTCCGGGACTGAACAGTTGCACTTGTTTGCCTTTATCTGTCAAAGCTTCCAAAGAGTTGTAGCAAGGTGATATAATTATAGTCCAGAATTGAGACTCATCAAAGGCACAACTGCGGCGAGGGCTGGGGGTGCTGACTCCGGCCACACTCTGCCTATTTGGATCAGGTCAGTAAAGGTTTGTGTTACGCCTGGGTGTGCTTAATATGCCCTCCTTTCCCGCAGTTGCAGTTTGTGCACAAAAGTGTTTCCCAAAGGAGTGAAAGGGGCATGGGTAGGTGCCACATGTCTGGTGACAGGGCAGGTGTACTTCCTCTGTTAAAGCCCCACTGCTGTGCAGAGGCATTAAGGAAGGAGCGTCTGCATTGCCAAGGTGGCCGCTGCCATCTTGAGTACAATTGTTGGAGCGCTGTGCAGCTCCCACTGTGATTGCTCCTCACCCAGCACCTGAACACCACTGTCAGCGCCCCCCCTGCCAACTCTCTGATGCCCCGGCATCTGGGTCATTGGCCGCCAATACCGCTTACATAAACCCAGACAGGAGCTTATATCTTAGAGTTCAAGTGGGACGCTTCTTGTTGGATCTGCGACTTGGTCATGCCTCCTACATTTGATTCTAAACATGATAATCTTCAATTTTTAGAGCTATCCATCACGATTTATTATGGTAAGCTGGGGACATCCTTGTAGCTTAAACCTACAGAGCACGATAGAGTGCTGTGCTATATTGCAGCAATCATCCAAAGGGCCTAAAAAATGGTCTACGGAAAATCGCTTTGTATCCATAGGAACTACAAGTGTTGCCATGGCTATTTCAGAGGCGGGCCTTCCTTTCCAAAAATTAGGTAGATAGAGCTTACTGAAAATTATTGGCCTTAAGAGCTCTCAAACTGGTCTGCTACTCCCTCTGGAAGTATTACTGGCTGCTCGAGAAAAAATCCAAAACACTTGTATTGCTGTATTGTGGTATTCAGTCCTTGCAGTGACAAAGTGAGCAAGATAATCAATAAAAAAATGGTTGATTTTACAATTCAATCAACTATTCGCAGAACCCCACTTTTTTATGTAAAAGCGTTAAAAATCTCAAAGACATCTGGTACGTTTCTTGAGTTAGAACCCTACAGAAAAATCGATTCAAATACCATTGCCACCTGTTGGGGGTCTTCTTCCCTTTATTGGCCACTTTAATTGTCAGAACTATTCGGTCTGTGCACAAACCACAAAAACCAAGGAATTCTGACATGATACTGCTACTCATACCTTAAAAGTGTATACTAACTGTAATTTGCCAAATGTAGTGTACGGTATCTGGTGTCCATGTCCACTTTTAAACATAGGCCAACCCTCACAAAAAATCTGACTATACATCATCCAGCATAATTGCAGGTTTTGCTGCAGAACCAAAAATGGCCCCTTTGTATCACGCTTCATTTCAAAGAACCATACAGAGACCGACTTACATTGGAAAGTAGTAAAACAAATACTTTAAATTAAATTAATTGAGCAGGATGGTTTGTTTGTCATTCCCTTTTTGTCGTCTCTTCTTACAAGACCTAATTTGTATTGTAACATCAGGCCTCAATTATATTCTGCCCACATTAAGACGATTTATTCTGTGAACCAACCTTGGACAGACTCTGGTTATTCTGGGTTTCTCTTTATTAATTGGAATTTGAATTGTCTTGTTCTAAGTCCCCAATGCATACATGTCCGGGTTATTGGCTACATTGTAAACATGTAATTCACAGACTCACCGATTATACTCTTCACTCAGGTTCTTCTTTTCTGCTATGATTTCACTGATAGTAAATTGCCAACAAGGGGATTTGTTTGATGATATCTCAGTAACAGGCGGTTGATCAATCTATATCTTAACAACTTAAGACCAACTTAATTCAATTAAAACCTGTTGTTAAACTGATTTTGTCACTTTCAACTTCCACAAAGTGGTAAATACTCACAAGAGAAAAAGCTACACGGGAAATAGATTTTATAGAAATATCTCTTTATGTAAAGTTTTCATCATCAAGGGTACAATTTTAAAAAGAAAATAAATCAGCAATGAACAAATGGACAAGAAATAAATAAATTGTTCTTTAAATCCACTTGCGTTGTGTTCCACTCTATAAAAATAGATAACAGCGTATCTTGCTGACTATATACAAAGATGTCACTGTACAGAATAAATCTGAATAGAAAGATGAGGACAAATAAGTCGATGTTTCGGCCTTATATTTGTAAAATCCTTAAGGCCATCTTCAGGACCTTCAATCTTTGCAGAATTTTGACCCCCTGTGTTTCCAGTTGATCGTCACCAGCCACGTGGTTCGTGTGGGACAAAGATTTCTAAAATATCCTTCATATGTTGAGGTTTGGACATGTGAACAAGATTGATCTAGCGTGCTTAGTCCGCGTCAACAGTAAATGTTTTAATTCGAAGCAAAACTTCATCCGGCGTGGCGTAGTCTCACGGGAAGATAAGACGCGGACTAAGCACGCTAGATCAATCTTGTTCACATGTCCAAATCTCAACATATGAAGGATATTTTAGAAATCTTTGTCCCACACGAACCACGTGGCTGGTGACTTATTTGTCCACATCTTTCTATTCAGATTTATTCTGTACAGTGACATCTTGTGAGTATTTACCACTTTGTCGAAGTTGAAAGTGACAAAATCAGTTTAACAACAGGTTTTAATTGAATTAAGTTGGTCTTAAGTTGTTAAGATATAGATTGATCAACCGCCTGTTACTGAGGTATCATCAAACAAATCCCCTTGTTGGCAATTTACTATATCGAATTTCAGCCCAAGCTCGCAAGGGTGTATTGGGTAACCCACCTTAATATAACATGATTTCACTGAGGCACTTTATTACAGCGAATTACATTTCCAACTGTTTTCAATGTAATTTCCCCCCACATATTTTTGGTATCTTTGTTACACTGTGAGCCTTAAATGGTCACATGATCATATCATTGTGCCATATCAGTCTCTGACCCTCTCTATTGTTTTCTTCTTCTTCTTCTTCTTTTTGGTATCCTAATTAGTTGCCCCTTACTACATCCTTGTGACTTTACCATTGAGTGATATACTCAGTCACACCTAATTATACTTGTAATGCATTAAAATCTAGTTGCTATTTTCCTGTTTTGTCAGGCCCTGTTTCATACCCCTTTCTCAATAGTTCCTTTCCTTTTAATGAACGGACTCACAATTGAACCACCCCTTTGGGCGGACACGGTTCAATTATTTACATGCCTTGACTGCTTCCCTATCATTATGTCAACAAGTGAGGATGTCCCGATGCTTCAGTTCCTGGACAAGTCATCCTAGTATTCATTGGCAGTAAACAGGACATTAGCTAGGTGTTCTAGGCCCTCGCCAGGTGACCCAAATTTTCTTTCAGTTCACCTCTCACCTGAGAGTATAGTAGTCCAGGCTTCCTGCTCTTCGAAGTTTGCCCCTGGAGCTTTTCGTGCAGTCCCAGTAGACCTGTAATCTAAAAAGCTGTAGGCAAGAAGATCTTTTCGGCGGGGACCTTGGCACTAAATACACATGTGCTGTGGGATATGGTGAACCTAGTTGTCCTGAAACCGCCTGAAATTCTACAAGGGGATTTTTCCGAGATAGTCCGGGATGGCAAGGCAACATCCAGGCAGATTATTCAAACAGGTCTGGATAAGGTAGACTCCATGTCGATCCCTGACTTAAGACACCTTATTTCTCTTCGGATGTCCAGACCACCTTCATGGCATATACTTTGAAAGCTCCACACATTTTGGGTAGAAGGATGATTCTACCCTGGAGTGTTTTGAGAACAGTACAGCAGTGGCACACTCCTTGTGACTGCAACTTCTCCCAAAAGGATTATAGACCGTTTCAGGAATTTTGGGGTTTCTGATGCAGGTTTAACCTTTGCCAGTGTCATCCCCCAATCCCAGCAGCAATCCCAGAACCAGCTGCTTATGAAGTATCGGGGCAGTGGAAAAGACAGAGCCTTCTCCATCCAACAGGCCTTCTGCTCCCCCAACCCACCCCGAAGTATCTCTAGTTCGTTCCTGTCTGAGCACTTGAGGCCTGTGGGAGGAAGGGAGCCTCCTTTCCACAGGCCTGGAAGGCCATAGCTTTGGTCTAGCGAGTCCTTCTGATTTTAGAAAGGACGTATGCCTTACCCTTCCAGCAGGTCACTCCACAGTTCACACCTACACGTTCCTGTTTGAACAGCATCTCTATATTTTGCAACTGGATGTGGTAGCCCTGCTGCAGAAAAGAGCAGCAAAGTTGGTGCCAGAGCAGGAAATGTGGCAGGGGTGCTACTCATAATACTTGATGGTCGGTCTGATCCTAGACCTCTAGATAATGAATCTCTTCCTCCACAAGGAGAAATTCAAGATGCTGTCTCTGTGTCAGCCCTTTCCTGTGCTGTAAGCAGGAGCCTGGATGGTGTCCCTCGATTTCTATGTACCAATCCTGCAGTCGCACAGGAGGAACTGAAGTTTTGTGGTAGGGTCCACTCACTGCCAGTTCATATTCCAACTCTTTGACATCAGCACCTTGACTCGTCACAAATGTAGCAGGTGTTTCGCCACGTGCAGTTGACAGCATCCTTGCTGTTCCATCTGGGCGTTTCTATAAACGTCCCCAAATCTTGATTGGAACCTGCTCACTACCTCCTGTTCATTGAGACAATGCTGGTTACATCACTTCGAATCTTTACTCATCCTTATCCAGATTTTGATGATTCTGAAATGGGATAGGCCTTCAGTTCTGATGGTCTTATACCTGCTAGGTATACTGGCTTCTTGCATGCTCCCAGGCTGGTTTGTATGCTGGCTGATGAAGGAGCTTCAGTGGTGCCTCCACAGGCAGTGGTTCCAGCACAGTGGAGATCTGTCAGATACCATTGCACTCTCTTTGGATACTTCAGTAGATCTGGTTGGGTGGAGAGTTCAGAAGAACCTTGCAGCAGGGATTTCATTCCAATCACTGGCACCTGTAGCCACAGTGGTAACATATGCTTTCATTCTAGGGTGGGACACTAATCTGGTGTAGCTGGAGATTAAAGGCCTATGAATTTCAGAAGAGCAGATTGTGCACAACAGCCTGCTCAAACTGAGGAGGGATTCGGTTGGTGCTTGCCGTGTTGCTACCTTCCCATCCATCGTGAGCATGACAAACAAATCATTTGCAATGTGGTATGTGAACAAGCAGGGATGAGCAGGGTTTCAGCTTCTATGTCTGGGTTATGCTGTGACTCTAGACTTGAGCAGATCAGCATGGAGCTTGGCTGGTAGCTAGCCATCTGAATTCCAGGGCAACACCTCAGTCAGGTTCATCTGATCAACCACCAGTGAAGTCTCCATCTGGAGGTGGTCCAGCAGCTGTGCCCAGTGCTGTACCCTTCACACACACCTGTTAACACTCACAGCGACATGCATTGCCTGCAGTTCTGTGCCCTCCTGTAGACCTTTAAACATGTCTTCAGCATGCAATTGCAGCCTGTGTGTGCAGTTTTAAACTGCCATTTCAACCTGGCAAAATAAACCTTTTGTTTGGCCCAAACATTCCTTCTTAATACATGTAAGGCATGTAGGGTAGCCCTGGACAGTACAGAGGGCAGGGTGCAAAGTATTTAAAAAGTGGGACATGTATTTTTAGGTTTTAATAATAAACTCTTACATTTGTGTTTCACTACTGCAAGGCCTACCTCTCCCATAGGATAACATTGCAGTCATCTTATTATGTTTAATAAGTGGTAACTTCTGAATTGGAACAGGTAACCAGTTTATATTGGGTTTCTTAGGAATTGTAATGAAAACTCCTCTCTTATGGTAAAGTCTGATTTTAAATTACAATCTTGAAAATGGCACTTTTAGAAACTTGGCATTTTCCTGCCCTAGCCATTTAGTGCTTGCAACCTGTCACTGGGTCCCTTGCCAGGGTGTAGTTGGCAATTGGGGGTCTGTGTATTCCGCCTTGACAACCACACACCATAGAGATCTTAGGTGTACCTGGATGAGCCATCACTGGCAGGGTGAGAGGGCAGAGCGGGGCACAGCCCTACTTACACTTGAATAGGCTGTGTCCTGCCTCCACACAAATGGCAAGGGAGGCAGGAAACCTGTGCACTTCAAAGAGAAACCTCTAGAATCTTCTCCCATTTCGAAGGAGGCACTTGGTATAAATATTGGACCTCAGACACAAACTGTTTAGTACACTTCTGGACCTGTGAAGACTCTGCATTCTACCAGGAAGAAGGACTGCTGTGCTGCTGAAAGGACCGCCACTTTGCTGGACTATTGGCTTGGTAGACTATTGCCTTGCGGTACTGCTACCTTGCTAGATTGCTGTCCTCCTCCCTGACTTAGAGGGATTGGACCTGCACCTGAACTAGGACTCTCAGAGTGACTCCCAGAGCTAGTCTGCTGGGTGTGTGTTTAGAGCCACAGGGACATAACCGGCTTCCAACCACCTGTACTAGTCCCCAGACCCAGCTGGAGTAAGCCCCTCACCCTCAAGTGGTGTCCCTCAGTTCCTGGATGCTTGGTGTGGCCACAGTGAAACTAAATTCAAGTTTGTAGGCTCTTTACGACCATGAACGGGCCTTTTGATGTCAAAATCGTGCTTGCTTGCAATGCTCCCCAACACAAAGTTCCATCAACTTGACTCTTTGCGCTACAGCATTAACCACTCGCAGGGAGCGCTACCTTGAAGATCTGGCCCAAAGGTTGGCGATAACAACAGGATCTTCGCACTACAACAGTGACCACCGATGATCCCAGGCTGCTCTTTGCGCTGCAACGAAGATAGTCTGGAACGCTTCCCTGCTCCTTGCGGTCCCCTCCACTGAGAACGGGACTCCTTGCTCTGAACTGAGTTGGTAACTTTTCAGTGGGACTAGCATGGTCCCGGTATCTGACCTGCGCTCCAACCCAGTCGGCCTGAACTTGTGACTCTCTCCCTATCTATCACAACCATATAGCAGTGACTGATACTTAGGGCTTTTTTGCTATGTTTTTACTCACATCTTTAAAACTGCATATATCCTGTTCTGCTGATTGGATTTTTGTTATTTTGTTCGTTATTTAAGTATTAAAAATGATTCTCTATTTTTCTAAATTGGTGTGGGAATGTTTCACATGTTCTGTGTTCGAGGCATGTGGGCTGCTAAATTCATATCTTAGCATTAGATCGCCGCCTAGTGTTGGGCTCGGATGATTGCACATTGTTGTCCTGGAAGAGTCTTCGAAGTATCCTGAGATAGGTGGCTCCTCCCCTGGACTACAGTGCGCATGGGCATCGGCTCCATCCCCAGATTGTTTTTTTCCGCCATTGGGTTCGGATGTGGTCTCGACGTCTTACTGTCGGAACCAAGTGAAACTATCTTTTACCGGCCAAAAGGCCTCGATTTTCTTGCGTCGGTATTGTCTGCGCTCGGTCTCGAGTCTTCCGTCTCTTGAAGCCGGATTACGCGGAGTTTTCTTCGCTTTCTAAACTTTGAGGCCTTCTCATCGCGACACGACAGCAAGCCTTTACGGACATGGAGCGGAGCCCGTTCAAGTACTGCCCGCTCTGTGGGTCCAAGTACCCACACATCGATCTACACCCCGTGTGTAACAAGTGCCTTTCACCGGACCACGACGACGGCAAGTGCAAGGCCTGTGCACAGTTCCGCTCCAAGAAAACTCTCAAGCTTCGGCGCGCGGTGCGCTTGGAAGCTGGGCAAGCGGCCCCAGATCCGGAGAACATCTTCGGCGACCAGGAAGAAGAGGTCCAGGGTCACCTTCTACAAATCTCCCCATCACAGACGGAGGTCGAGGCGGATCCGGGAGACGACGACGGAGTCGCGGGTCAGGTCCTCGAATACGTCGAAGAGGTAGGAGACGACGATGAGATTTATGGGGCCGCGGCGGATAGCTCTGCGGACGAGCTCTGCCCCGAAGGTTACGAGGATACCGACCGGGACACGGGATCGCCTGTCGGCCTTACCCAGGACCCGTTGCCGCAAGCCACAGCCCCGCCTTCGGGCCCGGCTACGGACTCACTTGCTGGGCACGATGTTTCGAAACCGAAACTGAAACCGTCGGGGTCGTCAACACCTAAAATGGCCGACCCGAAATCGAAACTGAAACCAAAGGACTCGAGTGTCCCTAAGATGGCTGCCGTGCCTGTGAAGAAGTCGGTGCCCGTCACCCCGTCGGCTCCGTCGACCTCCGGTCCGCAGAAGCCGAGGACGTCTGTCGATTCCGATGCTCCGAAATCGAAACCGACGCCCGAGGAAGGGGCCCCCAAGAAAGATGGTCGGCACGGATCAGCGGCTCCGGCGCCGTCCAAGCCCGCCAAGGTCGGCTCCAAAGAGGCTACGCACAAGAAGTCTGCGCCCCGGCCTCAAGATTCGGGGGTGCCGAAGACGGTTTCCGCGCCCAAAACGCACAAGGCCCGCGAGGACGTCGGATCCGAGGGACCGCTCAAAGCATCCTTGTCGGCGACGAAACCCTCTGGCAGTGTACCGTCCCCCATTGCGGAGTCACTGCAGAGAATCAGGGAAAAAGCCTTTGCTCCATCGGCTCCGATGCCATCACCGCAGCCGCAGAAGGACGCTCCGGCTAAGCCTTCTGGGAAACTCCTCTTTCTCTTGCCACCTAAGGAGGCGCCGAAAGCGTTTTCGACGAAATCGGCTCCGAAACAGGGTTCCTCGCTGCCTGACCCTCTTCCACGTCGTGTACTCGAATCGGAAGACGATTCAGAGCATTTCATTGATGCTGCCACCGGCAAGCTGACACTCTATAAACGGAAGATCACTTCGGAGCCGGTGGACCCCTACGTCATCCCGTTGAAAAAGAAGAGGGTGCCCCTTGACGCCTCAGGCCTCACGGAACCGATTCAGCCTCCTCCAAGACGGAGCCCTACTCCCTCCCCAGAACACTCTGTGGGTGAGGAATATGATGAGGATGAACAGTACAATTTCCCTATCGATGAACCTGATGTACAACCAGATTCTTACGACGACACTGGTGACCAGAACACCCAAGGTGTGGGCCAAGACCCGCAGACCTTTAATGCACGTGCATCCCCGACTGAGGACTCAGCAGGATTTCATGCACTAATTGAACGGGCGGCGGCCAATCATGATGTGGACATGCATGCCGACCCGGTCGAGGAAGACTTCCTTTTTGACACCTTTGCCATATCTGAGAGGACAGTAAAGACACTTCCTATGCTGAAAGGTGTTCTCAAACATGCTGGGGACATTTTTAAGGAGCCTACGAGGGCGAGAGTGGTCAACCCTCGCATTGAAAAGAAGTACAGGCCTGCACCTGCGGACCCCGTCTACATCCGGGGTCAATTGCCACTGGACTCTCTTGTGGTTGCCAATGCCAGGAAACGTGCCAACTCCCAGACAACGGGTGAAGCTCCTCCCCCGGATAAGGAGTCCAAAGTGCTTGAGGCAGGAGGCAAAAGAGTGGCTGCACAGGCGGCAAACTTTTGGCGCATCGCAAATACACAGGCGCTCCTGGCGCGTTATGATAGGGCGCACTACGACACCCTAGAACAGGTTATACAACACCTGCCCCCACAGTTCCAAGAAGGCACCAAAATGCTTATTGAGGAAGGAAAGCTAATATCAAACGCAGCCATCAAGTGTGCACTTGACGCTGCGGACACAGCTGCTAGGGCTATCAACACTAGCGTTATGCTGAGAAGACAAGCCTGGCTCCGCATCTCAGGGTTTAAGCAGGATATTCAAACAACAATTCTGAATCAGCCAGTCAATCCTGATAGTCTGTTTGGTCCGGATGTTGACACCACCCTAGAGAAAATAAAGAAGGACACGGAAACTGCTAAGTCTATGGGGGCCCTGCAGTCCCAACAGTTTCGTGGCAGCAATTTTCGTCGCTCAGGTGCACGTGGAGTCACCAGAGGACAGATGGGTCAACAATCCCAGTTCTCCAAAGGTGGGGCGCAATCCTCGTTCACTAAACAGAACAAGGGAGGTTATAGGAATAACAGCAACAGAGGTCGCGGCAGAGGAAACAACAGCTCCCGCACCTCTACTCCAAGCAAACAGTGACTTTCTGTCACTGCCCCCCGACCACCTAACACCTGTCGGGGGGAGACTGCAGCAGTTCCTGCCCGTCTGGAGAAACATCACCACAGACAGGTGGGTGCGACAACTAATCCAGTATGGTTATTGCCTAGAACTGAAATCCACTCCACCCAACATCCCACCGAGGCAAAGGCCTATGTCCGCAGAGCACTTGCACTTATTGCAGCAGGAAGTGGTGGCGATGCTGCAAAAAGGCGCAATCGAGCTCGTGCCGGTGGGGGAGGAAGGCACAGGGGTATATTCCCTGTACTTCCTTATTCCAAAGAAGGACGGTTCTCTCAGGCCCATTCTCGATCTACGTCCCCTCAACCTGTACATACTGTCAGAGCATTTCCATATGCTTACACTGCAGCAGATTCTTCCCTTGCTAAACCAGGGAGACTTCTTAGCGACCTTAGATCTCAAGGATGCTTATTTCCACATTCCACTACACCCGTCACACAGGAAATACCTAAGGTTCACTATTCAAGGCAGGCACTACCAGTTCAAAGTCCTACCCTTCGGAGTCACTACGGCCCCGAGGGTGTTCACCAAGTGTCTAGCGACAGTGGCGGCGCACCTCAGGAGGCAGAATATCCATGTCTACCCCTACCTAGACGACTGGCTCGTACAAGCCAAGTCAGAGCAACAGTGCGCCGCAGACATGTCGACTACAATTCACCTTCTTCACGATCTGGGTTTCTCCCTAAATTACCCAAAATCGCATCTTCAGCCGGCACATGTCCGGCAGTTCCTGGGTGCTACGATCAACACCCTGACAGCCATGGCTCAGCCAAACCAAGTCAGAATCGACAGCATTCAGTCACTGATCCAACGATTCCGACCAAGACACTCCCTGCCAGCGAGAGTGTTCATGCAGTTGATTGGCATGATGGCCTCCTGCATCTTCATAGTCCCTCACGCACGGTTACATATGCGCCCGCTCCAGGAGTGCTTAGCGAATCAGTGGACACAGGCTCGTGGGCAATTGACAGACCTAGTGTTGGTTACCAGTCGGGCATACGACTCTCTGCATTGGTGGACTCCACACAACCTTTGCAAGGGCCGACTGTTCCAGGAGCCTGTGCCGCAGATTATCCTGACAACGGACGCGTCTCTCCAGGGATGGGGAGCTCATGTGCTCACTTACACAGTGCAGGGACTATGGACGACGCAGCAACAGAAGATGCACATCAACTATCTGGAACTGATGGCAATCTTCATGGCGCTCAAGTCCTTCATTGTACATCTGAGCAACAAGGTCGTGCTAGTCCGGACGGACAACATGACCGCGATGTACTACATTCAGAAACAGGGGGGCACCCACTCGCCACAGCTGTCTCATCTGGCTCAGAGCATGTGGAAGTGGGCCATTCAGAGGAACATTTTCCTCATGGCAGAACACCTCCCGGGCAAGGACAATCAGATGGCGGATCTGCTCAGCAGATACAGCCATCAGATGCACGAGTGGGAGATACACCCTTCTGTTCTCCACCCGTTCTTCCAGCAGTGGGGTCATCCGGAGATAGACCTGTTCGCAACAAAGGAGAACGCAAAATGCCGACTCTTTGCCGCCAGGTTCCCTCACCCACAGTCGCAGGGGAATGCGATATGGATGAACTGGTCAGGCAAATTTGCATACGCTTTTCCGCCAGCCCCTCTAATACCGCTGGTCGCAAGAAAGCTAAGGCAGCACTCCATGACTCTCGTCCTGGTTGCTCCAACGTGGGCACGACAAGCTTGGTACACCACGTTCCTCGAACTCTCAGTGGTGCCGCATCAAAGACTGCGCCTCACGCCCAGTCTTTTGACGCAGAACCATGGAGACATTCAGCATCCAGATCCACGACAGCTCAACCTGGCGATCTGGCTCCTGAAGTCCTAGAGTTTGGATACCTTAACCTACCTCCAGAATGCATGAGTATCATCAAGGAGGCGAGGAAACCAACTACTAGAGCATGCTATGCTGCTAAGTGGAAGCGTTTTGTCATCTACTGTACGTCCAATGACGTCAACCCACTAGATGCATCTATTCCCAACATCATCTGCTATCTGTTACATCTCTACAAGTGCAATCTGGCGTACACTTCCATTAGGATACATCTCTCAGCCATAGCGGCTTATCTTCAGAACAGGCAGCACCTCTCTGTCTTCAGAGTGCCCGCCATTAAAGCCTTCCTTGAAGGTCTGAAGAGAGTCATTCCCCCAAGAACACCGTCAGCTCCGGTGTGGAACCTCAACGTCGTTCTCACCAGACTGATGGGGCCGCCATTTGAGCCACTGCACTCGTGTGAGCTCCAATTCCTTACGTGGAAAGTGGCCTTTCTGATAGCTATTACGTCTCTGAGGCGTGTCAGTGAGCTGCAAGCGCTCACCATACAAGAGCCGTTCATTCAAATTCACCCAAATAGGGTAGTGCTACGCACTAACCCTAAATTCCTTCCTAAGGTGGTGTCACAGTTTCATCTTAACCAGACTATCGACTTACCAGCATTCTTTCAAAACCCGCAAACGGTGGCGGAAAGAATGCTTCATACCTTAGATGTACGGAGGGCGTTGATGTACTACATAGACAGAACACAACCCTTTAGAAAGACAAAACAACTCTTTGTTGCCTTCGCACCACAACACAAAGGCAACCCAATTTCTAAAGCAGGGATAGCCAGGTGGATTGTTAAGTGCATCCAGATATGTTATCAGAAAGCCAAGCGCACTTTAACAATACCCCCCAGAGCGCACTCCACACGCAAACTGGGGGCATCCATGGCTTTCCTAGGGAACATTCCTTTAGAGGATATTTGCAGAGCAGCCACGTGGGTCACACCACATACCTTCACAAAACACTACTGTGTTGATGTGCATTCCAAGCAGCAAGCAGCTGTAGGACAGGCTGTTCTCAAGACACTTTTTCAGGTTTCTGCAGCTGGCACGGGCAACCGCCGCTGATGGAGGGACTGCTATGTATTCTATGCTAAGATATGAATTTAGCAGCCCACATGCCTCGAACTGAATATGCTACTTACCAGTATGCATCTGTTCTTGGCATGTAGGGCTGCTAACATTCATATCGCCCGCCCTCCTCCCCGGTGCCTGTCGCAGCTGCAGATATACTATTGTATTTATTCATTAGCATGGACATCCTTTACACTTTCACTCCATCTCCTGCCACAATGGCGAAAAACAATCTGGGGATGGAGCCGATGCCCATGCGCACTGTAGTCCAGGGGAGGAGCCACCTATCTCAGGATACTTCGAAGACTCTTCCAGGACAACAATGTGCAATCATCCGAGCCCAACACTAGGCGGCGATCTAATGCTAAGATATGAATGTTAGCAGCCCTACATGCCAAGAACAGATGCATACTGGTAAGTAGCATATTCATTTCCCATTATTACTGCTTGAAATGCTGCATAAATACTTTACACATTGCCTCTAAGTTGAGCCTGACTTCTCTGGGCCAAGCTACCTGAGTGTTGAGCAAAGGTTAGTTTGGGGTTTGCTTGTGCCTCGTCCTGACCAGGATTGTGGTTGCTGCTTGAGTGGGGGTTCACCCTTCCTCAACCAGTAACCGTATTTCTCACAAAACCAGTCTACATTTATGGACTGGATATATACTTTACCATTCTGTCATACTTTGCAGTTTAAACAATGAATGCTCTTTATTTTGTTTACAAATACTTTGTGTTGTACACAGGTAAATTCTATATCTTGGAATGACACGGGAGAGTATATTTTATCAGGCTCAGATGACACGCATCTTGTGATTAGTAATCCTTATAATAAAAAGGTAAGTTGATTATTTTTCTTTATTCCTTGACTGCAACCAGCCCTAATTGTTATGCTTTTGCTATCCCATACAGTAAATTTATTGGTCAAAAAATCAAGTGAGTATTTGTGTTGTTTTGTCGTTTCTTTCCTTAGGTATCTGGTAAATATTTCAACTGGGATATTGACTTTTTTATCTACTTTACAAGAAACTTTCATGACTGTTGTAGAACCAAACACAGTAGCACTTCGTAGGCGAGCATGATTCTTTTTTTTGTTCCCACCTTGTTCATTTGCCTAGTACAATGAGCATTACTTTGAATTATTTTAAATCATGCTTTTATTTATATTGCTGCCACGGTTTTCCATTTCAGTATCTCTGTAAATATCATAATCTTACAGCAGTGGTATTAATTGTATCAGTCTTAAATGGACAAATAGCTTAGTCAATTGCCAAATGCATCAGCAAATTAGTGTTCCATATAAAGACATGCCAAGACAGGTCCTAAGCAATTCAAAGTGGAGTTCCAGATCCTTGATACCAACATAGTATGAGAATGTCTCTGTTCTTTTGTTTTCCTTCTTGATGTTCTTTGTTTGAACCCTGGTAATGTTTTCACTGCTTGTATTGCCTGTGTTGCATTCACCACA
Organism: Lissotriton helveticus; assembly: GCF_964261635.1. Classification (NCBI taxonomy): domain Eukaryota; kingdom Metazoa; phylum Chordata; class Amphibia; order Caudata; family Salamandridae; genus Lissotriton; species Lissotriton helveticus. Next base: position 1,344,498,166 of record NC_136069.1, read on the forward strand.
GGCATACTCCATGAATGCCTTTATCATCACCGTATTGTAATGGAGCATTTTTTTTGTGTGACTACATAAGGATATGTGGTGGAATGTAAAGAATTTGTGGTGAATCCACCAGCAGGTTTCTGCCCAAAAGTCAATTTCTTTAAAGATAAATTTGACTCGTTTTTGTTTTGTGGTAATAAAGCCCTTACTACTATAAAACCTAAACACTTTGGATTTGATGAGGTTGGTGAGAGGGGACTTTTTCTTTGGCAATCTTTTTCATTAAATCAGATAGTATGTCAGGCTACAAATCCTAAGATGTAGTCAGAGTGGAAATTCTTTCGAACTGTAATATATGTTGATTATACTTGCCACAAAACGTATGTGTAAGCACCCAGCAATTGGAGTATCCAGGATGCACGACTGTGTGGGTGTCCTCTCCATTGCTCCTGTCTGCGACATCGTTTCCATCCTAGCCATCTCTTATCCAATAATTAGGGTTGCCTGCAAAATACAGGTGTTAAAGAGCAGGTTCGCAAGTGTCTCCCACTAAAATCTAAGCTTCATAGTCCGGGGACCTCTCAGGAACGGACAAAGAAAGGCTGCCTTTGCCACATATAAACAGTTTACTGTGGCATATTCTGCTCCGTATAAGGCCAGGGCAAGATGTGGCAGATGGGGGAGACACTCTGGAGGTCAGGACTACAAGGCCATGAGTCACAACAATCACACCACAACATTGAAGCCTATGCATGGGCATGCTCATATTTGAGGTATGCCCAGACTTGAGTGCTGAATGGGCAGCACTGCTGCAGACCTTGCAGCCACTTAATATTGAACAATGGACATCCAGACATTCACTAATGGGGAGAGGAGTGCCCTATGTGCTTTTCTACAGTTACCCCTGTACACTTTTATCTGACATTCATTGTTTGTAGAAAATCTCAGTGAAGGGTCACACACATGGTATCAGTAGCACCAGCTTATTCAGGCTGCAGATGACGATAATACTTGGGACGATGGGGGTAACTGGTGACTCTTGCAGAAATTGGGTCTTGCCTCACTGCATAGACCAAAAAAGGCCTGCATCTTAAATTAATCTCAGTGGATAAATCTGAAACAGCGCTGGACTGATGTGGTTCCTGTGCATGCAGGCCACGAAAGTTGGTGGAACTCTGGCGATGATTTGCCAGGTAGCACTACTTTGAAAAAGAGGAAGCAAGATAGGGCAGCTGTAGACATTGAATCATCCAGACCCAGAGTTCTAAATTGAGAGGAATGAATATGTAGCAACCTTATATTGGCCCCCTGTAAAAATATGAGCAATCATTTCTGATCCTTGCTGATATATGAGCTCACTGAAGCCAGGGAGCCACTCAACTCAAGAGGTGCTGCCATTTGCTGATTAACCACCAGAAATCATGGTACACATGGAAGGTCAGATTATCTTTCAACTAGATAAAATCTTCTTCAGTGCCTCAACGTATTTAAATTAGAGATGACATTTAAGATACGATAAGGATGTGGTAAGCTTGGTGTTATTGACATCACATAGACAGTTCTTTGAGTGAAATCTGAAATTGGGAAGATGCGTGAGCATGGCCAAGGTATGAAGAGCTTAATTAAGTGAATGGGGAACACAAAACAGTCCTTATTACAGTGATAATAAGACTTAGACCAGTCAACCACTCGAATCCAAAGCTGGCCTCAAATGTTTTGGGTGAGCTAGTCATGACAATAGGTATTTTCCTTTCAGGTGTGCCAGATCTCCCTGTCAACCAGTTTACGGCAACTGTCACTCTTGGGTGTGCATTGGCTTCCATACTATCCCTGGTAACTCAAGTGATATTCTTTTGATTTTGCTTTCCCCGCGAAACAGAACCGATTATGTCAGAAATGTGCAAACATTTCATCTTTTTCAGATGCGCATGTTTTTGGGCCATGTCCTTGGATGCAGTCTTTGTTCAGGTATTGCTTTTATCTGTTCATCAGCCGATCTACTGAAGCTTGCTTGATCCAGGTCCAGGGAGCACAGAGGTAATTAAACCTACACAGTTGCACTTGGGTTTTTTATTACTTCTACATGAAGGGAGAATCCGGAGTCAGCAGTGTAGGCATGAAGAGAGAAAGGGAGGGAGGCAGCAGGAATAACACTGAACTCTGTGGATCACCTTACAGCAGTATGGACCACATGCTTGGAGAGGCGCCCCAACATAAGCATCCCATCTCTCCTGTACCATAGCACACTTGGACACCCCACAAACCAAAATAGGGGAAAGAGCTCTGTCATGATGTACTTAACGAATTCACCAGGGAGAACAAGTAGGCTCTCTCCTGAGGTGTACTGGGTTTTTAAGAACCGGCACAGAACCGGTAACCCAGCGGAATACACACCCAGAGACCTCGGGTTCTTCCTGATCCAGACCACAGAAACTCAGAGTCTTCTAGGTGAAGTCAAAGATTAGTTTATTGGCTGCAACCAAGGTAACAAGTGTCCTAGAAGTACAACATATGGAAGTATATTCTCAGGAGACTGCTCGCTTTTACAAAGTCAGGCTTCTCTTCTTATACACAATTTTAGGCTTCAGGCAAAACATTCTTGGTTGTAAAGTAAATCGTTAACATATTTCTAATACAAAGAAAAAGCAGAGTCATGATGACATGTCCATATTTCACTTCGTGCTGCCTACAACAAATCATTTGGCAAGGCCCAACATTTCATCAGATATCACTGGACCCCTAATAAAAACGGGCACCTCCCCACCATAAAGTAAGTGAAGCAAAAGAGTGGAGATAGATGTGAGCGAGATATGGCAGGTGTGCGTGCTGAAATGGTTTTATGGTTTGTTGAGCCTAGATGCTATCTTGCTCGGCCACTGGGAGGGGAACTGACTTAACGAGTTCGGCCTGGGGCAATGGTTCCAACTTGTATAGGTCATGGAAAAGTCGATTAAGGAGAATGTGTCCTTGTGGAATCGAATTCAGCTGGATTAAGGCCTATGTAAAGGGCAACACATAAATGGAAGCCAAGGGTTTAGAACGCAAATGACGATTTCGGGGTGAAATCGTCACTCGAATGTGCTGAAAATATATGTACATGATGTACTCGTCATTCTCGGTCTTTTGATACCAAATTCGTCATGTTTCGACGAAGTTTTAGTTCTCGAGTCCAGAACGATTACACGGACCCAGATTTTCAGAACCACAATCCCTCCTTTTGCCCTTACATAGGCAATTAATCTATCCTCATGTTAGTCTGAGTCCAGGTCTATATTCCTAAAGTCATTGAGATGTTGCTGTAACATCATTCTAGTACTTAGTTCATCTTTTGACACAGGCTTCCTTACACATGATGTAACACAGAGGCCACATATTGCAGGAGCACACTGTATGCACAGACAGAACAGGAAAAGAATGGCTAAGACCATCCCAATGACCATTAGAATTTTCCATCCCCAGGCAGATATCAGTTCCCAGAACCATCCCATTAACGACCAATCTCCTTTATCCACATGAATAGATTCGGAGATCTTATGTAGTTTGGAGATGGCCCTGTACACTGTTGGAGCATTATCTGGGATGAAAATGCAACAACTAGACTGGATCAATTTGCATACTCCACCTCGGTCTGCAAGTATAACATCCAAAGCGACCCGGTTCTGAAGGGTCATAAGTCGATCCGACTGGAGCTCAGCGGTTAAGTTACTAAGGGCACCAGCAGTTTCAGTCACGGTGGACTCAACTACCCTTGTTAATTGCCTTATGTTTCTGCTGTTAGCCATGGATCCCCAGAACTGCAGAAAACCCTTTGCAAAGTCCCCAAATTCTTGACCTGCAATGTCTTCTTTACTCAAGACACCTCTAACTACCATTGTCCGGTGGTAATCCGCCGCTGCTGTGTAGGTGGGAGGTAACAGGAATGAAACAAAACATGAGCCCGAGAAGTCAGGGGGCAGCCATGTATAGGCTCTATCGTGGCAGATGAAATAAGTACCCTTAGCGGCTAAAAACGCAGGGGAAGTCTGAGATCCAAAAACATACGTTTCTGTACAGATACTCTTCCCTAGCTGAGCTCTGGGATTCTTGCCAACACCTTGCAGACACAGGTGACCCTGATGGGGTACGATCCAGATAGGGAACGATCTTTTGGCTTGCTGTTTCTCACTTAAAGTAGTGCCATATCCGGTCACGTTCCAACCTACATATGCAAGTATCTCATCATCCGGAGTATCTTCATAAGAAGTTACTTCCTTGATCATGTCAACTATACCTTTGACTAGGGCGCTAGTCTTGAGGTTGTCTTTTACAGAACGTAGGGGTTGGACTTCTCGTGCATATATGAACATTGTCCTATATGCCCATACTGAACCATTGTGACTAAATGGCAGGACCAAATAGGGGATACCTTTATCCGTTGTGTGAGGCATGAGACCGCACACCCAACAGTTAGTTGTGTTCATTACAAGTTGGTGTTGGTGTAATAACTGAACAAAGGAGTTATTAACGAACTCTAATCTCCTATTTGATTCGTGGTCAGGCAGAGGGTGGAAGAAATGAGAGGAAACAGTAGGAGGAGGTATGGGTGATGCAGTGGGCGCAAATGTTACATGGAAGGAGAATAAAACATAACTTATCAAAAAGATCATTACGCTGGATAGCATAAGAATACACAATATTATAAAACTTTTCCTTGTCATCGTGTTACACAGTCTCTGCTTAAAGTTCATTTGTTTGGCAGGTCTCTCTACATCAGGAAACTCCATCCTCTCTAAAGTGCTGCCCGCGGTGGGAGGTTGCCTCTGCTAAAGGATGCTTCCGTCAGTCTAGGGCAACTCCCTTGGACTAACCAGAACTACCGACCTAATGTCGTCAGCTGCACCCAAAAGACTTTAATCAACCGCGGCCCTAGCAGCGGAACCCGGATGGCGGTTCGAAAAACAAAAATAAGCACGTTTCCTAAATGGGGAGCTGTACTTTCAAAAAGAGTACCTGGGAGGAAAAAGATATATTTATTTGTCGATAGGTCTTGGTCTCAAATCATAAAAAGGAATCACTTTTATTAGTTCGTTTTTCTCGGTCTTAGATTGTAGCGTCTTTTTCCTGGTACTGTCTGGTCCTGAAACAGGAGTTCAGGCTCCAAAAAGTTCAATCGTTCTGATGGTGGCACAGTCTCTTGAAAAATGTTCTCGCTTTCACATTCAGGGTTAGTTTCTTTTACATGGTCATCGCTGAAAGGTATGACACGTGGCACAGTTGTAAGCTCTGAGTCAGTGACACCCTTCTGGACCCACTGGTCATGTGGCGGAGGTGAAGGGATTCTTTTGCAGTGGACCCCGTGGATCCAGTTGGCCTTCCCCTCCACTCGAACGGCTGACCTTGTGGAAAGAAGGACGAGATGTGGCCCGGTCCACCTGGGCTGGTCGTTCTTTGTTCTCTGGAAGTTTTTCACGAGGATCCAGGAGCCAGGGACAATGGAATGGCCTGGAGTCCCAGAGACCGGAGGCAGGGTGTTGTGGACCTGTTGATGCAAAACACGCAATTTAGCCGTCAATTCATACAGGTAATCAAGCAAAATAGGGTGTTCTAGCTCGCTGAACTTCGTGGGCCTAGGCACTCCCCATATGTTGGCTGGCCGGCCAAAGACAATTTCGTAAGGGCTGAGTTTCACTCGCGAATGCACAGTCATTCTGGTGGATAGGAGTGCTAAGGGTAGAGCGTCAGGCCATTTAAGACCTGTGCTCGCTTGGATTTTGGCCAATTTAAGTTTTAAAGTGCCATTGTAACATTCTACTAATCCAGCTGATTGGGGGTGATTTGCAGCGTGGAACTTCTGCCTAATGCCTAGCCCTTCACACACTCTTTTCATCACACGACCCACAAATTCACTTCCGTTGTCAGACCAGACCATTCTAGGCATTCCAAACCTGGGGAAGTACTCTTTCACAAGGGCTTTTGCTGTGGACAAGGCAGTATTGTCTTTTAGAGGATAGGCTTCTACCCATCTTGAGAAGGCACAAACAACAACGAGTACGTATTTTAAGTTGTTGCACCTCTCCATGTGTATGAAATCTAGCTGCAAAACCTCGAACGGATACGTAGGAGGTGCAAAATGACCAGCTGGAGTTGGGGTTCCCCTACCAGGATTGTGTTGCAGACACACCATGCAATTCTTGACAACATTCTCTGCACACTTGGGAATCCCTGAATTCTTCCACACTGGGGCCAACAACTCGCAAATCCCTTTCACGCTGATATGAGCCATTCCATGAGCCATTGTAACCACTGCAAGCACATATGCATCGGGTAGCAACCATCTCTGATGCTCTGTCAATTCAATCCAACAACCATTTGCATCCATTCTACCTGTACTCTCTCTCCACGTGCTCAACTCTTTCTCTGTGGCCTCAGCTTGGATGGACTTCACACTCTCTATCGTGTCCTCACATATTCCAACATCACCAGTCCATCTTTCAGGGCCTGCAACATACATTCGGCTCATCACATTCTTTGCCGTTTCTTTAGCGATCTCATCAGCAAAAGCATTCCCACGACCAACATCATCAGTCACCTTCTTGTGAGCACTACATTTCACAATCGCCATTTGCAGGGGCAAGGTCAGTGATTCAAGAAGCTCATTCACCAACTGACCATGCTGAATCTTAGCTCCGTGCGAAGTCAGGAACCCACGTTCTCTCCACAATCGTCCAAAACTGTGAGCCACTCCAAACGCGTACTGGCTGTCGGTGTAGAGAGTCACTTTCATTCCTTTCAACAATACACACGCTCTCGTGAGTGCAACTAATTCTGCAGGTTGAGCTGAAACATTTGGTACTCGTGCAGTTTCAACAACTGTGTGCAAAGTCGTGACAGCATATGCTGCAGTCACGTTACCATTTGGGAGCTTGAAGCATGAACCATCCACCCATAATGTACCATCACATTCAGCAAGAGGAGTGCCAAATAAATCTACTCTCCCTTTTGTTTCTTCCTCTGTTGCGAGAAAACAATTGTGCTGTTCTAAAGCATCTGATTCCTCTGCAATTGGTAACAACGTAGCTAGATTCAAGGTACTGCACCTTTTTATGTGCACATGACTCGCTAGCAGTGTCAATTCGTAACTGGACAGTCGAGCACTAGTTAAGTGCTGTGTCTTGGTTCTATTTAACAATGTGTCTACTGCATGTGGGACCATCACGATTAGTGTATTATTCATTACTAGACCAGCAGACTGTCGAATAGAAACAGCTGCTGCTGCTGTGGCTCTTAAACAACTTGGCAATGCTTTAGCTACCAAATCCAAAGTTGACGAAAAATAGGCGCATGGGCGCTGCCTACCGCCAAATAACTGAGTCAACACAGACAATGCACAGCCCTCCTTCTCGTGGACGTACAATGTGAAAGGCTTACTGTAGTTGGGGGTACCTAACACAGGAGCCGAACATAATGATGTGCGTAATTCGAGAAAACTTTTCTGACACTCTTCAGACCAAGGAATAGGATTGGGTGTATTTTTACACGTTAATGCCACCAAGGGTTTGGCCAATAACGAAAAATTTGGAATCCACTGTCTATAGTACGATGTAATGCCCAAGAAAGCACGCACTTCTCTCTGTGTTCTTGGCACACTCAATTTCGCTATTGCCTAAATTCTTTCTGGGGTCAGTTTCCTTCCCTCCTTCGATAAGAGGTGACCTAAGTAGGTCACTTCTTGTCGGCAATATTGAAGCTTGGAAAGTGACACCTTGTGATGCAGATCACACAGATGACGCAATAATGTCAACGTGGCCTTTTTACAAATGTTCTCAGTGTCTGCAGCAATGAGCAAATCATCCACATATTGTACAAGAGTAGCCCCTTTAGGTAAAACAATCGTGTCAAGCTGTGTTTTCAGAGCTTGACTGTATATTGATGGGCTTTCACAGTAGCCTTGAGGAGCGCGTTTAAAGCGGAAGCTGCGACCTCCTAAACTGAAGGAAAAAATATCCCTGCTCTCCTCAGCAATTGGGATGCTGAAGAAAGCATTCTTTAGGTCAATCATCGAAAACCACGAAGCAGAAGCTGGAATCATAGTCAATAATGTGGTAATGTCGGGGACAACTGGGAATTGTGGCACAACTATCTTATTCACTTCTCGAAGATCAATCACGAATCTGTACACAGGTGGCTGAGAAGGGTCAGTTCGTTTTAAAACAGGCAGAACAGGACTATTGCAAACGTTGCCTCGTGTTTCTTCAATCACGTCATTTTCAATCAATTCGTAAACAATCGCTAGCAAAGCTTGTTCACCCTCATTGGATATTTTGTATTGGGGAATTCGTGGCATGTTGACGTTGGCTTTCAATGTTACAACATATGGTGGAATTTCTAAAAGACCTACATCATTAGGACCAGTGGCCCAAAGAATATCCGGGAGAAATGACAATTCTGCTGGAAGTGCATCTCTCGACAAATACATGGGAGAAACTACTTTCTTACCTAAAGTAAGTTGTACTCCTGAAGGAGAACAGTACAAAGTCGCATACAATCTTTTTAACAAATCCAATCCTAGCAAATTTTCACCACAACCTGTTGTCAGAATGAGGGGTGCTTCTAATTCGCAGGGACCAATAGAAAGGGACAAAGGGTCAGAAATCGGATTTCTAACTGGGGCGCCAGAAAAACCTACAGAGACATTCATTTCGCCAGACAAAGGTGCGCCAGGGAGCTTGGAGTGCATAATCGAACTCTTTGTAGCACCAGTATCCAACAGAAAAGGCTCTGACACACCTGATGTAATCACCTCAACGTAAGGTCCACTCTGATCTACTGGAACTGAAACAACTCCCTCTCATTGCCTATGGCTGTCCTAGCAATCATTATTCTCCAAATACTCATCTTCGGTATAGTAATCATCAACGTAATATTGAGCTGTCCTGTCAGATACGTTATTTTGCTGATCAAACCTGTTCATAGAGTTTTGTGGCGGAAGGGGACGTGTGTTCTGAGGGGCGTTTCCACGCCCTCTACCTCTAGGTGCTTGCTGACTGCCACGACCCTTCACACCAGAAACTCCATTTGCACGTTGTAATAGAATAGGACAATTATACTTGAAATGACCCTCTTGTTTGCAATATAAACACTGGTTGGGGCCTACAGGTACACGGGGTTGAGTATACTCGACTCTTTGCGAGTTCCTCTGATACTGTTGAGGCTGCTGAAAGGTATTTTGGTAGTGATTCTGACCATTATTATTTTGATTACCACCACCACGTGGCGGATAGGCTTGCTGTAGCAAGACCTTCGTTTTTAGTTCTCTAGTTTTCTTTCCTACTCTATCTTTCTCATCTTTGTCCCTATTCTCGTAATATTGTAGTAGCCAATATCTGGGCTGAAGATGAGACTGCCCAAGAACTTTCTGAATCCTTTAATTTTTTACACAATTCTGGAAGCAGATTGTGCACGAATTTATCGACAAACAATCTCTGACCACCTTCTGTGGTCATATCTTGACCGCTGTGGTCAACGAATGTTTCTTCAAATCTGGTGAAGAAGTCTGAGACTGTTTCTTCTTTCTTCTGCTTGCATGCAGACAACTTATCCCAATTTACGCGTATTGCAGGCATTATCGTTTTCATGTAATCTACTATTTTACCAGGGAGTTCTGCTATCAATGGCTCAGGCTTGGCACCACCACCTTGTCGGGCATCTACAGCAGTAATATTAGCCCATGTGTCACCTAATTCCTGGTCATGATCTATATGACGAATTTTACCCCATAAAGGCTGTGGAACAACATTTCCAAATAACATATCGATGTCGGCTAAATTCATTATACATGACCCAGCAGTTTGCGACAACTCTTTGTAATACCCTGCAGGATTTTTACGCGGATCAGGTAACGTTTGTTTAAGTGCTAAAACTTCAGCTCGCTTCCATGGGACATGTACCCATACACTCTGAAAGTGTGGCAGGATAGGTGGGACAGCAGTCGTGTCACCCTCTCTCCATTGTGGGGGAACTTCTCTCATAGGGTATTGTCGCGCCTTTTTCCTACTAGATGTACTAGATTCAGATGGTGACCCAGAACTGCTTCCCTTACTCCGATATGATAACAACATTTCAACTGCTTTTTCCACATCTGGACCTACAATCATACCCTCTCCGAACTTAAACCGTACACGACACATCTCTTGCGGGATGTATTCCAGATCATTGTCTTCTAAATCCTCGCAAAGAAAAACTCACATTTGTTCGAAAACATATCTCTGTGTCGCTGCTTCCCATTGATGAAAAACTTCCATGACAGACTGTACATCATATTTTACAGTGTCCAAGACCCATTTCCGTGCTAAACTATTCAGTGAATCTCTCTCTTGATAATCAGGCAGTCGACTTCGCAACTGTCTTCTTCCCAAGTTAGGGGTCGTAGTAGGCGACCCGAAAAGAGGTAAAAGAAGGTTAGTAACAGTGCTGGCCATTTTCTGCCGAATGGAAGGTGAAACTGAAGGAAGAACGGATGGAAAAACGGGGTGAGATAAAGCCGGGGCAGAGATAGCAGAAGAGGTATCAGGGGAAATAGAAGGGGCACTAGGCAAAATCGTAGAGGGAGCATTAGGAGAAGTAAAAAGGTACATTAGGCGAAATCGTAGAAAACACAGGTGAAGCAAGTGTGGTTGGTGGGCCTGGAGCGGGCTGCACCATAGGGACAGGAGTCAGCTGGAGAACAGCTGGATAGTGCTGTGGAAGAACAGGAGGCGTAGTTTGCGCAACTAAAGGTTGCGGGGGTGCCGTGGCATTTTGCGCATAGGGGGGTGGCGAATTTAGTAAATGCGACATTAATGGGTCTTTTCCGCGCTCTTTTGCTGCCTCTTGCTGAAGAGACGGCAAAACTGGATAGCATTTATCAATTGCCATTTTACGTTGCCTGTGCAACTGCTCATTCATCTGCTCTTCTTCATTGTCTTTAAACTGCACAGCAGCTTGCATTACTGAAAGTCCCCCTTCTCTCTTATTTTTTTTAGCTAATTTAATTTCTTTTTGTTTGGCTTCTTTACGCCATAAGCGGAAAGAGTCAAACATCGCCGGCCGGGCTTTCTTTTTAAATAGTTTAACTTCAAGGTTGTCTAAGATTTCAGAATCAAAGCTACCGTATTGGGGCCATTTTAGAACACCATCTTTCCTGGTGTATTTAATCCATACTTCGTTGTAGGTGATGGGGCCTACCCCATGTTTCACATATAGTTCGTAAGTCGGAGTTCCAGCTGGAGGAACCGGACATGAGTCCTCCAATCGGGAGTCCCTATTATTACCACCAAGACAAAACAAATTTCCAAGTCTAAGACTAGGCATCTTCGCTCTCTAGTCTAGTTGCAAACTTCAAAGGATTATCGATTACGATATTTCTCGTGAATACACGAGTCCTTCGGTTTTGGTGCTTGCAAGTACCAACACAAAACTTTGTATCCCAAAGATACCAAAACTAAGACCAACTAAGGACTGGGAGACGCTCCACTTATACTTAACTGAAATATCGATGACTTCACCAGAAGACTCGTCTTAGTGTTTCGCTCTACCAAACTTCAAGGGTCCAAATCAGGGCGATAGCCAGGGCAGCAGTCCTTGTAGCCGTCGGGAAGCGGGGAACCTCGCAGCAAAGACCTTCGGACCACGTCGACATGCAGGGGTCGATGAGGTGGTTGGCCGTCCTCCGGAATTTTCACACTAAGCTCCTCACGATCTTCAGGCTGACTGGTACCACTGGAATCGCCCCAAACGTTGGGCGCCAGCTGAGGTACTGGGTTTTTAAGAACCGGCACAGAACCGGTAACCCAGCGGTATCAGGGAATACACACCCAGAGACCTCGGGTTCTTCCTGATCCAGACCACAGAAACTCAGAGTCTTCTAGGTGAAGTCAAAGATTAGTTTATTGGCTGCAACCAAGGTAACAAGTGTCCTAGAAGTACAACATATGGAAGTATATTCTCAGGAGACTGCTCGCTTTTACAAAGTCAGGCTTCTCTTCTTATACACAATTTTAGGCTTCAGGCAAAACATTCTTGGTTGTAAAGTAAATCGTTAACATATTTCTAATACAAAGAAAAAGCAGAGTCATGATGACATGTCCATATTTCACTTCGTGCTGCCTACAACAAATCATTTGGCAAGGCCCAACATTTCATCAGATATCACTGGACCCCTAATAAAAACGGGCACCTCCCCACCATAAAGTAAGTGAAGCAAAAGAGTGGAGATAGATGTGAGCGAGATATGGCAGGTGTGCGCGCTGAAATGGTTTTATGGTTTGTTGAGCCTAGATGCTATCTTGCTCGGCCACTGGGAGGGGAACTGACTTAACGAGTTCGGCCTGGGGCAATGGTTCCAACTTGTATAGGTCATGGAAAAGTCGATTAAGGAGAATGTGTCCTTGTGGAATCGAATTCAGCTGGATTAAGGCCTATGTAAAGGGCAACACATAAATGGAAGCCAAGGGTTTAGAACGCAAATGACGATTTCAGGGTGAAATCGTCACTCGAATGTGCTGAAAATATATGTACTTGATGTACTCGTCATTCTCGGTCTTTTGATACCAAATTCGTCATGTTTCGACGAAGTTTTAGTTCTCGAGTCCAGAACGATTACACGGACCCAGATTTTCAGAACCACACTCCCACTGGTGTTCGGGTAAAAAACACAATATCCCATTACTCTTTTCAGTGGGCACTGACCAGCAGTAGTGTCTTGGCCTGGTCTTGGAGCTGTAGTCTCCATGTTAACATGAGTAACACTTTGGGTTTACCCCCATTGCGACAAACAAAAATTGTATAGATCTTGTGTCAGCAGTAATAAGCATGGAACTCCTGTTAAAGAAAACATACTGGGTCACCTGGAAAAATATAAATAGGAGCATGTTGTCATGTGGACACAGTGCAAGGCACTTTTGGCCCTAAAGTCTCCGTAGCCCGAGTGATAGCAATGCTGTATATGAGCATATATAAAATCTGTCTAGCTCCTCAGCCTGTTATTGCGTGACTTGTGTTTGTCAGAGACTCAGCCCACAACTGTTTGGGACACGGTCAGGGACTTGCGCAAAGGCTGGCGACTGGGTAGAACAAGCATTTGCAATGCAATAGGTCTCGCATTAGGAAAGTTTGAGCTATTGGCCTTGTAAATGACAATTTTTTTATTTATGTGTTGGTTTTGGAAATATCTAAATTAATAGCTTTGTCATTTACAATGCCAATAGTTATAACTTTCGCAAATGTGACACCTGTAGCATTTGTAATGCAACATGTTTTGTATTTACGTGACTTAGATGTATTGATATTACAAACAACAATAGCTTTTAATTTTTTTAAAAATTAATACTTAAATAAAAGTGTTTGTAATTTATAATGGCAATAGCTTAAACTTTTGTAAATAACTTTTGTGAAGATTATGTTCAGTGTATTTTATTGTGACGAAAATGCAAGAACAGAAGTGAAATATTAACATCTTTTTGTGACATTTGCAATAAAGCTTGAAACATTGAGAGAACATATTTGAACTAGTGGTTGCACAGATTGATGCTGTGATGGCGACGAGTGATGCTGTGGCGTTCAGTGATGCTGTGGTAGCGCATAGTGATGTTGTGGTGCCCGTGAGTGATGTTGTGGTGCCCGTGAGTGATGTTGTGGTGCCCGTGAGTGATGTTGTGGTGCCCATGAGTGATGTTGTGGTGCCCGTGAGTGATGTTGTGGTGCCCTTGAGTGATGCTGTGGAGGCCCGAGTGATACTGTGGAGGCCCCGAGTGATGCTGTGGAGACCCCGAGTGATGCTGTGGAGACCCCGAGTGATGCTGTGGAGGCCCCGAGTGATGCTGTGGAGGCCCCGAGTGATGCTGTGGAGGCCCCGAGTGATGCTGTGGAGGCCTGAGTGATGCTGTGGAGGCCCCGAGTGATGCTGTGGTGGTGCTGAGTGATGCTGTGGTGGTGCTGGGTGGTGCTGTGGTGGTGCTGGGTGGTGCTGTGGTGGTGCTGAGTGATAATGTGGTGGTGCTGAGTGATGCTGGGGTGGCTCTGAGTGATGCTGGGGTGGCTCTGAGTGATGTTGGGGTGGCGCTGAGTGATGCTGGGGTGGTGCTGAGTGATGCTGGGGTGGTGCTGAGTGATGCTGGGGTGGTGCTGAGTGATGCTGGGGAGGCGCTGAGTGGTGCTGAGTGGTGCTGAGGTGATGCTGTGGTGGTGCTGAGGTGATGCTGTGGTGGTGCTGGGTGGTGCTGTGGTGGTGCTGGGTGGTGCTGTGGTGGTGCCGAGTGGTGCTGTGGTGGTGCCGAGTGGTGCTGTGGTGGTGCTGAGTGGTGCTGTGGTGGTGCTGAGTGATAATGTGGTGGTGCTGAGTGATAATGTGGTGGTGCCGAGTGATAATGTGGTGGTGCCGAGTGATAATGTGGTGGTGCCGAGTGATAATGTGGTGGTGCTGAGTGATAATGTGGTGGTGCCGAGTGATAATGTGGTGGTGCAGAGTGATAATGTGGTGGTGGCGAGTGATAATGTGGTGGTGCTGAGTGATAATGTGGTGCTGCTGAGTGATAATGTGATGGTGCTGAGTGATGCTGGGCTAGCGCAGAGTGATGATGCTGAGTGGTGCTGTGGTGGTGCGGAGTGGTGCTGGGGTGGCGCTGAGTGGTGCTGGGGTGGCGCTGAGTGGTGCTGTGGTGGTGCTGTTGTGGTGCTGAGTGGTGCTGTGGTGGTGCTGAGTGGTGCTGTGGTGGTGCTGAGTGGTGCTGTGGTATTTGTATTTGTATTTGTAGGGGTATTTGTAAAGCGCGGCGGTCGCTCCGGAAGGAGCATCATGGCGCTAAGAATCATTGATTACCGGTCTGAGGGCGGAGAGGAAATTAGATGGCTGCTTTAGCGAGATCATCGGGGAGGCTGAAGATCCACGTCTTAAGAACCTTTCTGAATGGTTTTTCTTGCGTTAATTGCCTTAGGTGTTTGGGCAGATTGTTCCATGCTTTGGTGGCCAAGTAGCTTAAGGTTTTGGCTCCCTTCCTCTTCAGATTATACTTAGCAGGCAGGATGAGGTTGTCCTGGGACGAACGGAGAGATCGCCTGGGGGTATAGTGGGGAAAACGTTTGTGGAGATATTTTGGACCGGATTTATTAAAAGCTCTGAAGGCGATGATTAGAATTTTGAATAAAATTCTCTTGTGAAGAGGTAGCCAGTGTAGGGATCGAAGGGCTGCGGAGATGGAGGCTCTACGGGGCAGTTTGAGTACGAGTCGAGCAGCTGTGTTAAGCACGCTCTGGAGTTTCGCAAGAGTGCTCTTTTTTGCTCCTGCCAGTAAGCCGTTGCAGTAGTCTAGTCGTGAAATTATGAGGGCTACTGCTACACTCTTTCTGGCGTCGAGAGGGAGGAAGTTGAAGAACTTTTTTAAGGATCTTATTGTCCCGAAACATTTGCCGGCTACCGTCTTAGCAAAGTGGTGGTGCTGTGGTGGTGCTGAGTGGTGCTGTGGTGGTGCTGAGTGGTGCTGGGGTGGCGCTGAGTGATGCTGGGGTGGCACTGAGTGATGCTGGGGTGGCACTGAGTGATGCTGGGGTGGCACTGAGTGATGCTGGGGTGGCACTGAGTGATGCTGGGGTGGCACTGAGTGATGCTGGGGTGGCACTGAGTGATGCTGGGGTGGTGCTGAGTGATGCTGGGGTGGTGCTGAGTGGTGCTGTGGTGGTGCTGAGTAGTGCGAGAGTCACAGGCTTAACACTTTTCTCCAAAGGCTGTCATCTAACATTGCCACCCACCAAAGAACGTCACACTTACCACGTCCACGGATTCTTACACTTCCCCCACCACACGAGGGCTTACACTCAAATCCCAGAGACGTTCACACAAGCACTACCCTCACACATGTCAAACTGCCCCCGCCCAACCCTCACAGGGACAATTCACTCCTTCTACCGGCGGTGCTCACCGTGCAATGCGGGTTGTTCATTTCCCTGCTGTGTGGGTGGGGGGCCAGGCCCTAAGAAAAGGGACTGCGGTAGGAGCGACGACACTGCGTGAACACTGGTCGGCCAGGATCAGTGGTTTTAGTGGGGATCGACCCCTCGTGCTTCCTAAACACAGCTGACGGTTGATAGCTCGGCCACGAGCGCCTACCCTGTTCATCAGCCTGTAAGGGTCGGGCCTTAGGCCCGCATAGCCAGAAAGAACACACCTGGAGACTTGGTACAGTGGTGTAGTAACTGGCCTGGAGCCCGTGCACTCCAGCCCCTTTTTTTTAACAGCGTAACCTGACTGGTGACGCCTGTGGTGGGTGGGTGTCAAGTGTGTGACATCACGGGCCAACCACTAGAATGTATCCAGCCGGATACTACATCCCTCCCAAAATTTAATGAAGCGAAACTAAGGAAAGTCCAACCTGAAAGAAAACAAATAAACAAAGATCACCACCAAAAGAGTCTTCAGGCCGTCTGCTGGGCAGTGTTAGAGTTCTGGACCGCACCGTCAGGATGCCTCTTTCGCCTAGTAGACGTTTCATAGACCGGCCTGGTCTTGCAGTGGTGAAGTTCATATGTACAACTTTGGTGTCGATGCATCTGGAGCTGTGGTGAAATCCATTTCAGTGTCAGAGACAGTCTCGATGAGCTAGGCCTTTCTTCAGAGGTGGCGCGCTTGGTGACTCTCCTTGCTCCTGACTGCTGAGCGATGTTTGACTCGCCTCTCTCGCCTGGACTCCACTGCCACTGGCGTGTCTTGGGGGCTTTTCTTCCTGCTGGCTGAGATTGGACCGTGTGGGCCGTGCGGGGCTTCGCGGGAGCCGCGCAAAGGCGTCGCTGAGGAACTGCCAACAGACTCGCAGCTAAGTCGCTCATGTAGCCTCTGAGGTTGGTGTCTTTGTCTGTATGCCCTCACCGTCTGGACTAAGGTGCTACATTTTCCTCTGCCGATCTTGTGGCTGACCAGTCTTCAGTTGTACTCTTCGTGATTCCTGCACCTGACGTGGAGCGGCGGACAACACATCTCTTCCCATTTTTTTCTCTTTCTGATTCTTCTTCTGTGCGGGATGTTGTTAAACCACGCTTATGGTCGCTTTTGAACTCTCGACAGGACCACGGTCAAGTCTTGTGTAGTCCCCAAGGGCGGATCTCCTCATGGCCGGGTGTGCTCGATTTCGGCAAGCTTTGGATGAATTGGGGTGTACAGACTGTTCCTGGGTGATTCGCCTCTCTGAACTCCAGTTGTTCTGGCTGTGTGGATTTACTCTGGTGGTGTGATGCTCCTTGGTGGTGATGCACCAGGACGGTGGTAACAAGATGATAGTTTTTTTTTTTTCCAGTGGGTAGACAGGCAGCAATCTTCTGTCAGGATAACTTGAGAGAGTGAGGAGGACTTGAGGGACTTTTGTGGTACTGCTCCGTGGTCTGAAGGTAGGTGTGCTGCGAGGTGGGATGCTATTGATACCAAGCAGCCGTTGACAGGTGAGAGGACGGTCGAACTGTGAAGCATGGAGCTGGGACGCAGACTGTGCTGCTAGCGGCTTAAAGTAGGTCCTCCCGCGGAGCTGTCTCCAGTGACGTCTCTGCACCCCGGTGGCTGGCTCGTGTGGATAAACACCTTCCTCAGTGCTGCTGTGAGTCCTTGGTCCTGTCGTTCTTCTCTGTTCTATCTTGTGCGCCTGTGGTGGTGGTCTACCCTTTTCTGTTGCAGACCTATTGCAGGCCTGTCCGGTTGGTAGGACTTGCGGGTACATCTTGGGGACTTCCAGTGGCACCATCCCCTCCTCAGGGATTTCACGGTGTCCCTCTTCTTTTTTTCTCTCGAGGAGCTTTGTGCTTGTGCCGTCTTGGCGTCTGCTTCTTCCTGTCTTCCGGTGCGCTCGTCCGGACTGTTCACTCTGCGTGACAGGCTCCTTTGTCGCTGTGCGCTGTGACGTCCGGTCACGTGTTGCTGCGCTGTTGGAGCATCTGTTGCTGTGGCGGCCTGCCACGTGGGATGTGCAACTCCTTTCCTGCCTGTTTAGGGTCCCAGCCGACTCTGTTTTGAGGCAGTGCGAGAGAGGACACTGTGTGGCCTTCGGCCCACTGCGGGCTTCTCGAAGGCGATTGAGAACTGTGATGTGGATGCTCTCCTTCCTGCGTTCAGGAGTGTTTCCTTGTGAAGATGTCTATCTCTCGTGCGCCTGTCCGTGCAGCCAGGTTCACTGGCACAGCCTCTGACTTTACGTGTTCTTTTTTTCTTCCGTGATGCTCTCTTCTGGCACTTGGTGTGCTTGTGGCGTGGCTTGCAGTCGGGCCTGTTCACCAGTAGGAGTGGGTGATGCAAACTCTTCACCGGTGGCGGCGTGTGGCAGCCATGTGCGGTGCGTGCTCCGCACCAGTCTTTCTGGTGCTTTTGCTGGGGGCAGTTCCTTAAAGACGTTGCTGTCTTGTCTGGACATCTACTTTTGCGGGTGGAAATTGTCTTTGGTGTTGTTGCTTGAGTTCCTTGCAGCTCCTTGCGGGAGTTTTCCAGTCTCTCCCTGTGTCTTGCTGAGGTGGCAGGTGATGCTCTTGCGTCCTGGTGTAGTCTGTTTTCGCTACTAAGCACGAGCAGGCAGTTTTCCGGGTGATGGCGGTGTGCACTCTGAGACCTGACGTTGCCGGTTGGTTAGCGGGGCGCTGTATGCTGCTCTGGTGCAGCCGGTCCATGGAGCACAGAGCTTCTTCGTTGGTCGCAGGTCTGCATCCGTTGGTCGCGGTGGGCAGTTAGTGTGCTGGACCGCTACTTCTGGCAGGGTAGTGGGGTGTCCTGACTCCTCTTCTGGTTTCTGGTGCTGTTTGGGTTGATGGTCGCAGGGTGCAATTGCCTATCCACTCTGGCCCGGCAGTATGTTTGTCCATCAGGGCATTGTGCCAGGGGAGCCAGAGGATTTGGGCTTCCTGGGAGTCTTCGGTGAAGTGCAATCTGTTAGGGTGCTGCTTTTTTTTTTCTTCTGCGTATTGTATCCCGTCTTGTGTGCTTCTCTTGGGGATCTCCTGTCTCGCTGGGCTTTTGCTACCCTTTGCCGTCGTGGTCCAGGGCCCCTGGTTGTATCTCTGTCACACGGTGACTGCATGTTTTGGCAGATCTTGGCAGGTGTCTAGCCGCTTCTTCAATGACGTGCAGCGAGCGGTTGACGTGTGTCGAGGCTTTCTGTCTTCCGGGAGTGTTGTGCACTGTAAACCGGGAGTGTTGGACACGGTAAGCTGCCTCAACCAGCTTCTCTCCTCTCCTTTGCAACCTCAGCTGTGTCAGCCTAGCAAAAGAAACATGTTGGCGCCCTGCCGCCCACTAACTTTCTGTGCAATTTGACCTTTCAGCAGCTAGGGCGTGCTGTGGGCACTCCTTGTAAAACAGGGTGTAGGGGTAGGGTTCACTTGCCACAGTACCGCACCGCGTCACTAAGGGGTATTGCCCTTGTTTTTCCAGGGTTGTTGCAGTCTACGCTGAGCGCTGGGGCTCACTTCTAGGCACTGGGCTCCTCCGCCATATCCTGCCTCAACTTGCTGCTTTAGCTCCCTTGTGGGTGTGGTGCAGGTATGCGACCGCCAGGTGGCGCCAGCTTCGATACCGCTGACCGCTACTGCTTCCTCCGGTGCGCGTGCCTCGCGCTGTAGGCGCCGCAGGTGTTGTCCCTTCAGCAACCACATCCATGGAGTGACCCTGACGCCGCGGATCCTCACGCCTACAGTAGAATCCCTGGAGCAGCTGCAGAGGCGCGTGGGGCTTGTCACGAGCGGCCGTCCGCTCCTTTCGTGTGTACGGGTGAGTGCCCGTCTTGCGGCTGTAGAGTCAGGCGTTCAGGGTGGTGCGGCCTGTACTCGTCTCTGTGCTCGTTGTTGCTTGTCCCTGGTGAGCACTACCAGCTCGTAGGTGTGAGACAGGTCCCACTGCTGGGACGGCAGGAGCGCTGCGCTTTTGAAACGTTATGGCTAGCGCCGAGGTGGTTCAGATGCACTCCGCCACTTGCTTTTACATTCAGGGCAGCAGGTAGGCAGCTCATTCGATCCGGGTGCAGGCGTGCGCCAGGGTGGTAGTGAGGCAGGGACGCTCCAGACTCCTCTCGCCTGCCGGATGATGCAAGCTTCTCCTTACAGATGGGAAGTGCTGTCTCCGCTTCGCTACTGCATCCCTCAGGTGGCTCGCAGATGGTGGAATGGGGGTGGGTGAGGTTCCAATGCGCAGGTCCAGAGAGCAATGTCCACGAAACACTTTACTTTTGCAGAGGCAATTGGTTTTACCACTGCTCGATGGCTGTTGATTGGTAGCTTTTGCCAATGCTTATTGTTTGGCAATTGTTGGGGTCAATGTTTGATTGCCACCTCCTGAGGTGATGCCTTCTTTCCTCTCACAGCGCGTTCCCATTCTCTGCCACTCGTGGCGTGAAGAACTCCTCATTGTCTTTTCTGTCACCTTTTTTTTTAATAGTGATTTTACCTATGCTTGTTGTCCTTTCTTTGGGGCGGATCTTTGGTCGCCATGGCAGCGCGTCTTCCTGGTGAGTCTCTGCACTTGTGGGGCTTCTCAGGGATCCTCTTGTCGGCGCTCATGTGAGGGAAGCAGGCTTCGCGCAGGATGACCGTGCATCGGTGCATCCCAGCAGTTTCAAGGCTCCCCGGGTTCTCCTTTTCCACACAGTCACCGCCGGACGTTGGACGCTGTGGGAGGCGTCAGGCTTGGAGGTAGGCCCAAGATGGGTTGTACGTGGCCCGGCAGCGCAGGGGAGGGGGTGCGTCGCACTCACCCAGGCACCAGGCCGCCTCCGTGAGCTCCGCCAGCTGACGGCGCTCCTTTGTGGGAGACGCGTGGGCAGGCTCGAGCCGGCCGCGGCTGGCAGAAACGACGTCAGTCAGTCGACAGGGCTATTCGGGTTGGCACCGCAACTCTTCCTTCCCTCGCAGGCAGTCTCGTCAGAGCATGGCAGCCGCGGGTGGGCACCGAACGCTCTGCGTGTTGAGAAGCTGCTGGCAGGCACGTGTAGGTCAGTACCGACCTCCTCGCCAATGTAGGGATCGGGCCTCAGGCCCGCATAGCCAGAAAGAACACACGTGAAAACTTGGTACAGTGGTGTAGTAACTGGCCTGGAGCCCGTACACTCCAGCCTCTTTTTATTAACAGCGTCACCTGACTGGTGACGCCTGTGGTGGGTGGGTGTCAAGTGTGTGACATCACGGGCCAACCACTAGAATGTATCCAGCCGGATACTACATAGCCCACACGCTCGCCCCCGTCAACCTCCAACGCAGAGTCCAGAAAGACTCCAGCCCACCCCTCTGACGTACCACGTTGTTGCGATCGCGCACCTCACCCAAAGCCATCCGTTCCAATTCTTCCAGGGCCGCGCGAGCTTGGTGATGGCACAAAATCCGCCAGGCGCGTGGCCCGGGCGTGCCCTTTTGCCTTGTCTGACTGGTTGGCGCAGGTTACGGGATATGTGGAGAAACAAGTTTGTGCCTGGGGACCGTGTCACGAGAGCCTGCACGAGCCAACCAGGCAGCTGATCTCAGCCAATCAACGAGCAGCCCACCCCACAATCGACCAATCGGTAGCATCTAGCCGGTCTCTTATGCATGCAAGTGTTCCGGAATTGGAGTTGGAGTTGCAGACGAAGCCGGTAGTAAGCCAGGCGCGTGACCCGGGCGTGCCCTTTTGCCTTTTCTGACTGGTTGGCGCAGGTTACGGGATATGTGGAGAAGCAAGTTTGTGCCTGGGAACTGTGTCACGAGAGCCTGCACGAGCCAACCAGGCAGCTGATCTCAGCCAAACAACGAGCAGCCCACCCCACAATCGACCTATCGGCAGCATCTAGCCGGTCTCTTATGCATGCAAGTGTTCCGGAATTGGAGTTGGAGTTGCAGACGAAGCCGGTAGGAGTTGCAGACGAAGCCGGTAGTTGATTGTGTAGTTACCGACTGAGGGGGGGGGAGAGGGGTTCTGTACGTATGACTGAGGGGGGTTCTGTATGTATGTGTGTGTGCATGCGTGTGTGTGTGCGCGCACGGCAGGGGGGGGAGGTTCTCTATGTGTGTGGGTGTGTGCGTGCGTGTCTGCTTACAAGGAGCCAAGGGAGAAAGGAGATTGTGAACGCGTGCGCGACCTGATCCGATTCCGCAAGGTTGCGCGTGCACATCACTTGTCTCCTGTCTCCCTTGACTCCTTGTAAGCAGAAATGATTAAAATAGAGTCTGGCAGCGACGTATACAATAAATAAATTGTGTTGCGCACACCTTAACTTTATGTTTGGATTAAATCATTGAAAAACATTCTTATTATAATATGCGTACAGACAATGACAAAAAATGAGACAATAGTTATCAAACGAACAATGATGGCCAGGGGACCATACTATAGGACAGATTTGTGTAGTTAAAATCTTCAAAAGGACACCAAAACTAGTTTAAAATTGCCCACCTCAGAATATGGTTTGCCACCAATAAACCACAAATATTTAGCATCAAACAAAAAGCTCTAAGAGGCAACATAAATAAGCAATCAAAGTATGTACAGCACAAATGCCAAACACAAGCACTTCGAACGAGAGGAAGTGTTTGAATTTTTTGATCCTTTATTTCAAATGTTTAAGAGAAGAGCCAATACAGCCAACACATTTTACCCGCGGCGGGATTCTTCAGGGCTGCAATACATATAAATACAATTTGTATTACTCACAAGAAACTACCAACAGACCTATTAAACAAACATTGCGTGTGTCGACATAAATATCAAATGGCACAACTTTTAGACTCAAACATGTACACACAATAAAAAGGACGACAAAGCACTAACACAATATATTAATTTCAATACAAATGCAAACTATTCAGACTAAACATTAACACAGCAAAAATGTCATTAACAAGTGCAGTTGAAACAATCACAAACAATACAGAGATGTATTATATACAAACTTAAATTAGAGATCAACATATCACATTTCATTGAGTGGTGAAATTTGGAGTTTGGGTTGGTAAAACAGGACATAAGTAGCCAAAACATTTTTTTTTATTGTACGTTATGACCCAATTTATCATGAATATAAAGAATCCTAAATTTATAATCCAGAAAGGAGAAATGCGCCTCTGGAGATACAAGTTCTATTTTCGTACAAATAGCAGGGGCAGACGGTCAACTCACTATATATGTAGAAAGGACAGAAAAAGAAGAGAGAGGAAAAAAGGACAAGAAGAAAAATAAGCATCCAAAGTTAAATAATAAGACATAAAAGATTCAACCTGCATCCTCTCACTAGCTAATTACAGAGGGTACAGCACTCGTATCTCATACCTGTATGTGCCAGGAGATGTCCTTAATGTGAACCAATCCAGGCAAGAACACGCTTATTGATAGATGCATTTGCGTCCCCCGTGGGTCTCCTGTGTCACTACCTTGGGTGGTTCCTGGTGGCCCCAGCGGTTCTAAAGGCTCCAGGCCTTGTATCTATGTCAGTCGTGGTTCTCATACCACTTTCTTAATGTATGGTTTGGTACGCCCTTAGGGCTCAACGTATATTGTGCTAATTTACTGTGTGCTAAATAAGTTTACTATATGTACTTTTGCCTATAGCCTCATGAAGAGACTAGAGAGATGTGTTTAGAATAAATACATATATTTTATATTTTTACCTGGTGTGGTTCTCCTTTAATTTGGTCATTCATGAGATGATAGACTGGTGAGACAAGCTGCTTTACATTCCTCCAAGACTTCGCCTGAAGGCTGCTCTCCACAGCTATCACTAGGATAGCTTTCTATATAGGTTGTCTTTAAACCTACTACCAATAAGGGTCGTTTGGACTGGTACAAGGTGCCCACTAGAATAGGGGACAGCACATGCCAGACCAACTTCTTACAGTTGACATAAGACAATGAGTCTAATTAATAATGGTATACTCTACATCATTCCCTGTACATTTTTTAATTATAATTTCAATAGTTTTTTAACCCAAAATTGAACATTTTTCATGCATAAATTCTACCATATTCAAATGATATATAAGAAGCATATGCTGCTTTGGATTATTTGAACTCCCGTGAATAAAGATCGACTGTGTATGATATATATTAACATCATGAGCGAAAACAATTTTTTATGAACAAAAACCTTGCTTGAAATCTGTAATTATCGAATTCTAGATCATATGCTTTTTAGGTCTCGCCTGTCAATGCGCATGCGCATTGAGCGGAGCGAGACTATAGGGGCTGAAACAGACTTTAACTAGAATGGCGATTTGATGAAGTGCATGTGCGCTTTTAGCTCAATGCGCAAGCGCAATGAGTTAAAATGCGCGCACACAGCATCAAATCGCCAGTCTTCGCCATCTGTTCCCCAGCTTGGTGCCGCCAGCACCTCCCCTCTCAGCCTTGCTCGCATTTCTCCTCCCCCTCCCCAGCCGCCAGCACCTCCCCTCTCTCTCCCTGCAGTTTCACGGACTTTCACTTTCACGGCCGCAGGCCGTGTCTCCTTTTTTTTTTTTTTTTTTTTTACTTTAAACACAACCCCGGGCTTGTTTTGTATGCGGCTCCCTACAACTGAAAGATAGCACCTTGTAACTGACGGGACGTCCGTTTGCGCTCGATAAGACAAACTACAAATATTGCGGAATACTGACAATAAAACGGAACAGCCTCCAATCACCCTCCAGTGCAATGCAATACTGTTTACATACAGTGCTTCAAACACAGAAACAATGTTCCAAACTGTAAATAGTGCATGAAGGGCATGTTGATTTCGCCAGCACCTCCCCTCTCAGCCTTGCTCGCATTTCTCCTCTCCCTCCCCAGCCGCCAGCACCTCCCCTCTCTCTCCCTGCAGTTTCACGGACTTTCACTTTCACGGCGCAGGCCGTGTCTCTCTTTTTTTTTTAACTTTAAACACAACCCCGAGCTTGTTTTGTATGCGGCTCCCTTACAACTGAAAGATAGCACCTTGTAACTGACGGGACGTCCGTTTGCGCTCGATAAGACAAATTACAAATATTGCGGAACACTGACAATAAAACGGCACAGCCTACAATCACCCTCCAGTGCAATGCAATACTGTTTACATACAGTGCTTCAAACACAGAAACAATGTTCCAAACTGTAAATAGTGCATAAAGGGCATGTTGATTTGCGTTGGTCAATGCTAATTTCATCTCGAGAAAGGCGCGCTTGAATTCACTTCGGCACAACCCTGCTGTCCGCGACAGTCAGGCTGCTGCCAGTGCCAGCAAGCAACGCGAAAAGCACAATCCAGCATTGCATTCACAAAAGCCATCCGACCATCTGGGAAAGATGAGCAAGTGCTTACATGGCCGCCATATGGCCATCCGCAGCTCGAGTTTCACAACGTGTCACGCTGCTGGCAAAGGGGAAGCTTAGCTTCACTTCAAAGGCCCCAGCTGCTTCACCCTCATCGCCACTCTCCCCGCTCCGCCCCCTGCTGCGGCCGTGTCTCATTTCTCCTCCCCCCTCCCCACAGCAATGCCCTCCGTCTTGTTTTATTGTAGCTTGTTTACTTCCTGCTTGTGCTGTCACACTAAGCAGCCGCTATGTTTTTTCAGCAGTGGATTTAATAAGGGTAGAATTTGGATTTGTATTTGGTTCAATTGTATAATTTTAGCTGATGCAGAAGGGACGCCTTTAGTTAGCGATCATCAGTACGGCTGGTATCAGAAAATGACCGATGCAGCAATCGGGACACAAGATTCTGTAGTCCCGTTCCATGTGAGCGGGACTAGTTATGTCAGACTGCAAGCACAGTTTTGTCTTGCTATTCTGTAGGTGCTCTTGGAAGGTTTGCCAGCTCCCTATATTGGACCACAGAACCACTCTGCTCTAAGGCTGGCTTTGCAAAGTAGGTGAGTTAATGAGGTGTTGTCCCACTCAAGTTCAGGGGAAGTCGTTCCAATACACCAAGATGCCACCAAAGGCCAACAAGCATTGAAAATGCAATAGGTCTCGCAATAGAAAAGTTTGACCTTTTGGTGTTGCAAATGTAAAAAAAAAATTGTTTATATTTTTTCAAATTATAAAAGTATTAATTTTGTTTTTTGTAAAGTGAATAGTTATAAATCTACCAAATGTTACATTTATAGCATTAGTAAAGTTACATGTTTAGTTTTGTCCTTTTTTACATGTATTGATGTGCAAACTCACAATTTTGTGTAAAATGTTATAAATAAAGGATAGTGACCTAATGTTATTTTTAATTTTTAATGGTAAAAGTTTTTACATGTAAAAAAGGACAACAACAAACATGTAACTTTACTAATGCTATAAATGTAACATTTGGTAGATTTATAACTATTCACTTTACAAAAAACAAAATTAATACTTTTATAATTTGAAAAAATATAAACAAATTTCTTTTTTTTACATTTGCAACACCGAAAGGTCAAACTTTTCTATTGCGAGACCTATTGCATTTTAAATGCTTGTTTTCATGTACATATACCATTTTAGGTTTTTCTTTGCCCAAGTAAGCAGAGTTCTTTTCAGCATGCAATTTGTGTATACATTAAATAGTAAGAGCTCAGGCAGGCAGGAAGGCCTGCTTTACTTCTTACTTGGTATTTATTTTTGATGATAGTTCAGCGCCTGGATACCTTCCTGGGTGACAAGCAATGCTCTACTAATCCACCTTACCTTACCTTACATTACGGTTTGGAGAAGTATTTGAACTAGTGATATTGTTTTCCACTTTTGACCATAGGAAGCTTTTGCCCACCAGATTAGATGTTGATGAAATCTTCTGTAGGGCAACAAAGGCAGACCTGTGCGCGTATGTTTAAACAAAAAAAATTATTGAAGTAGGAAGACCTGGTTCATTGTTGACGGACCTGCTCTAAATCTGACTTGTTAGCACTGAAGATTCCTGAATGTTGCAGTTCCTGAAACAGGAATAAAGGTAAAAATATTTTACTATGGCCAGTAGAATAATGTGTAGATACATGCTTGGTGCTGATGTGAGCTCTTCTGAGTTCTCTCCTACGAACAGCTGTAGCCGTAAGTCGTAGACCTCATCTTACAAATCTAATGCTACATAGGTACATCATACAAGCACGTTACAGAGTGACTGGACTTTTGGACAGCCCTATTCAGCCATTAATTCTTGGCATTTTTTAAGGGTTGATGTTGGTTTGTTGGGTATCATTGAGCCAATTGATTCATGGAACGCTTCATGACTTCGCCATTATGATTTGCAATGTCTTTGTGATCGAGCGGGGTCTAAATAGTCCCCTGCAGTAACCTCTGCCCTTCCTTTACTATGTATGTGCAAATCCTCCATTCAGTATGTAGTCCTGCCTCTGTTCACTGCTGCCACTAGTGCTTTTTGTATTGCCAGTGGTTGTTGAATGATGCCACATACATTGGCCAAGCTAATAGCATCATCAGGACATGCAGCTTGAAAAAAGCATAAAAAAACATAATTCCAAAATGGCCACCAGGCATGCTGGCATATTTACCGCTGCCATCTTGTAATTACTTTTATTATACCTTATGAAAAACCATTACAAGAGGCCCACCAAGCATGTGACAACAGTCATCTTGTAAATGTTGAGTTCGAGGCATGTGGGCTGCTAAATTCATATCTGTAGCATAGATCGCCGCCTAGTGTTGGGTCCGGATGATTGCACATTGTTGTCCTGGAAGAGTCTTCGAAGTATCACGAGATAGGTGGCTCCTCCCCTGGACTACAGTGCGCATGGGCATCGACTCCATCCCCAGATTGTTTTTTTCCGCCATTGGGTTCGGATGTGATTTCGACGTCTCCTGTTCGGAATCGTGATAGAACTTTTTCAAGGCCAAAAGGCCTTCTTTGCACCGTCGGTATTGTTCGCGTTCGGTCCCGTCTATCTTCCAGCTCGTAGAGTCAGATATCCGGGGGGTCGTGAGACTCTTCGGTGATCGGGGCCTAGTCGACACAGCGCGACTTCGACGGCATGGAACGGAGTCCGTTCAAGAAATGTCCCGTGTGTGGATCCAAGTACCCACACATCGACGTCCATCCTGTGTGCAACAAGTGCCTGTCGCCGGACCACGACGAGGCCAACTGTATGGCCTGTTCCAGATTTCGATCGAAGAAGACGGTCAAGCTTCGGCGCGTGGCGCGCCTTGAGGCCCAGCGATCGGCTCCGGCACCGGTGGACATCTTTGACGACCCCGCAGAAGACGAGCAAGTGCGTCACCTGCAGATTTCCCCTACCCCGGTGGAGGTCGAGTCCAACGACGGAGCAGACGTCCACAGTCCCGACATTGAAGAAATCGTCGAGAAGGTAGGGGACGACGACGAAGCATATGGGGCCATGGAAGATAGCTCGGAGGAAGAGCTATGCCCCGTTCGTACTCTTACAAAGGCTCAGGTCACGGGATCGCCACGCGGCCTTACCTAAGACCTTACACCTCGATCCACGGCCCCGCCTTCCGGCCCTGCTACGGACACCTCCGCGGAGCCGCCATTACTGAAATCGAAACCGAAACCCTCGGTATCGATGAAAACAAAGATGGCCGACTCCCAATCGAAACCGAAGACGTCTGCTCCGGTGCCGACGCCGTCGTCTTCGGGGGCCCCCAAACAGACGCAAGCTGCCGACCTGGCTAAGGTGCCGAAGGTGGTTAGGGAGCCAAGCTCGAAGAAGCCCGTCGAGCCGGTGTCCACCAAGGTGGTCAAGCCGACGCCCAAGAAGACTGTCGAGCCTACATCGGGACAGTCTGTCGCGCCGAAGACCAAGGGGCCCGTTGACGCGAAGTCGGTGAAGGGCGCAGAACAAAAGTCTGGGGCCGTGACTCCTAAAGGAAAACCTATCGATCCGAAGCAATCGACGTCTGCGGCAGTGGACAGTGATCGAAGCGCACCAGTCAAGAGTGCTCCTGCGCCTCGTCCGGACACACACAAGTCAGCCACGCTCGGGTCTTCCCCGGGGGGCGGACCAAGGACATCGGTCGGATCGACGAAACCGTCCGCTTCCTTTACGAAGCAGGTCTCGGACTCCCTCAAGCGCCTTAAGGACAAGGCTTTGGCATCGGAACCGAAGACTCCTTCCGCACCGACGCCGGCAGCCGCACCGAAGACCACATCGGCACCGCTCCTCTACACGTTGCCGCCTAAGGTGGCGCCGAAGGCCTTTGCACCGCGGTCGGTGCCCAAGGACGCTGTGTCGACGTCCACTCCACCGGCTGGGACTGTGGATCATCGACACCCTTTGGCTGAAGAACGGTCGGAGCATTTCATCTATGCCGACACCGGGAAACTCACGCTATACAAGAGGAAGATTACTTCACAACCTTTGCAGTCCTTTACCATTCCTCTGAAACGTAAAAAGCCTGCAGCAGAAAAACCAGTTCTTATGGAGAGAATTCTTCCTCAGCATGGGCGGAGTGCAACACCTTCACCCACATACTCTGATGGGGATGGAGGGGAGCAAGATGAGGAGTACAATTTTCCTGCTCATACAGAGCCTGATGAGCAGCAGGACTCATGGATGGACACTGGGGATCAAGGGGACCAGCATACGGTCCAGGATCCCCAGGTTTATAACGTGAAGCCGTCTCCCACTGAGGACTCTGCGGCATTTAATGCCTTAATTGAAAGGGCGGCTACAAACCATAAAGTGGAAATGCATGCTGACCCCGTGGAGGTGGACTTCCTTTTTGACACTTTCTCTACTGCTGAAAAAACCTGTCAAGACTCTCCCAATGTTGAAAGGGGTCCTTAAGCATGCAGCAGACATTTTCAAGGAACCCACAAGATCACGGGTTGTCAACCCACGCATTGAGAAGAAGTACAGACCGGCACCTGGAGACCCGACCTACATCAGGGGCCAGTTGCCTTTGGACTCCTTGGTGGTCTCTAATGCCCGCAAGAGGGCAAACTCCCAAACCACGGGTGAAGCTCCTCCCCTGGACAAGGAGTCAAAAGTGCTGGAGGCATCTGGGAAGAGGGTGGCAGCTCAGGCGGTCAACATATGGCGCATCTCAAACACGCAAGCTCTGTTGGCCAGATACGATAGGGCACACTACGACACCCTAGAGCAGCTGTTACAACACCTCCCAGACCAGTTTAAAGAGGGAGCTGAAATGCTTATCCAGGAGGGGAAGCTCATCTCCAACGCTGCTATAAAGTGTGCGCTAGATGTTGCGGACACGGCAGCGAGAGCGATCAACACTAGTGTGATGTTGAGGCATCAAGCATGGCTCCGCATCTCGGGATTCAAGCCAGAAATACAAACTACTATCCTCAACCAGCCCGTTAATCCAGACAGGTTGTTTGGCCCAGAGGTGGACACCACCCTGGAGAAGATCAAAAAAGATACCGAGACTGCCAAGTCCATGGGAGCTCTCCAGTCACATCAATTTAGAGGGAACACTTTTCGTCGCTCAGGCAATCGAGGTGTTAACAGAGGGCACATGTCGCAGCAGACGCCATTCAATAAAAGTGGTGCGCAATCCTCCTACAGCAAGCAGGGCAGAGGTGGATACAGAGGAAACAGTGCCAAGGGTAGAGGCAGAGGCAACAACAGTTCCCGTTCCTCTGCCGCCAACAAACAGTGACTCCCTGTCACTGCCCCCCGACCATCCAACACCTGTCGGGGGGAGACTCCCAACAGTTCCTGCCCGTCTGGAAGTCCATCACCACAGACAGGTGGGTCAGGAAACGTATCCAGTTCGGCTATTGTTTGGAGCTGACATCCACCCCACCACCCATGCCCCCAAAACACCGTCCGATGTCAGCAGAGCACTTGCACTTATTGCAGCAGGAGGTTCTGGTGATGCTGCAAAAAGGCGCAATAGAGCTCGTGCCAGTAGAGGAAGAAGGCACAGGGGTTTATTCCCTGTACTTCTTAATCCCGAAACAGGACGGCTCACTCAGACCGATTCTAGAGCTACGCCCCTTAAACCAGTACATTCTTTCAGAACACTTCCACATGTTGACACTGCAGCAGGTTCTTCCCTTGTTACAACAGGGAGACTTCCTCGCAACCTTGGACCTCAAGGATGCTTACTTTCACATACCACTCCACCCATCCCACAGAAAGTACCTCAGGTTCACCATCCAAAACAGGCATTACCAGTTCAAGGTACTCCCCTTCGGAGTGACCACTGCTCCCAGAGTGTTCACAAAATGTCTGGCGACAGTGGCGGCACACCTCCGGAGACAGGGTATACATGTCTACCCTTATCTGGACGACTGGCTCGTTCAGACAAAGTCAGCCCAGCAGTGCGCCGCAGATATGTCCCACACCATTCACCTCCTTCACAGTCTAGGATTCACACTGAACTACCCGAAGTCACACCTTCAGCCGGCCCATGTGCGGCAGTATTTGGGCGCGACGATCAATACTCTGGCTGCCACAGCTCAGCCAAACCCAGCGAGGATCGACAACATCCAGGCGCTGATCCAAAAGTTCAGACCGCAACACTCACTCCCGGCGAGAGTGTTCATGCAGTTGATAGGCATGATGGCCTCCTGCATCTTCATAGTCCCGCACGCGAGGCTCCATATGCGTCCGCTCCAAGAATGCTTAGCGCATCAGTGGACTCAGGCTCAAGGACAGTTAAACGACCTAGTGTTGGTGACGGGTCGGGCATACAGCTCTCTGCATTGGTGGAATCCACACAACCTTTGCAAGGGCCGACCGTTCCAGGAGCCTGTGCCACAGATTACACTAACAACGGACGCATCTCTCCAGGGATGGGGGGCTCATGTGCTCCACTACACGGTGCAGGGACTATGGACAACGCAACAACGGAAGATGCACATCAACTACTTAGAGCTGATGGCAATCTTCATGGCTCTCAAGTCCTTCAAAGTACATCTGTGCAACAAAGTCGTGTTGATCCGGACGGACAACATGACAGCCATGTACTACATTCAAAAGCAGGGAGGTACGCACTCTCCACAGTTGTCTCATCTGGCTCAGAGCATGTGGAAGTGGGCCATTCAGAGGAACATCTTCCTCATGGCGGAACACCTTCCGGGCACAGACAATCAGATGGCGGATCTGCTCAGCAGGTACAGCCACCAGATGCACGAGTGGGAGTTACATCCATCAGTACTCCGCCCGTACTTCCAGCAGTGGGGTCATCCAGAGATAGACCCGTTTGCCACGGAGGAAAACGCAAAATGCCAAAGCTTTGCCGCCAGGTTCCCTCACCCACTATCGCAGGGCAATGCGATATGGATGAACTGGTCAGGCAGATTTGCGTACGCTTTTCCCCCAGCGCCTCTCATTCCGCTGGTGGCAAGAAAGCTAAAGCAACACTCGCTGACGCTCATCCTAGTTGCTCCAACGTGGGCGCAACAACCGTGGTACACCACGTTCCTCGAACTCTCCGTGGTACTGCCTCAACGACTGCACCTCACACCCCGGCTCTTAACGCAGAACCGTGGCGACATTCAGCACCCGGATCCGCAGCAGCTCAATCTGGCGATCTGGCTCCTGAGGTCCTAGAGTTTGGCTACCTTGATTTGCCCCCTGACTGCATGGACATCATCCGGGAGGCAAGGAAGCCCACTACCAGAGCTTGCTATGCAGCAAAATGGAAGCGGTTTGTAATCTACTGTACCGAGCACGCTATCAACCCGCTCGATGCATCCATTCCTAATATCATCTGCTATCTGTTGCATCTTTACAAATGCAATCTAGCATACGCTTCCATTCGGATACACTTATCCACCATAGCGGCTTATCTCCAAAACAGGCAGCATCTCTCTGTCTTCAGGGTGCCTGCCATTAAAGCATTCCTGGAAGGGCTGAAGCGGGTCATCCCTCCCAGGACCCCGCCAGCTCCTGTGTGGAACCTCAATGTGGTGCTCACCAGATTGATGGGTCCCCCATTTGAACCTCTGCATTCATGTGAGCTTCAGTTCCTCACATGGAAAGTGGCTTTTCTCATTGCCATAACGTCTCTGAGACGTGTTAGTGAGCTACAGGCGCTCACCATTCAAGAGCCATTTATACAAATTCATTCAAACAGGGTGGTGCTGCGCACTAAACCCAAATTTCTCCCTAAGGTGGTGTCGCAGTTTCATGTCAATCAAACCATCGAACTGCCCGCATTCTTTCCCAACCCAGAAACGGTAGCAGAAAGGATGCTCCATACGCTTGATGTCAAAAGAGCGCTTATGTACTACATTGACAGAACACAACCTTTTAGAAAGACACAGCAACTCTTTGTTGCCTTCGCAGCCCAGCATAAAGGCAACCCCATTTCCAAAGCAGGAATAGCCAGGTGGATCGTTAAGTGTATTCAGATTTGCTATCAGAAGGCTAAGCGCACTTTAACGGTCCACCCCAGAGCACGCTCCACACGCAAGTTGGGGGCCTCCATGGCATTTGTGGGTAACATTCCTTTGGAAGACATTTGTAGGGCAGCCACATGGTCTACACCACATACGTTTACCAAACATTACTGTGTAGATGTGCATTCCAAACAGCAGGCAGCTGTAGGACAGGCTGTTCTTAAAACACTTTTTCAGACTTCTGCAGCTGGCACGGGCGGCCGCCGTTAATGGAGGGACTGCTATGTATTCTATGCTACAGATATAAATTTAGCAGCCCACATGCCTCGAACTGAATATGCTACTTACCAGTATGCATCTGTTCTTGGCATGTAGGGCTGCTAACATTCATATCGCCCGCCCTCCTCCCCGGCGCCCGTAGCGGCTGCAGACTTTTCTTGCATTTAATCTCTAGCATGGCCATCACTTTCACTGTTAAACTCCATCTTTGCCACAATGGCTAAAAACAATCTGGGGATGGAGTCGATGCCCATGCGCACTGTAGTCCAGGGGAGGAGCCACCTATCTCGTGATACTTCGAAGACTCTTCCAGGACAACAATGTGCAATCATCCGGACCCAACACTAGGCGGCGATCTATGCTACAGATATGAATGTTAGCAGCCCTACATGCTAAGAACAGATGCATACTGGTAAGTAGCATATTCATTATAAAGTATAAGAAAAACTTTTGCAAGATGTCCACTGTGTATGCCTGCGCACAGTCTGCCATCATCTGGGGGAATAAATATTGGAAAAGCCAATTTGTTGGCACAGGTATTAAAACTGAGATCTTGCCGATGGCTTTATGAATGCCATTTTCTCATGCCTTTGGTATGTGTTGTTAAGGCAAAACAAAATTGCTGAATTTTAAGCGGTCTGCATTGCCTGGAGAGATCTTGTCTCTTTGGCTAACATCTTCCAAAAGAGATTAAATATCTTCTCTGGTGCTGTGTTTGCAAGGCCTTCCAATTATTAGACTTGAATTATTTGTTCTTCTTGCAATACGTTGCTTATGGGTTTGTGATCTTACTTGCTTCTGGATGGGTGCTAAATCTGAGAGCTTTCTAAAATGTGTCTGCACTTATGTCAAACCTATCTAAGGTTTCTGGGTTTAGTTAGAAATTTGATATTAAAAACTCCTAAGTCATCCAGTAGCATTCTTCAACAATTAAGTTTCTGTTTGCTGCTCTATACGAATGCTATTTTTTTGTTTAATCTGTTGGAAGGCTAACCTCTCAACCTCTTGTGCAGATCTGGTAGTTGGTTCTGACCTGTATATATTACTGTTTGGATATTCGATCGGGATTATATGCTCAAGATTTGTAATCTTTTCATGAGGAAGGCTTGTGTGTACATCAAAACGTATTTGTTCATGTCCACTTCTCTTTGGATAGTTCTATATTGGTACTGTGGTCTACTCATATGCACCTATAGAAGCCCCAGTGATGAAAATGTTACTTACCTATAACTTTTAATCTTCTTCTACAATAAATTCACATGCAGTCCATTGATTCCTTCTAACTGCATTTTTAAAATATAGGATGTATTGGCCTCTTCTTAGCTGTAAATGAAAAAAATTGCCACTGAAAGGCTGTGCCATGTTTTGACTTTTGAATGCAATATGAGATAATGTATATACTCATAACTTGACAGTATATTTGGTATTCAGAGAACAATTCTTTACAGGTTAGTAATGTTTCTAACACAGTCCCAGCCTCATGTTAGACAAGCATTAAAGAAGCTAGTAAGAAGGTGAAGACATCAGAATTTGAAGATATAATGTAATAAGTCCCATTTTATCTTCTATTAATTCCTTTTATGCTTTATATAAATCACCTTTTGTCAATATATTATTGACAGCTTTGTCACAATCCAGCAGAAGGGTGCATAGTTATGGGTGTGTGAAGTTGCTCTTTTTTTTCTTTTGAAACTAGTGAGAGAAATGTATGCACTCCTGCAACATTGGTAATTCAGTGCCTTGCTAGGCAAATAGAGTTTCAAGTGAGAAAACCTGGGCTTACCACTGGTAGCTATGGCACAAAGCAACAGACATCCACTTACAGAAATTCTAGGGGCCTTATTCAATTATGTCAAAGCCCCAGTAGCAATACTTGGAGCTCCTGCAGCCCTACCTGGTGCAGGCCTATTGGAAAAAAACAGTGCCACCTCACCAAGCAAGAAACCCAGTTGAACTAGTTCTGAGCACCTGCCCCTCTTGCGCAGGAATAGGCAGCCACGCAGAAAACCATTAGACAGTTACAGTTAGGGGATAAGACTGCATAACAAGGTTTCCGTATGGAAATCAGAAGTTGTTGCTCGCCCACTGGGCAAAATTCAGTGGTCATGTCTTCATACGTTTTAATGCATCTAACCACACATAGCTTGGCATGATCATTGAAAGTTGGCTACAAGATCAACCTGCAATTACATTTTGTTTATAGGTATACATGGAAAATAACACCTTTCGGGGTGAATACTCTACCGGTAATGTCGAGAGCTCTGACATCCGATGCAGTTCTACAGGATATCTGGCACAAAGCATGGCCAGCCTACTTGAAAGCTCCTTCATGGAAAGGTACTTATTGCCCATCCATGACAAGAGGAGGATGAGCACCTTGAATACATCCTGCAGGGTTGAGTACCTCCGTTCAGGGGGAAGGGATAGGTGTATTCCCCTCATCAGTTTCTGTATCACTGGATTTTCCACTATTGGGGATTCTTCAATTGGGAGATGCCTTGTTGAAATTGCAGATTGGAATGTATTTCCCAACCTGCATTCCAAACCTTCAAATGCCAAAGAAAAGAGAAAGTTCAAGATGTGCAGAAGTCAGACCTCACGGGATACAAATCCCTCTGGATTCACCTGCTCACCCAATGCATCCAAGTGGCCATATTTCTCTTAGTTGTGCCCTCTGCCCGGGTATGATAAGAGCTGTTGAGCGTCCTGTGAAAGTCTAGGGATTTTCCATCGTTCCTTGTGATATTTCCCGCAATAAGATAGAGCTGTCTGTTCAGCACTAGCTGATGTGGGTTTTCCTGAGGGTCCAGGAGAAGATCCGGAATAAGGGGGAGAAGGATTGGAGAGTTTAAAAAAGTTGTGACCTCCAATTCGGTGTGATTACCACCAAATCTGCTTTCTGTCTCCTCACTTGCGCTGATAATCTAGTGATCATGGCAAAAGGGGGAAGGTCTACCCTTCCTCTCTGCTCCAATCCTGGAGAAAGGCATCCCCTGCTACCACCTGAGAATCCAGTCTGCAGCTAATGAACCTTTCCAATTGGTGATCCAGTCTTAACTCAAGCAGATTTCACCATGAATGGGCCCCACATATTCCCTATTACTTCGAAAGTTGCCAAGTGTAGTTTCCTCAGACTCATGTCCTTAGGTATCTGGCATTCCAATCCACCCCTTTGTTGTCCTTGCTGGTATGATGTTCCGCTATCACTGAGATGTTGTTCAGGCAAATTTGCCAAAAACGTTTGGCCTGATCCGTGAGGGTCTTTGACTTTGTCGCTCCTAAATGCTTGATATAGCCCATGGCTGAAATGTTGTGCAATTTTAGTAAAACGCATCACTGTACCCTCCCTTAGTGCAGCAGCACATTGTGGACTAGCCCACTGAAAAGCTCCAGACAAGAAAATATGTAACTGTTGTTCTTGTGCAGACCATTGTCCCCCTGTGGAGGAATCGCAGTGCGGAGCACTCCAGCCCATTTTGCTGGTGTCAGATTCTAAGAATATATCTGAACTGGAACTGAAGATTGCTCTCTAATTCTGTGCTTCCATGTGAGATTGCCACCACTTCCTCTCTTCTCTGACCTCCTCCAAGACGGGAATGCGTTCAGAGTATGTCAGACCTTTGGGTGAACGATGAGATTTGGGGTGTTGAAGGACCCTGTAGTGGAGTGGACCTTGAACGATTTCCTGAATGGATGACAAAAGCTGACTTGCTACCCTTGCAGTCTGCCTCTGGGAGGTCTGTACCTTGGATACAGTTTTGCGGACTTCCTGTCTGATCTTTGCGATCTTCTATGGCATGCTCAATGTGACTTTGCGAGAACATATTATGAAACCCAGAACGCTTTTTGTTTGAGCTGGAGAAAGCGGCAATTTCTGTGCATTGATGACATACCCCAGAACTTCTAGGAGTCGGACTGTCATTTGGTGTTGTTACCAAAGTCTCCTCAGGCATTTGTCTAGAAGGAGGATATCGTCCAAATACACTGATGCGAATTCCTTGGCCCCGTAGGGTGTGATTTGAAGGGTAGTGATTTGAATTTCTATGTTTGGTTCTCCCGTATGAACTGTAAGAATCTGCAGTGCGGTGGGAAGATGGGTACAGTGAGATTTGTGTCCTTTAAGTCCGGCCGCCCCATCCAATCGAACGGCTGTAAGACATCCCTCAGAATGTAGATCCCTTCCATTTTGAAGTGGCGATACACAAGCCACTCGTTGAATTCCCGGAGGTTGATTACGGGTCGTTGATCCCCATCTCTTTTGTTTACCAAAAACAAATTGCTGACAAAACCCCTTAGATGAAGCACAGAACGAGAAATAGCTCCTTTTCTGAAAAGATCTTCCACTTCCTGCGTGATCAGGAGAGAGACGTGTTTTGAAAAGTAAGGAGGTAAGAACATTTTCTTTGGCGGGTAGTCCTGTAGAACTCGATGTGTATACCTCGACTGTCTGTAAGACCCAGGCATCTGACGTAATCTTTTTCCCAGTTGCGAGCAAAATGAGCGAAGCATCCTCCCACTCCTAGTTGAGAAGAAAGGAGAACACTTAACAGAGCTGGAGACCTGGGACATTCCCAGGAATCCTCCCCTGACTCATGGTGTTATTTTGAGCCATTGGAAGGGAAGAATCCTGTGAATCTCGCTGGATCTTGCCACTGTCAGTGACGAGAGCCTTGGCCTGTTGTTGGGGCTGAAGAGAGGGAGCAGCAGGTCGAGCGCCCTCTGCCACAATGGACCTAGGCGAGAATCTTAGTCGAGAAAATGTGCTTCTGGGCTTTTTCTAAGGAAGTGAAGGTGACCACAAACTTCCCTAACTCCTTAGCAATGGGCTCCCTTAACCGTCCTCACTGTGCAATGGGTCCTGCCTCAGAGGAAGCCAGGTCATCTTATTTTGGCTCAACCATTATGAGTAGGGGCCTCCTGTGTGCGCATTGTGCTCACCCCAACAAGGCATTCCCTAAAAAAATAATTGTGCATTGTGCCCACCCCAACAAGATTCCCAGGGAAATAAAAGATCCAGATTGCTTGGCCTCTTTGACTATGTTCAGGATTTTCGTGGGTGGCCCTGTAATATCCAGTAGTTTTTCTTGGCAAGATTCCCATGAGCGATCAATGCCTTTCTTTGGATCCTGGATGAAGACACAGAAGATCGTGGCAGTCCTAGTGTCAATTTCTGGGGTCATGGCTTCCTTGCCTTCTAGGGAGGGGTGGGTGCATTTGGCCCGAAGGCTGACGCGGGCCTCCTTTCCCAAGGGTTTCCGCAATCTGCTAGCAACATTAGCTGCAACTTTTTTGGCTGGAGACCATTACAAGGAACGGGGGATGCAGTAAATCATCCGGGTCCAGCATATCTGACGTATCTGACTCTTTGGTTAAGGAAACAGAAGACAATTTCCCTCTCTCAATGGAAGCCACGTCCTGGAGGAGCTGAGTCACTGTCCAATTCTTCATGAGAATCTTCAGAGTCTAAGGGGTGAGGACTATCTGGAGTGGATGGTGAGGGAACCGACCCACTTAGGCCCTTGCCTGCTTAGGAAGGAATCAGAGTGTCTGGGTGGTCTGAGAGGGTTAGGGATTCTGACAAGAACGCCCGCTTAAAGTTGTCAAAAGCATCTGTAGCCACGCCCTGCATGTGTTTACGCTTGCTTCCCACCTTTGAAGGGGGAGCGTCAAGAGATCCTGACTGTTGAGAATGGAGTAGAGGTTGGGCCCTAGGGCATATCATGAGAAGAGGTTCTGGGTAGCAATAGCCTAACTGTAGTAATTTGCGTTCCAGAGGCACAGTAGCTGAAGTGACCCCCTGGTGTATTGGCACATCCACTGCGTCGCAGAACCTGTCATAAAACGGAAAATAGGGTGGGTCAGTATCCTCCTCCATATGTTTTGCCTGAGTGTGTTGCATATTGGAGCACTGGAGGTAGAATTGTCATAATGAAAGCAGTTACGGGCTGCAATGTGGAACTGGGGTGCAGCTGATATGGGAGTCGAATGCTCAATATGGGGCTCGCTTCGAGACAGAAGCGCCCTCTTGCTCTCACTAGAGCTAAACACCTGGGCCTGTCCCCATTGTAAATACAGGCTTGATGCCAGTAGGATAATACAGACCCCAGTGGGGCGTCAGTTGAATGAGGTGTTGGAGATTATCTGTACTAATACTGACCCACCTGCGGGCATCATTACCGCCCTGTATTAATTTATTATGCCTATTAGCATCAGTACTGACACCAGTGAGGGGGCGTTACTCTCCAGGTGTCGAAGGGAGGTCAGGCTCTCTCTGTGGTGACGGCACTCTCATAGCTGCCAAGAATTCAGGTTGCTATGTGTGACATTTCATAATTTCAGTTTAATTAGGAGTGACATTAGACGACTGGCAAACTTGTATCCACAACTGACATTGCAACGACTATGAGTGACACTTTCTTGTGAGCAAAATTAAGCAATGAAAACCAGGGAAACATATACTTATCATAGATTGCACCCATTTGAGCAACAAGAAACTCTAGGAAGTCAGTGAACTAAATAAAGTGTGCTAACAGCAGGCAGCTGTAAACTGAGCAGAACTAGACTGCGTGACTGCACAGTTCTTAGACTCAGTACACTACCAGCCAGGGGTCAGGCAGCTCGGAATGATTGAAGCATTAATTTTATTTTTTAATAGCAGCCATGACAAGTTAGCTGAACTACTACATACCTGCGCCGCGGGCTCAGGCAGACACACTCACTTGAAGTTTTGAGGCGAGCTGGCGCTGCAGTAGTTGGCGGACCCCTGACTCAGCCGGGCCTTACACTCACTGTCTCAGCCACTAGCACCAGTAGGGTCGGGTCTGTTTGCAGGATATCAGGGGCATGCGAGCAGCACCCTATGTTATTGTTGAAATGCTTGACTCGCTTGCATGTGTCCAAGCGGGTTCGTCATCATGCTATGTTATTGTTTGTAATTTGTGACTTGCGCATGCAGCGGACTGAGGGCGGATTCTAACTGTAACAAGTTAGTTGCGATTGAACTTCTGAACCAGCTGGACGCTGCTTGTTTGTGAGCGATTGGATTTGTGGAATGAAGCTACCTTTTTGCACTTACTCTCCTTTGTGGACCTTCTACTTCATTGCATTTTCCGACTGATTTCCTTCTTTGCCCACTGCTGCAGCCACGCTTTGGTGACTTTCAGATTTTCACCTGGGTGTGACGGCGTTCAGTTTTTTCGCTGGAACCCCCCTGCTTGAGAAGCCACCCCATCAGTGTGTGCTGTTGTGGAATAAAGCTACCTTTTCCACTTCCTCTCCTTGTTGACCTTCAACTTCATTGCAGAAACCACTGTGGGGCCTACCGCTGCAGTCTGTGGTTCACACAGCCACCTGGAGTGGCCCAGGTCAGGTCACAGGATTCATAACCATGGAGTGAGCTGTGCCACCATTGCTGCCAGCAGCCAAAACTTTATATTTTCTCAAACTGCAGCCCGCTCGTGCTGCAGGCGAGAGAGTCCGCCTTTTACAGAGTCTGACCCTCAATGTCCTCACCACACTGGCTGACACTGTCTCCATAGTAGCCAATGGGCACTGACTACTGACGTCAGTGAAATGTATTGCCTTGTGGAAATCCTATTGAGTTACATTGTATCCCCAGAGCAGCGTCCACCTGGCTGCCATTCCAGCTGCTTTCAGTCTGTAAATGGGGCATAAGCGGCCTGCGCTCCGGCTTGCCTGCTGAGGAGGCGCTATAATGCGTGACTGTGCATTTCAGTGCAGTGATGTGGACCACCACACTGAAATGCATTAATCTAACGCCTAATGCCTGGTGCTTGTCAGGGTATCACTCTAAATTTGAAATGAGTTTGTGCATGTCGATAAAGAGCTGATCGCGTCTCTATGGTGCGCGATATTCATGTACACTGAGCTCCCGCCGGTAGGTGTAGGCCACAACAGCACCAGCATGGCCTGCTGAGAAATTAAAAATCTGCGCCAAAAGAGGAGCACTGAAATGCGCTGCCGTGGCGTCCTCTGTGAAGGAGAGAAAGTTAGTCATGTGACAATTTGATATGCAAATACCACTAAACACCATAGCAGACGAATTGAGAATGAAGCTTATGGCGGAAGAGCAGCGAAGAAAGAGGGGCCTGACAATGTGTTTTCCCTGGGTTTCATGGGAAAGGTAGTTTATTGTTCCTTGTTGAACATGACTGCTGTTGTAAAATAAAGTGAAGAAAACAAGCATAATCCTCACTTCCGATCCTGAAATAGAATTAAAAAACAAATAAAAATAATTCACACACGGCCTACAAAGAGGCTAGTTTTTTCTTAATTGAGATAGATTTATTGTTCACGTCATGTTTAATTGACATTTTATATTGTGTTCTCACATGGTATATTTGTGCCCATTCTTACAAGCTGTTGTGCTCAGTTTCTCGAGGCCTCTTTTCCTAAAAATTATTTTGGTAAATTCTATTTTATATATGTTTTGGGCTTTGTTGCTGGCTATTAGTCAACCACTTACTTGTGCTGTGACTATTGCAGGGTTTCTGAGTTCTGCAGAATTTGTTCATGGCCGTTAGCATGACGAAATAATGTCAGACTTGGCTCGCGGGTGGAGGGGGGGTTGTGCGGGGAGCAGGCGCGCAACACCCATTGGGCTCACGAGGTTTCAGTCCCCCCGTCGTGTGTGTCAGCCCGGGCTGACACAGCTTTGCGGGCTGGCGAGCATCTAATTGCAGCCGCACCCAAGTACTTAACAGGTCTTTAAAAGACCATTTACTTGTAAATTAGGTTTTTGGTGTGTTTTCACCCCTTCTTACAGCTACTCTGTCTATGGTTGGAAGAACTGCCCCCCCCCCGAAATATTTTTCAGCCCCCCCCCCCGAAATTTGGCTCTAGTTGCCCGCCTGGCGGGTGGTGGGAGTAAGGGGGAATTTAAAAATACAAAAAAACTTACTGCACTGGTTCCCGTGCCGCCTCCGCTCCTGTCTGCGTTTTCCTGGTGCGCCTGCTTTCCTGCCTCAGGCAAGCACATTAAGCAGGCAGCCTCCCCTCCCAAAGCCAATCACAACACTGCAATGGCAGCGTTGTGATTGGTCAGGACGGCACCCAGCCAGACACCATGGGGCAGGCCATTTTCTCTATGTAATTTACAACAAGGGGTGGTGAGGGACAGAGTCTCTGAATTAAGCAGAATACTCTCACCCAGTCCAAAGATCAGGGCTAGATCCAACACCGTTTTTTAGCTCATTGCACCATCCCAGTTTCAGAACCTGGCTGTATGCAAATTAGTCTGTTCCTGTCCCAGTGCATGATGGGAACAGGGCAAACCAAACTACAAAAGCCAATTCTTACACTGGGAAGGAAACAAGCTTCCGGGGACCGGTTTCTGGGATGGTGCAATGAGCTAAAAAACGGTGTTGGATCTAGCCCTGATCTCTTGACTGGGTGAGAGTATTCTGCTTAATTCAGAGACTCTGTCCATCACCACCCCTTGTTGTAAATAATTTTGTCCACCCTAAGCGTGGAAGGGTATACTCAGATGTGAGTCCCTTGCTCATTGCACCATCAGGATTCAAGCAAGCCGGGCCGAAGACGGCTGAAATGCCAGAAACCGGTCCCCGGAAGCTTGTTTCCTTCCCAGTGTAAGAATTGGCTTTTGTAGTCTGGTCTGCCCTGTTCCCATGATGCACTGGGCCAGGGACAGACTAATTTGCATACAGCCAGGTTCTGAAACTGGGATGGTGCAATGAGCTAAAAA
Organism: Lissotriton helveticus; assembly: GCF_964261635.1. NCBI lineage: Eukaryota > Metazoa > Chordata > Amphibia > Caudata > Salamandridae > Lissotriton > Lissotriton helveticus. Next base: position 1,344,541,348 of record NC_136069.1, read on the forward strand.
ACGGTGTTGGATCTAGCCCTGATCTCTTGACTGGGTGAGAGTATTCTGCTTAATTCAGAGACCCTGTCCATCACCACCCCTTGTTGTAAATAATTTTCTCTATGTAGGCTGCAGCCTACATAGAGAAAAGGTAGAGTGCGCATGACTGCTTAGATCGGACCGAGAGGGCCAATCAAACAGTCAGGACACTCCGAGTGGTGCAAGCCACTCCTCCCCGACCTGTCCACCCACCTGCCCCCAACCAGGCATACCCTCCCACCCGCCCCCAACCAGGCATACCCTCCCACCCGCCCCCAACCAGGCATACTCTGCCTTCTGCTTTCTCGCAGCGCGAGAAGCAGAAACATAAAATTGTATTTAAAATACTATTCTATGTTTCTGCTTTCTCGCACTGCGAGAAAGCAGTGGGGCGATGCTCCTCCGCCTTAATAGAGGAGCCGCCCCTGAATAATGTTCAGGAACAATAGACTTGTGAAAGCTGTATTGACAATGATGTCGGCCGTTTGTGTCTGTGAGAATGAACACAAAGAAAAGTGAAATCTACATGTGAATTATCTAGTGCACATTTAAATTGAGAAAAGCATGCATTTCATCCAAGAACGAATTCCCTATATATGCTTGTGTTTGGATGAGGTAATATTTTGGTTTGCTATTTTGAATTCCACAACAAAATATTTTAAAACAATGTTAAATTATATAGTTTGTTAAAAGAAATAGGTACAATTGTAACAGGTGAATGTTTCCTTATTGCCATACATTTGTTTGCACATATTGTATTTCATTTGCATCAGTGTAAAACATCTTTTTGTTATTCAGATTTTGACAACAATTCGCTCAGGACATAGAGCGAATATATTTAGTGCAAAATTTATGCCACAAACCAATGACAAACAGATTGTGTCCTGCTCAGGAGATGGAGTCATTTTTTACACTCATGTTGAACAAGCGGCAGAAAACAACAGACAAAGCCAGTTTACATGTCATTATGGAACAGCCTATGAGGTACTGTAAACAAAATGTATTTGTCTTTTTCAATTGGTTTGCATTAATGGATAGTAAAGGTTATCCCTCACTGAATGTGTCTGAATGTTATATGTGTCTAGTACTGAAAGAAAAGCTGATTCAAGTTTGCTGGTCATCTAAGGGCCAAAAATAATCTGACATTGAAGGAAGTAGATGTTGCAGAATTTCCACTGTAGAAATTAAGAGACACAGACTCCGTTTTAGAGGTATAGGTAATAAAAATTAATAAAAATGGAAGCATGAACGAGGCAATGGAGATGGTAGGGATCTGAGTAAATGTGAGATCAACAGTGTAAAAAAGGACATAGAATGAGGTAAACTGGTGAAAAAATAATTTGGGGATCGGACTAGAGATTTTGAGGCAAACAACAAGATACGGTTATGTGTGGAAATTAATGGAGAGTTCAAATTTAAATGAGAATGGGCGGATTAGAGCAGAATGATGACTTTTTAAAAAAAATTGATTTTGGAATGTGCTACACCAGCAAAGCAACAAGACAGCATGCAGTCAGGGAGTAGATACGTAGTGGAGCTGTTCAATTAGACAATCCAATTCTTCATAATGCAACAGTTAAGTTAGGAACAGGGGTAGAGTTATGGGGGTGGAGAAGGAGGTGAGGGTTTAGCGGAGGAGTGCAGGGGAAGAGGACAGAAAAAACTGAATGATGGCAGCAGGGGATGTTTGGTGTGGAAAGAAACAGGCAAGTAAAGGATTTGTAGTGTGCAAAGTGCATTGGGACGTAAGCAAAGGTGATTCATGCTAAAAAAAAAGGCCAACATTAAGTAACCGAGGCAAAAAGGCCAACATTAAGTAACCGAGGCAAAAAGGCCAACTCACTACAAGACCAATGCACACCTTACTATTGAAGAAAATATTACAAGTATGGTATATGAGTGTGAGACAAGTCAGACACACTGGCCATTTAGTGTCTGAACATTTTATTCAATATATTGGAAAAACCTATGCCCAGAAGAACTCCAAGACAGTGGGTTAAATAAGCATTAAGGTTGTCCAATGTAAATGAGTATAATACATGAAACTGTTCTGGCTTGTATTCTGCGTTATCTTATTTATTCTAGATTCCTTTGTGGTGCAAATAAGACAGCAATTCTTATGTGAAAGACCAAGAGCAGCCAACATGAGTTTCGTCCGTTTGACTTTCTCAGGGCTGAGTAGGTCAATTTACAAAGTGTAGATAGAATAAGGTCTCCCATGCGTTGTCGCTGGGATTGCTAACTTCTTGTGATCAAATTGACTAGGTATAGACTCTGCAACTCCATGTAGTAATGGTGGGTCTGTCAAACACTGTCAGTTCAATGGTCATCGGGCTTCGTCTTCACAGTAGATAGGTCCTGGTGGTTTTTTGTAAGGATGGAACCCTTCGCATATCTTCTATCAATTGAGAGAGGGTACACACCCTGCAGTGTTCAAGAAGAAAAATGCCGACTCATTGTCACCACAAGGAAATCCAGAACAGCAAGGAAAGAGAAAACTGATTTTATTAATGCAAAGCCTTTACGATTAGGGTATGTGTTCTTGGGAAATATAGTGAGCTATGAGATCAGCTTGCAGAACTGACAGTGGTTTCATTATAAAAATGTTTACGTGTATTTGTAAATTTTAACTATTTGTGGTTATTTATAATGACCTCTGTTGTATGTGAATGCTCACAGAAGAAAGAAAGCAATATTGCTGATTGTGCAAGCATATATTTGTTCATGCAAAAATCTGCCACTCAATAAAACACAGTTTCACTTATTAAAATCTTTTTCTTCTGTTTTTTCTAGTGAATGAATATTTTTCCCCATGGAGAAACATCTTTCTCTACACACTTTTTTGTGAGGGTCCTGCACCTTCCCACTCTGCAAAATGTTTTCCTCATGCCTTTTTTAGTACATTTCTGGGCGGTTTTCTGAGCAGGCGTGGGTTGCAGAGGACTTGGTGATTACCCTTATACATTTAAGTTTTGTTGTGTATATCCACAAACTCAAATGGGATTCACGCTCCAATATTACCAATTTCCATGTGCTTCTAGCTCCTATGAATAGATTTGCTCACATAAAGACTTCAAGTAAGTAAATCTTCTAGGAGTGTAAAACCAACTTTTGCATATATTCACCAAACTTGCACACATAAATAGGTTTGATATTCAGAGGATGCCATGCTCTACATGGCAGAGTACAAGATACGAGGCTGATCTAGTTACTGGTGGCCCTCATCAGGTAAGTCGAATGGCAAGTCAAAGAAGGAGCACACAAAACATAAGCTGAGCTCAGACACTCCCACTCTTGGGGAAGGTCACGCTTTTGGTATTTGCAGAACCCAGCTCTGTCTACCTGTGTTGAAACCCGTACTTAATCTGGAGCCACTGTGCCCCAAGCTTCCCTGGTCATCATCAGCTCTGTACTAGGCTGTGGCCTTCAAGCAGGCCATGCTGAAGATTTTCAGCTCCTGTTCCCCCATGGCATGCTTTGTGGTCCCATGTAACCTTCAGGTCCCCCAGTTGCCTGTGCTGGTGCACCCTCCCCTGATGCCGACTGACCCGACTCGCTCCTCCCCACTACTGGCTTGTGCCTCTACTCCTATGTGAAGGCATCACCGGATGTTGCTTCATTGGTCCTGCCTTTGATTCTGACAACATGGGCAATGGACCGTTCTTCAGAGTAGGTGCTCCTCATGAATCTCTACACAATCATTACAGCGCAGCATAGTGTAGAAGATGACTCACCTTTTGTTCCACTTCCCTAACATCAGTATATCAAGAGGATGGAAGCCATTTTTGTCTCTGATTATGACACAAATCAAATGCCTGACCTAGTCCATCACAATGAGAATGAAGATGACATGGAAGACAGTATGCTTGCTCTTCATTATACTGATGCTGTTCTTTATCTAGATTTTCTATAATGCTAGTAGCCCATTCCCTTACCCTGCTTCTCTTCTGGAGTCTCTGCATGGACTCTCTGCTGAGAAAAGTGCCTCCTTTGTGGTTTTTACTAGGAGGGCTGTCAAAACTACCTCTTCCAACTGAGGAGACTAAAGTATACCAATGTACAGAGCTCATTGACTGCCTTCAGCTGAGCCTCTCTTGTTTTTCAAAAGGGCTTTGGTTAATTCTATATAACAGCCTGACCCAAACCATTTTCAGCTCCGGTAATGTGTTCTCCCATTAGTAGACGACATACTGTGGCACCTTGGGACCCAGAGGTCATAACACAGCACCCTACACTAAGAGCCTTGTGGTGCAGGGTAAACTCTTTCTCTGCTTCTGGCTTGCTTTTTCCACATCCTTTGGAAAATGGCACATGAGGTCTTTTCAACATCAGTGAAGGATATTTGTGTATCCTTTACTCTGATGGTGCAGGATGAGCGGAGCTCCATCAAAGGGCATGTCCGGCAAGGAACTCTTGACATCGCCAGATAATCTAGTGGCATGCATCCAAACATGTCTGTGCATGATGATACAGATTCCCAAACAGTAGGCAACCAAGTCAGTAATGTCTAGACCAGAGAGTAAGATCATCTTGACTCTGACTAGGGTTTACATACCGACCCAACTTGATTGCCACAATGTTCCATGGCGTCTTATCTCCTCCTTCACCTTGATCGTCCTCTGCCCTGTTCGGTTTATATGTTTTCCCTTTCTATATTGGGCATCCAGTCTTAATTCCATACATCAGCTTATTTAGACTGTATTAGCATACTGACTTCATAAATGGACTGCATAAATCCTCCTACATGCCTTTTATTAGCACCCCTCACTCCCCTCCATTGGTCTTTTCATAAGATGATTGGACCTTATCTAGTTCTGCTCTTCCAAACATAGACAACCGCCATGGCCAAAACATTACTTCTCTTTGCGGGGAGGTATGAATCCACCCAAAACATTGATTTACAACATAACAGCATATACTTATGTTTTCTTGAGTGAACCATCTTGATTCTTACACACACTTTTTAACAATCCTGCCCCAATCCATTGATGTTTTCATTTCTGAATGGACCCAATCTTTTCCTGCCCTTCCCTGCATAGCTGCCCACCATGACAACAATGTCCCTTCTGACAGAGGGCAGCCTTCCAATACAGGCTTACCAGCATAAACTGAGTGGCGTATGCAATATTTTCACAATGCATACAAACCGCAGTAGACACCCCTTCACTAAGGACATGGCAGCAACATACTGTTAGAAAGACTTCTTACATATGTATGCCCATAATCCAAGGACCAGTTACACTGACTCTTCCTTCTCTTTGTTCTTATATTCTTTCTTGTGGTTTCCTTTTTTGCTTTATTTTGAAGGCCAGTAAATGCTTTCACCTGCTTTAATTATTGTTTCTCTTGAGCTCAGGTACAATACAGTTTTTAATTGTACTCATTCTCCTTAATGGCACTTATTGAAGATCCCTGGGAGTGGGACATTTTACCCCTGTTGCTTGAATATGGCAAATTAGAAATCCTAGGCCCATCAAAATCTGACCAATGAAGATACATATCATTTCCCTTACAAGCCTCATTACATCAGCTAGTTGAGCAGGTCAGACCAGGCAGATGAACTAATAACTTTCCATCTCTTTAGTTTTAAACTGCTTCATTTCTGTCTTTCCTACCTTTCCCTCAATCTAACAGCTGACCATACAACCTCATTCATCAGATAGACCTTTGTAACACTGGACCAAATACCTGGTAAACAAAAACATACTCTACAGTTGTTTTCCCACTTACAAGCCCATTCAAACTGCACTTGAGGTCGGTGACAACTTCTTTGTGGGACTATCCAACAGGGTTCACCCCTTTTCACTGTCACTATTTGGTAAATCTGTTTATTGTACATTTGTCTTATGACAACTTGACAAACGTCAAACCCAACAATGGACCCTGTTGTTGTGGCATGTCCAACATTCGCACCATTATATTTGTCTCTTTGACAGTAGAGAGTCCAATATCAGGGTCAGACCCGGCACTTCCTGGGACCCAGTCAATGACTTGCTCCACTGGTTTCCATCTATGTCTTATCCCTACGTGGATGCATCTCGAGGCCTTCCGGCCTCCGTGATTCTCATTATTCAATCATTGTCCAACCCCAGCCTTAGTCCTCACACCTTGGGAAACTTATGCGGGCACACTGTGGCTGTGTATACTAGCTCTTCAACTTGTGGCAGCAGTCCTTACCATCTACACATCATAATATCAGCAGGATATGATGTCTCTGTTGGCAATCACCCATGCCCTGTTACACAGTAGGAGAGTGTAGCGATCAAGGGTTAAAACTCCTCATATCCCCAGATTTATTCATTGGAAGGTAAGTTGTACTGTTTTACCCACTGCAGATTCCACACTGTCAGTGTTTGAAGTGTTTTTGAATTGTGGAAATTACATATTCAGGGGTGTGGAATTTAATGAGATATCTACTTGTCCATGAGGCAGGTTGCTTCATAAATCTAATTGTCCCGTAACAAAATCCACTTGTCCCTTGGTGGCATGTAGTGTGGCGAAAAATTATAGCAGCCATCTAATTATATAGGAGCTCTGATATAGCCTCTCTGATTATGCCAGGGCTCATACCATATTACTGTTTGAATACTTGCAATCCCCTTAGGTTGCCACTTTTCCACATATCTACATACTGGGGCTGAAGGTAGTGGTAAGCAATAGTTCTAGGGTTAGAATGCTCTTTTGAATCTGTGCAAACCTACTAATGTGCACGTTTTAAGGGTTTTCAACAACTCTTCTCCAATCTTTTTCCATACCGACAAATGTTGGAAATTTACTTGTGAAAATGTCAGACGTAAACCTTTTTCCAGAGTTGGGAAAAAAGTGGTTGGGGGGAAAGTGAACTTGCAAACACTATGATTTTTGCAAGAGCAAATCTACACATGCATATTTGCTCATGATAAAATGCAGTTCCGAAATATTTTCTAGCAGTTCTATTTCTTGTCCTACTTCTATAAATTCTTGGAAAATCACAATAGCTGCTTAGCTGCGCTTTATACAAGGACATATACCATGGGTGCACTTTTGAGAATTTCTTTAATAATTAGACCCCTAATTTGGTCTGACAATGACCAAGACCTTTTGTGTTTATTAAAATTATGTCTCTCTCCTCCATCTGAATCGGCTGGCTTCACTCTGAGTGACAGCATTCTGCTCTTTCAGGAGGACATCAGCACACAAAGTAGTTTTGTTTAGTGCTAGTAAATATTGTGGCATTGTGTGCTTTTTGACACCAATTTTGTTGTTGTTGCTTTTGCCAATGTGTTATAATGGTTAGGGCCTGGCAGCTCCCACCCCAATAAGGTTTTACAAAAACCATGCTTAAACAATTTACACATTGACAAAACTAAACAGCTGACCACAAATGTCAGAATTTCTGGCTTTGCCAATGCTTGTTTATTTTTGTTTCCCATAATCTTATTTAAACTGATTACACTGATTTTCCATTATGTATATTTTTGGGAAAAACTAGCATGCATCAGCACAGGTTACTAAATGATGCTGCAAAGAAATGGTACCTGAAATTTTACAATAGTTTAGCGAAATGTTTTTTTCTGCTTTCATTTTTTTATGAACATTTTATTTCGAAAGCAAAAAAAATCATAAATCTTGCTTTTAAGCTTCTGCAAATCTTTGCATCAAATAAGAGAGTATCCCTGGGGGCGTGGTTTGGCGCGCAATGGCGACGGACGTGGAGGGGTAGAGCTCCGTTCTGGGCTCCCCTTCCCGAGGCCGTTTCTCCACCAATAATATCCTGATTGGGACACAGCGGTGGGCTAAACCGGGGGAAGCCCCCACCGACACCTGTACCGAGTTTGCAGCGCCTCCCCGGCCGAGAGCCGCACCGGCAGAGGTTGCGTCCCCTGCAGCCGCACTGGGTGGACCCTGCTCCGGGATGACTAGCTAAGCGAGGCCGAGGCTTTGGCTGGCGCGGAAGGCCTGATGACACATCCATCCCAGCAACAGCGGGTCGGAAATAACCAAGTGGCCCCTTCACGCTTGCTATCTGGCCCCTACTGCACTGCCTCCGCTTAGCCTCGCAAATTGCTGCGGGAAGGCTGGTGCGGAGAGGCGCCCTCACGCGCCGGAGGAACCGAGGGGAAACGCTGCGCTCGGCGGATTGAGCATCGACCAGCCGGTGCACAACGGAGGACTACCTTGGGCCCCGACCTCCGTGGGCTGAGGGAACACAATTCGGCTTCCTCGGAACACCAATTGGAGCGGCGCCAGTGGGGGAGAGACTCCGGCCACCCCCCGGACTGATTACTCGGGTGGCCGACCCTGGAGGCGGTGGGGAACTGAAGTGAGACGCGAGCGGTGCCTCTGCCCTGCCGGCCGCCATTTACATAGACATCCTCCAAGGGTAAGGAGATTGGACACGTGGGCGGTGGGCGCCGAGGAGACGATTGCAGACAACCAACCCCTACCGCAGTGGCGCTGCAGCCTGGAGTTCTCCCCCGTGCTCCCCCCCCCCTGCTAACAGTGGGCACACGCTGAAATCACGGTGAGCCCACCTGGTTGCCTCCTCCGCTGGCTGGGTGAGACAAGCCTGCATCTGCGGACACACACTTGTGGGGACCTACACAGGCTTCTCTGAATGCGGTTCATTAGCGTGCCGCAGCGCTGCCCCGCGACGCTGCCCCGCTGGGTGCGAGCCCCCCTCGTTTGAACCGCCGATCCCCACCCACCCACTGTGACAAGATCACTGATAAAGCTACCTGCAGGACGAGAACTGAGTAACTGAGGTACAGGTAGCGAGCTTTGGATACTGCCGCCACCGAGCTCTGCCTCTGGACACGGCTTGGTGTCCCTCACAAAGATTGATGATCTGGCGCCTTTGCAGCTCATACGCATCCATTGCGGCGCTAGACCCTCTGCCTAATCAAATCGCCATAGACTGCGCCTTCTTGCCACGTCTTGCTCATGTCTGGGGGAGTGAGGACACGCACGTGCACGGGTGGCACATCGCTTAAAGGGAAACAAACCAAGTCACCACCTAAGATGAATTCTGACGCCGTAACGTCGAAATTAGACAACGTTCTTGCCGTAATGGAACGCCTGGAAACGTCTCTCCAACAGACTCGTACCTCCTTGGAGGCCAAGATTGACAATGTGGCAATTGACCTGACACATCTGAGAGCTGATCGTAAGAAGCTACAGGATCGCACTACGACACTGGAGTGCTCGATGACTGCACTTGAACCCCGAGTGAATCAGACCGAGAAGCATGTCTGCGATCTTCTGAATAGAGTGGAATTCCTGGAAGAGCGGGTGGAGGACGCGGAAGGGCGGGCGAGACGGAACAACATAAGACTCGTAGGTATACCGGAAAAGTGGGAGGGGACGGACCCCACTGGGCACGTGGAAGACTGGCTCAAAGACCTCCTACCGGAGGGTGTGTTATCGCCTCATTTCGTGGTGGAGAGAGCGCACCGTGTCCCTACCAGACCCCTCCCCCTGGGCTCCAACCCCAGACCGCTGATCCTCCGTGTCCTCAACTACAGGGATCGGGACACTATCCTGCGTGAGTCCAGGAAACTTGGAGACATCCGGATTGACAATACCACAGTGATGTTCTTTCCTGACTACAGTCAACAACAGGAAGGGACAACGAGGGGACGATATTTAAAGGGGTCCAGTGTGCGGTCCCAACAGTCTATATAACAAATAATAGCACACAGTTCCCCTGGGATTAGTGATTGCGTAGTGTAGGGTGCTGTCTTCCTCTCTGCCTAGAGTGCAACAGGGAAGGGTATCCCTTGTCGGAACTAGGGATGCCTCACACAACAGGCTGGTTTAATGGCTATTGTCATGTCACCAGCTAGTCGTATCGTGTCATCATCTGCGCCCTGCTCCAACGTCAAGCCGGCGCTGCAATGCCTGACGGGTAGCACGAGGTGCTACACTCTTGTGGAGATCTTTTGTTCCTTGCCGGTGGATGAAAGGGTGTGAGGGCCCTAGTGAGTGAAGTAGTGAGCGTGAGTGCAGTGGGTTAAAAAAGGTTGGTGTGATCTACTGCTTTGTCTTTAATCGTGTAGTTCACCACCTTAATAAAAAGTGTGAGGGGTAATGGGACTACAGTAGTTACGAGAAGTCAGTCCCGTTCAACCCTCAATTGTGGATCGGTCGACATGTTTCATGCCCTATTGGCAATTCTTCAGGACCAAAATGGTGCTCATAAACTTTAGTGAGATGCCCCGCGGCAGGCTGAGGCATCTGAAGGATACAACCTGTGTGGTTGCCGGATCCAGCCAGAGAGGGGTTCCTGCATCAGGCGGATGCCCCTCGATGGCGGTCGTAAGTGCCCCTGGGCTGCTCCCGTGGGGTCTGCGGGGATGGGGCAGTTATCTCAGCAGAGCGGGCGGGTGACCTATGCACTTTCCTGACTACACCATTCAAGTGCAGAGACAAAGGCACTCCTTCATGGCGGCGAAACGCAGGCTGAGACAATTGGGCCTTAAATACTCTCTCCTCTTCCCGGCTAGATTACGCGTGGTAGCACAGGACAAAACACACTTCTTCACGGATCCCGAAGAGGTGGAAGCCTGGCTGGACGGCGGAGTGGAGGGGACGCCCAGGAAGACCAAAGGCACTGCCACGATGCCGCGCACCAGAGGACAGAGACGACGCCGTCGGCACAAATCGTCCACGCCACAACACTCACAAGAGGCAGCGGCATGCTCCCCCCCGGCGGACCAGATACTACAGGAGCAACAGGACGCACTGCGCAAAGTATCTGAGATCAGCAACTCCCCGACACCCTCCTCCGCACCGCATACCAGCCCACGAGCTTTCCCCAGCGACGACGAGGCCATTTATGGATTGCCGGACTCTCAACGATCTGCCGATCTCCCAGACATCACACCACAAACGGCGGAGCTGTTGGCTTGAGGGGTGACCACCGAGACATCCACACTCGAAACCCTGCAGCGGCTGGCCTCAGTGACATGACCCGGACACACCTTTGTTTACTAGAGGTTTGTCGGGAAAGGGTATGGGTGGGATCCCTTTGCTCGCCAGCTGCCGCCCACGACGAGACGCAGTGAGTACTCCCTTGCATCCATCCTACGCATTTGGCTAGAAGTACTGGAACCCCTTTTCCTACTACTAGGACCACCCTCCTGGTGGAACTGTGAGTACACTGCTTGCTGATGACTCATGCCTTCTGTGCCTCTCTTCCTGCAGCATGTGACTGTGAGTGGATATTTCTTCCTATTCGAATTGGTGGGTGGCAGTAGGGGACGCCCATCAGCTGTGGCTAGACTTCTACGGCCTAGGGTGGGCGGCGGAGCCCCCTATCCCCCCATCCCCCTATCCCTCTCTACCCTTCTTCATTGGGGACAACAATACCTTGTTGCCATTGCTACCGACCACTTACCACCCCCTAGACTTGTATAGCTTCTTAGCTCATTAGAGTGTTTGGACGGCGACATGTTACGGAGCCGACCTTTTGGAATTTGTTATTGTTTTGCATTGTTTGGACTGTATGCTTTTTATTCCAACCCTACCCTTGGGGAAGTGCCTGGGTTCATCTTCCATGTGACAATGCATGTGTCTGATATGGGCGGAGGAGGGGCGCCTAGAGACCAGTGGAGGTATGCGCCTGAGGGATGGAGGGTGAGCGGGGGAGCTGACTCCCACTCTAATGTTGATTATGGCTGATATCAAGATCTGTACATGGAATGTTAGGGGCATGCACACACCGTCGAGGCGCTATCAGATATACTCCTACTTGAAACGCCACAAATTTCATGTAGCCCTACTACAGGAGACGCACTTAAACAAGATAGAGGTACAAGCACTGCGCCGTAGATGGCGCGGACAGCTTTACGCCAATGAGTATTCCTCGTTTGCCCGTGGGGCGCTTCTGTGGGTTAGACGGGGCACCCCTTGGGCGACCATGGACACGCAGATAGACACTGAGGGCAGGTATGTGATGGTCAGAGGTAGACTCGATGGACATCCTGTAGTGCTGGCTTCACTGTACTCCCCAAACACCGAGCAGGGCAACTTCTTTGCTCGCCTCTCAACGGCGCTAGCGGACTGGCATGGGATCCCATGGGTCCTGGGGGCGACTACAACTGTGTCCTAGATGTAGACCTGGATAGGTCCTCCGCACCCCCAGCTAATGCCCAAGCACACACTACTACGAAAACCCTTATTAACTGGGCCACACAATGGGACCTGCATGATGCATGGAGGACACAAAACCCTACGGCACAGACGTACTCCTACTGGTCGGGTGCACATGCACTACATGTGCGTTTAGACCGATACATGATCACCTCTGACCTCCTCCCTCTAGTCACAGACACGCAATATATGGGCCGCACACATTCGGATCACAACCCTCACACGCTGAATATTGCATGGGAACGTCCACACCCCCCTATCCCCACTTGGCGCCTCCAACCGGACCTTCTCTTGGACGCGACTTTTCGCGATTCCCTACTCACACAAACAGCTCAGTACTTTGAGCTCAACGTTGGTACGGCATCCTCCCCCCAAATATAGTGGGACGCCTTCAAGGTGGTAACACGGGGACATTGTTTGGGCACGCAGGGACACATACGACGGCAGTTGGAAGACAATCTGACGCGACTGGAGACTGAACTGCTAGACCATGAACGGGAAGCAGTGGGAGGTGCGGATGATCGCCTGACGGCGACCAGAGCGGAACACGATCGCCTCTTGGAGTGCTTGGGAAATATTAATTTCGCGGCACACTCCGCTCGCACGCATCGCCAGGGAGACAGACCTGGCAGGTTGCTGACCTGGTAAATCGCGCGTGAACACCGCGCGACACCTATTTCAGCAATACAGACAGAGGGGGCGGCTTACTCTACACACAGCGCCATATACATGAGGCATTCATAAAACATTACTCGGAGCTATATCGCTCCCGGCTGAGTCTCCCATTGCCTGCCATAACAGAATATCTCGCGCCCATACCCCTGCCCGTTTTAACGACTACGCAGCAAGATGACCTCGGAGCGCCACTGGATCCCGAGGAACTTCGCGATGCGATTTTCAACCTCTCGAATGGTAAATCACCGGGCCCTGATGGCTTGCCAGCCGAATTCTATAAGGCCAGCTCGGATATCCTCATTCCCCAACTGTTAAAAATGTACAATGCAGCCGCGGACGACTTCTCTCTTCCCCCGACGCTTAATGAAGCCACCCTCGTGTCCTTACTCAAGCCGGATAGAGATGGCAAATGACTGGGTTCCTACCGTCCCCTGGCCCTTCTCAATACAGATTATAAAATACTCGCTTCCACGCTGGCCCGAAGACTGGCCCCCTTGGTGCCTACTTTAGTGCATCATGACCAAAACTGTTTTGTACCAACACGGCACACCTCCTATAACATCCGTCGCCTCTTCCGCATGCAAGAATACGCTACACTCCAATGGCCACGCGCTGGCTGCCTAGTACTGGACCTGGAGAAAGCGTTTGATTCGGTGGAAAGGCCATACTTACGGGCAGTCCTGCATAAATTCGAATTGGGGGCGACTACGAGACCATGTTTGGGCTACTATATCGTAGACCCACAGTCCGCGTCCGTACGGGAGCGCTGCTCTCTGACCCCATTCGGGTGCAGAGGGGCACCAGGCAGGGATGCCCCCTATCGCCGATGCTATTCTCCCTGGCTGTGGAACCCCTGGCCGCAATACTTAGGTCCCAAGGCGCAGAGTGGGGCATACCGATGGCGGATGGCCTTCATGCGGTATCATTGTATGCGGACGATCTCCTCCTCTATATTAAAGATCTGACTGATGTCCCAGCATCCCTTGCTGACGTTTTTTACACCTTTGAAGAGATGTCGGGATTAAAGGTTAATTGGGCTAAATCGGGGGCCTATTCCTTTGATCCGGATGCGCCCGAATGCGAGATATACCTGGGTGGTGAAAGATTACAGTGGTATCCCACGACAATTAGATACCTAGGTATCCACATTTACCGGAACCCCCCGGATATCTTAGAGGGGAACCTGATGCGGGCGATTACATCCATCCGGTCGCAAATAGGGTTCTGGAAAACTCTGCCGCTAAACGTCCCCAGCCGGATTGCCTTGGTAAAAATGATGGTCCTACCCAGACTATTTTATTATTTTGCAAATATCCCGATCTACGTCCCCAACCGGGTGTTCCGGGACCTCGAAGCTTTGCTTCGTGACCTGATCTGGAATAAAGGCCGACCACGCATTGCGCTGACGAAGCTCTATCTGCCCCCCGACGCAGGAGGACTAGCAGTCCCTAATATGGAGCTATATTACCTAGCGGCACAGATGCAGTGGGTGTCGGGGTGGCTGGGTGGTAAAAACCTGGGGGATACGGCCACCGATACTACTGTCTGGACTCTGCTACAGATCCATGTGCTGTTTCACCCATTAACCCGGACTCCCCATCCCTCTCAGCTATATCTGGCAGTGGCGCGCAGATGTTTCCAGCGCTGCCTGCGCCTTACTCGGGCGACGGTCCCATATGCTCCAACCCTCCCTTTACTGGGCACCCCGACAGCAACTGGGACACTGAAGACGGCAGTCCTAGATGGCTGGACCACTGCAGGGGTGGACACACTGGGAGACCTGTTCTCAGATGGTGCTCTCCTCCCCTTTGCGGATCTTGCAGAGGATACGTCTATCCCGACTGGGAAGTTCCTATTACACGCGTCTCTCGTCCGTACACTGACTGTTGCCTGGGGTGACTTGACCGAAGAGCCGCCTATGCACCACTTCATACAATACCTGCACGTTATGAGCAATGGCTCCCACATCATACACTGGCTGGCACAAGCTCTTCTCCTCCACACCCAACCTACTATGGTACAGCTGAGAGACAAATGGGCGGCGGACCGAGGGAGGGATTGGACGGAAAAGGAATGGGCAATGATACTGGTTGGGCCGGTCAATGTCCCGCGCAACCCCCGCTTCAAAATTATACAGCTATACATACTGCACCGCGCATATCTAACCCCGGACAAAATCAACAGATACTTCTCGGTAACAGACACTGCCTGTGGACGCTGCTCCTTGGTTGGGGCAGACCTCTTACATATGCTCTGGCTATGCCCTGACCTCCAGCAGTACTGGGATGGGGTGACTGCGATGCTCACGCAATGCACTAGCGAACGTGTACCACGGACTTGGGAGGCCTGTCTACTGGGCCTATATCGACGCACACAGTTGAACAAAGTGCAGGCCCGATACTGGTACCTTGGGCTGATCACAGCCAAGTGCCTGCTCACCAAGCGGTGGAAAGCCGACACACCCCTACATTTACGACATTGGTGCCTTTCACTCATGAACTGGGCGCGAGCGGAGAGCACGGTCTTGCGCCGAGAGGAGACGGCAGGGCTCAGGAAATTCCCTATTGCACAACAGTGGGATGACATCCTTCAATCCTTCCGACAAACATGCCTGGAACAGGGGATCACATAAAAGAAGTGGCGCCCCCACCCCAGTACCCCCCACTGCGGGAGTCAATGCGGAACACGTATATACCCACCAGCCCCCCCTACTCCTATGGCTTGTTGCCATCCCCCCTGCGCATATACACCATCATCACATGCCACGTACCGCACTAACCACCACCAGTGCTGAACCCACGCTTCGACAGGCGTATGTTGTTCAATTGATCATCTAGTGGTGACGCCTTTGGGCCCCCTTACCCGCCCGCACCCCCGAATACACAACTCCTGGTGTGTACTCTGACCAAGGCCCATCTCATGGCCCGGGCCCGGGAGTTACAGTCTGCACGCCCTCATGACGGGGAACACCCCCTTCACAAGTAGGTACATGTACGAACCGAACACTACACCCTCCAGCCCGCCCATCAAAACACTACTGACGCAATGACATCGCGTGTTTTTCAGTGCCTACGAGGACACGTCCGCCCAGGCCCCCCCCCTCCCTTTCACGCATACTCCCCATGTCATCGCTCTGTTGTTTTATTGTTACATTGGTCCCATTTTCTTACTGACCGAGCTACTTGAGGCTTGTCCCCAGACACATCGCACTATGGAACTTCTGAACGCAACAGCCTAGAGTAGGAGTGATCCCTACTGGACACCATCACCAGCTCTCATTACTCCTGTTAGGATTGACATGTCACATAGACACTCACACATCGATTCACTTAAGATGTCGCACTGCTATATCCTTCGATATTCACACATCATGCCCTGTTACCAGGTGTACTCCGCCGGCACATTTACCTATAGCACCGATTAGTGAGTAAGGGCCATTGTCCATGTGACGACACTGAGAAGTACTACCACAGTTTGGTGACCAAGGAAATACGTTAACAAACAAAAAATGAAAAAATGAAAAACCTACGGACTCATATGTTTATAATACTATCTACTATGCACAATGTGAAATGCTGCCATGAAACAAAATGCGCCGCTGAACCTCAGGGCTGTCGGCCTTGAGGCTGTGTTCCACAAATGGACCTTCCCTGATCATTGACTAACGCGGCTGGCCTGGATGGGTTGTAAGCTAAGCGCTGTGTAATATGCATTTCGAACAATAAAGGTTTTTAAAAAAAAAAATCAAATGAGAGTATCCTGAAAGCATTATGCATAGCCTCATATTGCTAAACTTTGAAAACGTGTGTACACATTGTTATACTGGAACCAATGTCAGTCAGTGCATTCAGAGCTTACAACATTTACTTAGAGCGCTCACCCTAATAATAAATGCTTTCAATTAATAAACCATAAATACAAGTTTTAACAGCATTAACATGGACAAAAATATTACCTTATAATAGTGCCCTTCCCTGATCCATAATGTGGTACTGCAAAGTGGCATCCACAGGGTGTGTGCTGCAGGGGGTTGGCCTACTTGTCCGAAGGACAAAATACACATGAAAACGTGTTGCCCATGACCCCAAACAATATGTCCTGGGCGTCTGGCAATAGGAATTCCACATCCCTGCATATTGTGCCTCCCCACTTCTGAGTTCCATGCATGGTAATCAGTAAACCTGAACCTTGCATTTCCAGTACTAATCAATATTGAGTTCTTGATGTTTGTAATGAATTGTACATATATTTACTTGTGTTCATAGTTCATAGCCTTGAAAAAGCCCCAGGCCAGAATGCCATACAGGCCTAAACACATGTTGGCTGTTCCTCATATACAGAACAGAAGATTTCTGCAAATGAAAAAAGCACTTTGACTCAATCAACTGAGCATCATTTGTTTTACAATGTTGCATTGCAATTTATATAATCTACTTTTGGTGTACCTATTCTCTAGTTGACACAGTTCCAAACTTTGGATATTTTACAATGAGTGGGCATTGGGCATTACCCACATATGGAATGCACCCATGTACCTTCCTAACATTATTGGCAAACTTTTGCCATTAAAATTCATAGTTGATGCCATTGGAGCCCTTATCATAGCAATTAACCTGAAATTATCCGTTCCTAGGAGAATAAAGTGAGAGGCCTGCTGTGCCTGGGACTGTTAGGGAGAGTGAGTGAAGATTTGTCCTCGGTCTGGAGTTCAAAGAGCTGAAGTGAACAAAAAGGTGCTTGCAACTGAGGCACACTGCCCAGTGCACACTCAAAACACAAAAGAGAGCAAGGTTGCTGTGGCTCGTTTGTGAACTTACCACATCTAATATTGTCACCAGTCTTTCTTAGAACTCGAGCATAGTAGTTCAAAAGAGAAGCTCATCTAGTATTCATATACATTGGTAAACCTCGCTTGGGACTTGCACTGGGACAGTTTGTTCTTTCATAGCAACACGTGTTCCCCAGTAAAGCTTTAGACCCCTACCAGAGGCCATAGAAACACTGTGCCTCAGAATAAAAGCCACATTGGTGCATGGATGGGTTGTACATGAGCAGCCCAAAGTATGTTGACCCTCCTCTTTTTGTGTCACAGCAGCAATTAGACACCAACGTATGCTTGAATGGTGTAAGTCAGAATTTCAGCCCGTCACTGAGAAGGTGGAACAAATTACATCAACTTGTTCCTTAAGGGTGGAGGGGGCCTGCCATTTAGGGCCATTTAGGGCTTGACTTTGATCGATGTGGTGGGCCGATTGAAATCCTGAAACCAACCCAAATTATTTCTTCCCCTCCCGCTAGAATAAAGAGCACAATATGAAAATCTGATGCGAAACCAATGTGATAAGAATTTGCAGTGCAAAGGGATCTGCCTCAAAAGAAGTGGGAAACTGTGCCAATGTCTAGGCACACTAAGAAAATTCTGGACAAGAGAAAAGATAACAAGGTTATCACATTCAAGGTGGTACTCAGTAGAAACAATCTGCTAACAACACAACTAAGGGACTGTAACTACTAACTTCCTGGCCCAGACTTTGCTTTTGCTTAGGAATAATTATGAAAAAACCTCCCCGGTGCAAAACATATCTTGTGCATTGTTCCTTCTATACATACTAATGTATCTAAGGAAGACTGGCTGTCCCAGTGGTAAGTGACTATGTCAACGCTCGATTATTTCCAGTCGCAAAATCAAATACAAGTATGTACAACCCACGTTTCGTCAGTCTGAGTGTGTTGGTTTGTTGAAACAGCTACACGGCAAGAGTAAAGTTGTAGCACAAGGTAATCCAGGATTTTATCAAGCTGTCCTTGATTATCCTTAGTTATTTGCATTTTCGACACTGAGCTATTTCTATGATGAGTTTAAGGTACTTGGTGTTCACAGAAGTCCAAGTATTTGCACTGGAAAGGCAACTAGAGGGATGAACATTGCTGAGGTTGTTGCCTCACTCTCTGTGATGACAAAAGCAAATGTGGCCAGAAGGGCAGGCCTCCCTTTTGAAGTGGCTTTATGTCGACATAGCTGCCTGCTTTCCAAGAGATCTGCTGGACTCACAGGAATTTTCTTAAGTTCTGTGCCGTCGTTTCAGATGGACCTCCAGGAGCCTTCCAGATGCATGTTATGAGGAGGCAGATTTGTGTGGGACTGCCTGAGGTTGTGGCTTGTGGGTCTGTAGGGCAAGGCGCCAAGGGCTTGGAGATGAGAGAGCGTAAGTTACCCCAGTCCAGGGAGGAGAGAGGAAATTTGAGGAAACAATGCAAGGGAGAGTGGGTGGGACTGTCAAATCAAATGAAGGACATGGAAATAGGTGGCAGTCTCCCTGGTTCTGTCCTGAAGTCCACACGTTTTCCAGTACAATAAGTTCATAAGACTCAAACAGTGGATGGCCAACCACGGGGATTGGTGTGAGATTGTTGTAACTTAATTCGTTTTCAGAATGGCTTGTGAAACTCTGGGTGGGCTGGGGGATTGCTGAACAGGATCAGTTCAACTGCCTCAGTGATGTAATTGTTTCAATCCATCATGGTCTAAAGCAGCTGCGGTGTAGTTTCCAGTGTCCCTTGAACTGTAGGTTCGTTGGGGGCAATCGCACCTGATGTTTTTTTTTGTATTCCGGAGCCTGATGCTAATGGACATCTGCTTATTGCTTTTATGGCTTTTCTAAATTCTTTTTTGCATCCTCATGATGGGCCTTGGTGTAGACAAATTCTGCCATCCGTAGCAATGGAGACCCAATCATTCACATACTGTAGAGGATGAGCAAGTAGAGATTACTCAGGACCTGTTTGGTCCTATTGTTCTCCCCTTTGGTCTGAGGATGGCAGCTCCATGATAGCTTACATTGATTCACAGTGGGACACAAAGGTAATACATGAAATGTGAGACAAATTGTGATACCTCATCAGTAATTTGGACTGATGGGACGCAGTGAAAATCTTTTTCTTTTTTCTTGAAGCTTTGGCTGGTGGCTGTGTGCTCGATAGGCCTTTAAGGGGAACATATTGGACCATTTTCATTAAGTGATAAACTACTACTAGGATGATATCTATGCAACACAAAGCGTTTTGAATATCCTTTCCAGTTTTGTGTTCCCTTTTTAAAAAAAATATGTCTAGGTGTTCTCTGAGGTGGCTTAGTGGGCAAAAAAGAGGGGTTGGAATGCTACCAAAGGCGGTTACTCGTGATTAACCCATTTACTTTTGATTGTTTCCTGCATCTCTTATAGCATGTATGTTTTGCCCACATGCTCCTAGTTTCTGGAACCCAAAAGTAGTGATCGACCAAGAGGTACCTGCACAGTAACATAAGCCTTTCATTGAGAAGAGAACTGTGTGGATAGAAAAACAAACTGACACCTGAACAGAACTGGCTCACTTTGGCTGATGCACTTTTGTGATCCTCATGTTGCTCCCCACTTTTCTGTAATGAGAGTAAAGAGCATCCGATGCACACAGGAAAGCAATTCAGCCGGACTAAGCCACTATCCTATTTATCTGTATTGGCCCTGATAGCTTGTAACCACTGCAGGGAGTAGAGAAGCATTTTTGACAATAGTTTTTTGTGTAGCTTAGTGTTAAGCCACAAAGATGGTTGGGCGAGGGTGGCAGGATGCTTTGTATTTGTGTGGGTGGGCACAAGACAAGTTATAGGATGGCATGAGTTCACAGGTGCTATATTGTATCGGGTGGATGTTAGGAATGTGAGAGAGATGCCATGGGGAAGACTGAAAGGCAGGCAATGAAAATCCGGTATATGAACTGCACACCTTTGATTTACTTCTTCACCACTCGCATTGGTGGACTGTGGATTCAGGCAGTTCACTGGGGAGGAAGTATTACAGGGGGCTCTGTGTATAAAATTGTTACTGGCTTGACAATACATGATTTAGTATTATGCAGTTATGATGCGTACTTCTTCCCGTATACTCGCCACATTAAAATAAATCCCCAGGTGCCAGAATGGCTCTGGAAACGTTCTTTTTCTGTTCTTTTTATTTTAGCAGTAGCGCTCCGACATTGCTGGATGGCAATATGCTAATCGAGTTATGGCTCTGCCTACCTATAAATTCATGACACTGGCCTATACATCGCACCACTTGGGAAGTTGGTGTCTGTTTCTTTTCCCATGCCTTACTGATGCTGGTCCAGAGTTATGTGCTTTTCAACTGTTATTCAGCACAGTTGCAAATATTTTACCTCCTTGAGACCTCGGTGTTCTGGCCCTCACAAGGCTGTCGCAAGCACCTATCCTTGTCCGATCCCTTTGACATCTTCTTGTGGTGCCTAGCACCTGACCACAATATTTTGATGTACGAATCATTGGCCTGAATCCCAGCAAGGAGCAGGAAGTTGAGTTTTGCGTTGTTCAGGCCCTTAAAAAAATCTCTAAACAATCTATCTTCCCTCCTTCAGTTAAGTCTTTCCTAACAGGTAGCGTTCCTACAAGGATATAAAAGGGTCCTTCCTTTAAAAACACAAGAAAAATCATAAAAAACACAAGTTCTCTTATTTTTTTGTTGAAGAAACAGTACTGCTAATGTGGATATATGGAAAGTAGGCAGCACCGTTTCCTCACTCCACCTTTTTCCTTTGAGCCAATTCAGGTTCTCAAGAAGCTTCAATCAGAATTTCCTTCTCCAGCTACTAATCTATCTCAAGTGGAGGGTTTTGGTAGGTCATGCTGGATCTTTTCAAGGCTACTCCTCTCTCCGCCCCTTCCGGCTCCCAAAAATGGGCTAGACCATTTTGACACAGCAGTTCCAGGTCCAACACAGCCTCACTCTGTGCTTCCACTAGCTCACTCCTAGAATTCGCTTCTATGTCTAAGGCGCCAGAGAGATTGACTTCGTACACAAAGGAGTTAGGTCCTTATCGGGACTGAGGGTGGGCTGGACCGTTAAACTAGAAAAGACCAAAGAGATGCCCAGACCCTCATAACTTAGTTATGCAACTATTTCAACAAGACCAAATGCCAATTCATTGGACCTGGTCGAGTACTTTATTTATACCAAATATTCATATTTATTTATACTTTTTTTGAACAAAGAGCTTATTTTTCTTAGGCAAAAGAAGATATACATTTAGAACAAATATAACATAACATCACACATTGAGCAATTTTTACAAGAAAAAACATAAATCAAAATCAAGAATACATCCAATTACCACAAAACATTAAACATTACAAAAACCATTTCATTAGTATTTGTAAGTCAATTTCACATTAAAGACTAAAACAAAGCTAAAAAAAAGTATAAATAAATACGAGTATTTGGTATAAATAAAGTACCCGACCAGGTCCAATGAATTGGCATTTGGTCTTGTTGAAATAGTTGCATAACTAAGTTATGAGGGTCTGGGCATCTCTTTTGTCTTTTCTAGAGAGATTGACTTCAGCGCCGTTCTCAGGGCTGTGCTCCACAATGCCTCAGCCCTTGTAATCAGTGGAAATTGTTCAAGTAGCTAGCAAGAGGGTTAAACTTCCTTTAAAAACCAGCATCTTGCTGACATGCGACCTAGAGTTTCACAACCATGGAAAAACTCTTTGGATAAGTCATAATTTGGATTTTAGGTCCAGAGAGGAAGACGATTTGGAGACTACATGCCCTCATTAGGTTAATCCAAGATTCTTACAAAAATCTGGTTGCCATCTTTGCTGGCGCTGTAACCTCTTCAAAATTGTATTGGCTACTTTAGAACAACACTTTTTTCCGGTCCATCAGTTCACAAGTAAATTGCTCAGTGCCGTAAACCCACACCTTCAGATGCAAAATTCTTGTCAATGCACCCTTCTATAGAGTACCTGGTGATTCAGGCATGTTTAACGAAATAAAATCCTAACAGTGTCACTTATCGTGCTGCCGGACCATGAGTCCAAACGCCTTTACTGCATGATAGGCAAAGATTTCACTTCTGGGCTTATCCACCACAAATCCCACATGCCTTCTTTGATGGTATGTCCATTTCCTATGGGAAATGACAACGATGGTTACAATTGCCTTCAAATGAAAGGTCTGTTTTCTCAGTTACTTAAAGACATTCTTGATACTTCAAAGCAGATTCTGAAATGTGGAGTAGACTGGGCTGAAACTATGGCCCAGTCAGTGTCTACTACTGTTACTTTGCACAGGCATGCCTAGATGCGATCCACTGAATTCTCTGGAATATCCAAGCAGACTTAATGAATATGCCCTAAAATGGTGACTCTCTCCAAAGCAGATTCTTCCATGTGCATACAAAAGGGCAAAGTGGTGACCCAGCTATTTACAGCCTACTATCCATTCCTGCTAATTGTGCAAAGTTATTTACAAGAACAGTTTTATATCACTTCCATGAAGTGGGAAGGAATTCACATATTCTTGCGTAGAATTCATATGAAAATGTGACTTAGGCACAATGCAGTGGCACTGGTGGTTACCTTGCCCCATTGTTATGGTGCTGAGCCACAGTATTGTGAGTGCATTAACTTTGCCACCGCAGTTTTGGAGTCTGCTTGATGCTATAAAATTATGTGTCATTTGAGACTGTTAGAATGACTGATACTGAAGTCTTAGAAGGGTCTTCCCCTCGGATTGTCTATTATGTGGCAATTTCATATACACACATATCTGTCTAATTTAATGGCTCTTTTGAAGGAGAAGAGGCAGCTCAAAAGTTAGAATTAGGTGGTTCACTTTTTTGGAATTAGATGAAAGGGGCGAAGCTCTGAGTTTGGTAGACTATATTGCCGTAAATCCTTCTTCAGAGCCTCCAATGCCGAAGTTGAATTAAAAAACGTAATATCTGCAAGTATTGCAGAATGCACTCAAGATGGCAACATGATTGTAGGAGAGTAGGATCTGCTTACTATGGTTACCCTCACTTTTTGCTGGTGTTTCATTGTTTCTTGACATTAGTCTGGCTGGGGCCCTTCTAACCAGGACCCCAGCCTAGCTGCTTCCTCTCTAAAATGATTGCATGTACATTAGGTACACTCCAGATTAGTTACTGGGGCACCCTTGTGAGTCCCTAGTCTATGGTACCTTAGGTACTAAGGGCATAGGTACTCCAGATGCCTACCAGGGCCTGAAGCATGCATTATGCCACCCCTGGGAAGCCTTCCATAATGGCACCACAGGTCTGCTACTGCAGCCTGAGTAAGGTGGTGCATGCACCCCTTACTAAGATATAGGTTACCTATATCTACCTTTAATCACTGACACATATAAACCTATAACTCACTCCTATGGCAGGCCTTATCAATCCTGAAGGCAGAGTGCTTGGTTTTGTATGAGAGGGTGTCCGTGCATGAGCAGGATCCCACTGCAGCTTTCGTAATCTGTTCTCTGAAGCTGTTCTGTAATGCAGCCAGACCATATACTCTTGAGTGCATTATAACCTCGCGGTAAATGCTAAATTTGGAATGGCTGCATGGAAACATGTTGTGTTTGGTGTCAAACACTTTGAAATCCTACCCCTTTGCCAGTCCTGGCGGCGGGGGTAGAATTCCACCCTTCTAGAGGGAGAGACATGTACACACTGACCTAACCGGTAATATTTTAAAAGAGCCCCAGCATCACAAAATGGATGCTGCAGCCACAGACACGGGTCTGACCTCTTGCTGCTGGACGAAACTTCGGCAGGGGATGCCTGGACAATAGGTTTCCTGTCACAGGGAGGTGTAACCACCTCCCAGACAGGCTTTAGTGTATTGGGGCTGGGTGGGTGCATTCAGAGAATGCTTTTCAGACAGTGCTGGGGCACATTTGGTGTCCCTGTGCATACCCCAATTCAAACCAGTTGCAGGGGCACTCAGCCCCTGCTCTGGCTTGAAACTGGACAAAGGGAAAGAGGTGTAGCTACCCCCTCCCTAGATACTCCCATCTGTGGTTCCCCAGAGTATGTCCAACCCTACGTATGGGACCCCAGTCCTTAGGACTTCAGATTACACCTGGACGAAACTCTGCAACATATATCCTGTAAGTTCGAAATTTTACACAACTAGAAGACGGAAGAATCTCCCTTGGGGTCAAGGAGTGACTCCCCTGCTCAAGCAGGCACCAAAGAAGCATCTTGCCGGTGTGCATTTCCGAGGCTCCCGCCGGTCCCCTGAGTATTTGCGACTCAGGACACAGACTTCCAGACTTCTCAGAGGCCGACACGAGATCCCAGCAAAGCTTATACCCGCAGCCCTCAAGAGTCACGTGGGACCGGAACTCCTGGACACCGTGCACATTTGCTAGTGCATCCACTGCCCAAGCTTTCCCGAAGTTGTGCATTGGGCTACTTGTATTCCGAGCACCATCTGCACCGAAGATTGTGGGCCTACACTCAACGAATGTTCCGTGAGCCCGCTTCTAGCATTCCTGCTTGAGGCCCCTTCGCGATCCCTGGTCCGTCGACTGGTGGGTCCCTACGAAGGTAACTCTTCTTTCCTTGGGCTTCCCTGGTTTCTCCTGACGTGCCCTGACTCCCCTCCTAAGGGTGAGTCCCTCAGACCTTGCTGTTCTGCACCGAAGCCAATCTCTGCTTTCTGTGTGGGTTGCTGTTGCCAAGGCTTGTTGGGTCCAACCCCGAAACCAACACCGCAGCACTCGACATCCTTCGTGGGACAGCTCGAATCCAGCACCTGGTCGTCGACGCCTCCTGGTCCTCGTGGCTGAAGAGCCAAGCTTCACCTTCTTCACCTGAACTCACCCGACATCGGTGGGCATCTGCTCATTGCCTTCTTGGTCACTGGCAAGTGACCACCCACTCTGTCCCCTCTGCTTTCAGGTTCTTCACATCTCCGATCCACCCTTGGATCCACCCGGACACTTTCCACACGGACACTTTCCACTTGGTCACCAGCAGCACTTTGTAGCAGCTCGCCATTGAAATTGACGATGAAACCTGACACGAAAAGACACCTATGCACCCGGCTTCCCTGGGTGAGGTAACTCAAGTACTCCAGTGCTCCCATGGGTGTTGACTCTAGAACCTCCTAGTTCTAAAGGGGTTTGCTCCAAGTCTTCTACTAAGTGGCCATAATCTTTAAATTTCCAACCGCGACTTTCCCCATAGAATTTAATGTTGATTCGCGGCTGTGTTTAGACAGTGCATGCGTCCCCCGTGGGTCCCCTGTGTCACTGCCTTGGTTAGCTCCTGGTGGTCCCAGCGGTTCTAAAGGATCTAGGCCTTGTATCTATGTCAGTCGTGGTTCTTATACCACTTTCTTAATATATGGTTTGGTACGCCCCTAGGGCTCAACGTTTATTGTGCTAATTTACTGTGTGCTAATTAAGGTTACTGAATGTACGTTTGCCTCTAGCCTCATAAAGAGACTAGAGGGATGTGTTTAGAATAAATACATATATTTTATATATATACCTGGTGTGGTTCTCCTCTCGTTTGGACATTCATGAGATTATAGACTGGTAAAACAAGCTGCTTTACAAGCTGCTTTACATTCCTTCAAGACTTAGCCTGAAGGCTGCTCTCAACAGCTACCACTAGGATAGCTTTCTATTTAGGTTCTCTTTAAACTTACCATCAATAAGGGTTGTTTGGACTGGTGCAAGGTGCCCACTATAATACAGGACAGCATATGCCAGGCCAACTTCTCACAATGATGGTTATACATGATAAGAGTAGTTGAAGTTTACATATATGTTTAGTAGTACACAGGGATAGATCTTCAAGTGTAGAAATCCTGTTAGACAGAAAGACTTATATGTATGCCTTGATATCTGTGCATGATGTTATTGTTCCATGGACTGGCATTCCAATTCATTGAGGGATATAACAACACCCTCCAAAACCATTATTCACATTGTGTTTCAACGCCCATGTCTGAAAATGACATAATACTTGCTTTTAGCACCAGTACGTTGGCTTGAACTGATATTGGCAATATAGGAACATATGGACTGCTAGTGAATTTGGACACTATTCATGAAGCTTATGCTTCATTTTTTAAAAATATTTTTGGATGAGTTTAAGTAATTTTATTATTTGTGACTTAGTTGTTTTAGAAGACACTAGTGTAAGTATTAGCGCTTGAATGTGATTGATATTTATTTTTTATCATTAGTGCTATGCATATTTGTTTGTTTTTATGGTTTGTTTTGTAAATGAGTGTACATTCAAATATAAGCTAGGTGTGTAAATAAAAATTAAAAAAATTGATTGCACAACTGTTGATTGAGACAAACATTGGTACAATTTGTGCATCCCTTTGCGGAATACCTAAAGAAAAATGAAAATGTATGTTATTATTCAGGGATTTGAAAGAGCTGCATTTTCTGTTAGCATGTCTCTGTGATTCAGTACAAATGTCAATCATTATATTTAGTGTAATAAATGTGGCAGCTGAATGTCGGCAAGTTACACAACAAGCCTCATAAACATGCGCTTAGGTTCAGTGATATCTATGTTAACTAACTTTTCCTTTGATACTTTTTCCTGAATAATGAATTAAAGACACATTGCTTTGTCCTCAGATTACGACAGTTCCGAATGACCCCAATACCTTTCTTTCATGTGGAGAAGATGGCACTGTCCGATGGTTTGATACTCGCATGAAGACTAGTTGTACCAAAGAAGACTGCAAAGATGTAAGATTCAACTACTACAAAGTTAACTCCAATAAGATACACCCCTGATTAATGTTAAGGGTTAGCAAACTGAAATGTCTGTCTTTACTGTTATGTGCTGAAGTGACTTGTGATCTACAGTTATTTTTCGTAGATTTCTTTGTGGTTTAGATCTAGTTCCTAGCTGTTCACTGTAACTTTCCTTGGCATGTTTTTTATTTTTTATTTAAACTTTTATATATCTCCCTTCTTTGGTACTACACATAATGTATAGATTTCGGTGTCCTTGGACCCTCCTGCATGGGTACCTGACCGCGCGCAACATATTTTGTCCCCAATGAGGGGCGTGGCGAGGCAATGCGCCAAAGCAAGATGGTGCACAAGAGAGAAGTTTCTACTGAAGATGGTGAAAACCTCTCAAAATACTGCACTGGTCCTATGATCAGGAGGCTTCTCGTGTGTCGGATTGGCTCCCAGACCCAAGGGGACGAAAGGACGAGCCGGAACACCATTAATTGCCTGGGAGTGGTCGCAGGGACCAATTTCGGGCCTGTGTGAGCCAAGGAATGCGCTGCCATAGTTCCAGGCACCGACAAGCAGAGTGGCAACTCTGCCAGTGCACCCACCTAGTGGGTGCTTGTGAAGGCAGTCGACCTAGGCAGTGGTGTAGGAGGTCTACAGAGAGAAAAGAGGTGGAACCGCCGTGCCTTGCAACAACTGGTGGTGTCCGAGTTTATTTGCGCGGGCCCAAGGCGATCCAAGCCCTGCAGAAACAATCCTGTACGGAGGCAGTGGTGCTCCAACCCCAGCCAGGAAGGGGTCGGGGCTAGCCACGAACAGCAAAGGCGCCAGCGAGAGGGCTCCATGATGCCCCAGGTGCAATCCGACAGCACAACTCCTGCAGATTCCAGTCGGCGCCCAATGTGGTGATTCTTGGGTGGGCTCTTTCTGCAGTGAGCAGAACACCCAAGTGAGATTGGGGAGCCAGGGTACCAGAAGAGCCCAGGCGCGGCCATCCTTAGCACTGGCACTATGACAACGAACCCAGGCAGGCGGATAACTGCTGGAACAATGCTCGACAGATGTCTACAGAATACCTGGAAAGGAGGCGTACACCCAGAACGAAGCACAAAGGTCTGCGGATATTAAGATACCTATGACCTGCGTGGGGCAGGCACGTATCTGGTGTACAAGCCAAGGGAGGGGAGAAGTTTGGTGTCCTGTCAACTGATTGGCACTCACTTTCAGACAGCTATTGGGGTGGGGGAACTCTCAGGGCCAAAAGATGCTGCCATTGCACAGGCTTGAGAAATATGTATTCCTCACAGATACAGTGCGCTGAACAAGAGCAGAAAGACCTGCTGCAATTGGCACCAGGGTGTACCTGAGCCTTACATGAGAGACCTTCTGCAACCAGTGAAAGAAATGAAATCAGCACTGGAACATAAAATGGATACTGTTGCATTGGATATTACCATTAGCAGCACCTGCAAAACATCTTGGTGCGGGTGCAGGCAGTGAGGTCAAGATCGGGGAACACAGAGGAGCCATTAAGCAATTGCAAAAAGTAGTCCCCCGGCTTAACCTACATTCACGAGCTGCAAATGCTGCCGGGCGATCCAGAAGAAATAACGTGCGACTGGTGGGACTTCAAGAAAAGGTGAAGGGCACGAATGCAGAAGAATACGCAGAAACATTGCTGAAATCTATCCTTGAACCGCAACACATCTCAGCCCATTTTGTGGTGGGGAGGGCCCACAGGGATTCTGGGTGTGGCACCTAACCTTGCAGTGTGGCCTCTGCTAATAATTGCAATATGTATGAACTATAGAGACCTTGATGTAGTGTTGAAAGCTGCGTTGCTCCAGGCCCTACTTATGGTTGAAAACCATACCGTCATGATCTTCCCAGACATTACTTAGGAGGTGCAAGCACAACGCAGAACATTTGATAGGGCCAAAGTGGAACTACAGAAAAAGGAACATGTAATATATGATGCTTTTCCCGTCACAATTGAAAGTTCTGGCGGAAGGCGAATCCTGGTTCTTCACTGTTCTGAATCAGGTGCGCGACTGGCCAGAGGGCTGGAGACCAGTGGTCTGAGGCCTTGGGTGGATTAGGGAAGTCTGGAAAGGAGGTCCCTCGATCGGCCCACCACCGCCCTCTTGACGCTGAGAGGTCACCAGTGATGGTGCACAGAGACAAGGCTTGGACTGCAGCCCCAGTGGGGGTCATATAAGACTTAATTCTTGAACTATAGACACTGAAACAAGGGCATGGCTGCAGCCGGGAGGGGTCTTTCACTTGATCCACACAGATCCTATGCACACCCATGAAAGGGGAACATGTTTACCCAAGTTGTTATTATGAGTTGACTAGAAGTTCATGGGGAGGAGGTGACAGACACCTCAAGCATTGGGGGCTGGGTAGTTTGAAACCCATCGCATGAGGCAGTAGAGAGGGATAGGGGTTCACAGCCGCATCTGGGAGGAGATTGATTGAACGGAAAGGGTACAATCAGGACGGCGTAAATAGGATGGTGGACACAACTATTAGGACAGAGATGCACTTACAAGGACCCATGCCCCTCAGCTTAACACTTTAATCCTGGAAAGTTAATGGACTGGGCCACAAGATGAAAAGGGGAATGGTTCGAGGATTCGCTGTTAGGCACAACCCAGACTTACTGCTCCTACAGGAAACGCTGCGGAAGGGTAATAATTGCGTTTTTTTGGGTCAAGGTAAAAACTTTGGCCCAATTGGGTTTACGTCAGACTCTGAGGAGTGGCAATCTTGGTCTGTGGATCCCCCCCCTGTTGGTGATACAAAATGGACAGACCCGGCTGGGCTGCTATGAAGCGAGGTTGGGGAAATGAAATGGTGAACTATATTGGTTGTCCCATAGTATGTTCCCACAGGGGTGCAATCACTGGCATTAAAACGAATGGGGAAATGGACCCTGCAAGCCCCAAATGCCCTTTTAATCATCGGGGAGATCTCAATCCAACTGAGGACAAGGACTTAGATAGAATCATGGCAATAGACGCCAGGGGAGGCACGAATATAGACAGAGATTTCACCCGGGCAATGGGATTACAAGATCTGTGGAGGGCGAGGTATCCTGACAGGAGACCATATTCATATGCCATTCCTAACTCCCAGGCGGGGCTGAGGCTAGATCATTTTTCTGCCCCCCACCTACAGAGGGGAATTTTAGACCATGCACCACTTATAACTAGACTGGAGGCATCAGTATGGACCCTTGGTACATCAAAGACCAGGCCGTAAGGGAACGGCTTAGGCAGGCTACAGTTAAGTATTTCTCAGACAACATAGGATCAGTGGACTCTGAGGCCACAGTATGGTTGGCATACATGGCGGTCATATGTGGACATCTTATCGCTAGAGATTCTGAGAAACGTGAAAAAGCAATGAGTCTGGTAGGAGACCTAGAGCAACTCTCTTTGCAATCGGAGGAGGATTATCAGGACAACTTGACGCCGGAACTGGCGCATCGTAGTGCCTTATTATGGGAAGAAAAAAGGCATATGAAGAAGATGAGGCAGATTCTGTCCCAATGCACTCTAGAATTACCTCCCCAGACCTCTTTGATAGACTAGGCTTGAAGTGTCCAAGAGGAGAAATGTGTTTTGATAATAATGGTCCAGCTGACAAAGCAACTCTAATTGGAGCATGCAGATGAAGAAGAATCATTAGTTTGCACTGATCTTAGTAATTCACATGCAAATGAGAGCTCCACCTAAAGGTGATGTGGTAATAGAAGCCCTAGCCCCTCCAGATGGTTGTGTGACGTGCATGGTGGTCCATAGGAGAAGGAATATTCTTTTGTTACAATAAAAACATCTGTTGACTTTTATATTTTTAACCCATTTACAATACAGTTCTTCTTTATCAGGAAAAAAAAATCATCAGTTGATAACATAACAAACCAGACCGTGCTGGCCACCAACCATTGCAACATTATGCAAATCGATTGATGTATTTGCCAAGGAAGAAGCTAGCAAGCAGTTGATAGGCCATTTTGTCTTAAGTCCCTACCCGGGATCTTAAAGATTTTTCTTCTGCTACTTGGGTCATTATTCCTGTACTTCCACTTGGTTCTCCTAATCTGTAGTAATTTCCTAATAATCACGTCCCTATTTGCTCATACATTTCCACACTTTTGAGGGCTTCCCCCATTCTTAAATATCACACTTTAAAATTCCATGCCGCGATCCATACCTGTGTGCTGTTGTCTTTACGTCGGAGTAGTATGGTCAATCTATTGCATGGCACCATCCCTTTCAGCCACTGTCATTAGCAATAGCAAGGCAAGGCTTTTGTAACAATGTGATTTTCCTTCTGCACAAGAGAATACTTTTTTGAAGAGAGACTGTTTCTTTCCCTATTTCTTTTGTGACCACATTCACTATTTGCACTCAGCATGGATGAATGGATATACATATATAGTCTTAGTATGAAGATTTCGGTCTGCCTCACACCTGCCCGTTACATGCAGTTTGTTGTTAATGTAATAAAATATAACACTTTCAGGAGGGTATTTCTATTTAATAAATTCACATAAAGAGTTAATGGTGATTTCTCTGGAAAACATAAAAGAGTTTTTTCCATTCTTCTTTCAGCCTTCTTTACCCAGGTACCCCTTTGGTTCTGCTTGGGTTTGCTTAGAGGTGCTTGAACGACTCTGTATAAAATAGTGATTGGCTTAACAGGCATTGAGGCCTGGAGTATGTTGGCCTGCCAGGTTTATCATTCCAGAAGTGTGAGTTTCTCCATGCTGTCATTGCTGCCCCACGTATCTTACCGTCATGTACAAAATCTGGTCTTCAGTGTTTAGCCATATTCTTTAGTCAGATGATGAGAAATTTTAAGGTCTGCTCCGTTTATCAAAGTTACCACTTTCATAATTCACTTTATTTCAGGATGCACTTTCTCCATTCCACCAAACTCTGGTAGTCCTCATCATCGCAGGCGTTTGTAGTGTGGTTTTAGAATTCCATCCAATATTGTAGTAGCCCATTCCAAGACTTACATCACACATATCACTCCCATGTTAGTTTTTGGGGTGTTCTCTAGTTGTTCCATCATAGAGCACATGGTTCTGTAGTTACCACCGATGTAGTCCTACTAGCTAGTCATTGTGTCATCTCTTTGCAAATAAGTCATTAAACACTATGAGCTTTGGGGCCCAGCAATGCTTCCAAATATCTGCAAGTTCTAAACTTTATCCTAGACGTTTTAAAGGGTTATGTTTGCAATTCGTGGAGTTTTATCCTGCCACAGCTGTCTCTGGACCTTTGTTTCCATCCTCTTGGAAAGTAGTTTGTATAATCTCACTCGGGCAATTTTGAACACAGACAGTAATCTGAGTAGTGTGATTACGTGCCTGTCACATCTAATGTAGATTATGGGAGTTATGACTAAATATTCGAGCCAAAGGCATGGTAGGAATTCACATCAGATTAAAATCTATAAATCTGGATCCACCTTTAATCGCTTTGGTACCTGAGTATGCAAGCAGGTGATCTGTAAACAACATGTTTCCCTCTCAGTTACTGGGCAAGTCACTGGTAAATTCTGGAGACATTCTGAGGTATCCAGTATAAATCAAACATATCCACCAGCTTTGGGGTGGAGACCATGGGTATTTTAAGCAGGTTGTTAGAATGTCATATCCTGTCCTCCCTTCTCCATCTTCCTCTGAAACATTTCAAACTTGTTTTGTTTATATTCCACCCAGCCACAGTATCCTGTGAAAGGGGGGCAAGAGGAGCGAAGAGTTAGAGGAACCTTATCAGGGCACTCGTCCCAGTGTAATTTAGAACATTTCCTATTGACTTGTACTAGTATTTCTCCTCCTATGTAAAGAAAGTTGACCCATTCGGGAAATTATATTTGTATTTCTTTCACTCTTGTTCTGAGACTTTTGTTTAAAGTCCCACTTTTTGGAAAGCGTTCTGTGCATCTGATTGACAGATGTCCCCCAAGTAGATGGGTTAGTCCAACAACATTACATTGTGTGAAATCATCAGTGTATATAAATGTGGACATCATTCCAATGAGCATTTTTACTGATGTTGTGGCCAGCGTTTTATAATTAATAATAGAATTGGCCTGTATGAGTTAAGGTTTCCTTTTATGGGTATGCCCACAGAGGTTTTCCGATAGGTTCTTATTTTGTTACACTCTCCAAGCA
This sequence comes from Lissotriton helveticus, assembly GCF_964261635.1. NCBI lineage: Eukaryota > Metazoa > Chordata > Amphibia > Caudata > Salamandridae > Lissotriton > Lissotriton helveticus. The sequence continues at coordinate 1,344,574,939 of NC_136069.1, forward strand.
TGCTAATAAGTTGATATGAATACCTCTCTAATCCTATTCCAAAGTTCCAGTAGGAATCTATTCGATCCTGGGGACACAACAATTTGCTTCTGGCTCAAAGTGTAGGCAGCTCACTGTTCTCTTTGTAATAAAACAAACACACACAGGAGAATATTTTCAAATTGCTTCAAACCTTTTTTCCCCCTCTCTCTGCAGCACTCTTGAAAACAATCTGAAAACGTGTCTGCAAAGTCTGTATCACCGTTTATTTCCTGACTGCTTTTGACCATGAGTCATTGCATATTTCTCAGTTTGACCTGCCACAATGGACCCTTTCCTCGTTGTCCCTGTGTATATTCCCTTTATCCTATGTACACTGGGCATAACATATTGCATCATCTACATAACTTTTCCTTCAGTTCATCTTTCTCTGTGTATCTTTCCTACGGTTGGTAATATTTTGTGCTTCCAGTTTAGCCCATATCTCCTACTGCTCCGAGTTGTCTGTTTCCTTCCTTCCTTTACATCGCCAAGAGTGAAAATGCTTTTCTCCCTTATCAATGGTTTATTTTTTATCCTCAGTCACTTCTCTATGATCACACCCTTAATATTTTTTTTAAACTGTAAGTATATAGTCTACAATTTATTTCTTTATACCATGTGTTCGTTTTGTCAGGCATCTTAAAAGTTGCTAGCAATGAAATGTTTTTGATATTCCTTGTGAGAAATATTTTGAGAGAACCACCTTGTGTGTGAAGAGTCAGCAAGGGCCACGGAGTAAAAGGAGTATGCCCCAAGCCATACCTGAGCCATATGATTTTTAGTTCCAGTGGTCTCGCGAAACTTTGCCAGCCAGGAATTCATTAAATCTTCAAAATCTTCACTGACAATTGGAAGAGTTGGACTTTGTAAGTTATTACCACTTTTAGGAGCAAGAGATTTCTTATAGTGATGTTTTGCACATTTAGAGTCTATATAATTCATAATGTTTTGTTTAGATATACCATAGGAGTGTGTGTTATTTGCCAAAAAAAAAGAACTTAAGGTTTAGGTGTTCAACACCATGCTCTCCCTAATATTATTCCCCAAGCCAGTGATGTTCCAGGAGATGTTATAAGTCTGTTCTATCTCTTACGTTTCCTGTGTTTATTTGCCATTTTAATTTCTGTGGCCATTATTATCCATGCTGCTGCTCATATTTATTCGTATTGTTCAGTTGTTTTCTGATCATGAATTATTATGGACGTCTAATCTACAATCAGAACTCCTTCCTTTGCCTAGACTTTCTCCCTATTTTATTGGTTAAAACTACTGACTTTATAACCTCAAAAGTAGTGACCAACTTGGCTACTATTCTCCTTGCACGGTTACATATGAACTGACCTGTGCTTTACTTTATTTTTCCCACTTCCAACTTCCCCTTCTCAATGTGTTCGATAATCCCATTCTGCCTGATTTAGATGCATGGCACGCCTGAAAGTCTGTGGTGAGAGGATCAGAATTTCTAAAGCATTGGTGAGACACTTCAGTTATTGTATTGTATAGGGGTAGGCACTAGGTACCCCTCTACTGTGTCTCCAGTGTCTACATTGATCATGTTACTTTGCCTTGGCTGCATCTAGTAATCTTAATCTAATTGTGCTAACTGCCAGGTATACACGTCCGCTTCATATTTCTATCCTTGGCTGTGCTCTTTCATCAGAGTTCATCTTACTCAGCTCTGAGCACTTCCATTCTTAGAAGGAGCATGTCATCCAGCAGGTTGGCTCTGCCAAGTGTTACAGCTCTGCTACTAAGGACGAACATTACTCTGCAGTGCTACCGTGGACAATGGTGATCAACCTCTTTTACTGTCTCAAGAAAATCACACACCTGTAGCCCTGTGCCCCATTGCTGGTCACTGATCCATCCAATTGTGCACATCTTTTTTGATTTTCTTCAGGAGTTTTTGGCGATTGCTCCACTTTTTCCCACAACATTTTGCTGAGAATTGATTGTTTTTTGGCTTTGAAAAGCAGTTCTAATATTTGGTTTTATGAAGGTCGGTGCTAGCATAGTGCAGGATTATTATGGTTGTATGGGAGACCTCTACGCCCTTACATCTTCACTCCTTTGCTCTGCGTTCCACCCCCAGAGAGCCAATGAACATTGACAAGAGGCCTTATGAAGTGTCTGACTTGCTGCTGTATAGGGATTGTCACTTGAAAAGGTGTGCATTCCAGTGAGTTAGACTTTTCTTTATGTTTTTTCAGCAGACAGAGGCCACTAGCAGGACAGCTGAGAGAAGCAGTAAGGCTGCCTTGAAGAATTTTGCGTAGTCTTTTTACTTCTTGAACCATAGCATGTGGTGAGCTTGGCTGTTGTGTTCTTTAATTTGTCTTCTGGAATAGAGTTCTGAAGATGGTGTCATTGAAAAAAAGGCCAGGTTAACTGACTACACTGTTTGAAAATGACCACACATTCTCTTTAGATATATAGATGTCTATTATTGCAGAGAAGCATTATTTTGAGTAGCAAAATCAGGTCACTCAGGACGGCAGTCCTCTTCTGAACTATGCATGTGTGTTTTCACTGTAATGGATGAAGATGTGTGGTTGAGGTTATCTTGAATATATCCTGCCTGATATTTAGTAGACAAAGGGGGCTGTGGTCTTCTGTGAGCATTGGATTCAGTATAACGTTTTTGCCTTTAGTCAAGGGAGAGTTGTGGTGACTGGCTGGATTATGGAGAATAGATGAGGAAAGAATGGAAATAATGTAATTTGGTACTTCTGGTTTTGTGTCGAAGGAGTTCTACCAACTTACATGCCTGAATATCTAATTGAATGTGAAGATATTGTCTCAGCATTCTCATCCAAATGATTTATTTAACCCCAGAATGGAATGTATTGTTCAGAGGCAACACACGCAGTCAGTCTTTTAGAGAAGCTGCTGGTGCTGCGATGGAGCAAGCCACTCTGGTTGCTATCCACCATAAGGTTACCAGTGAAGTGGAGGGATGGGAAAACGTGGAGGGATGGGAAAACCTAAGCATCCCTCTCCTAATCCAGTGTGACAAAGCTGCTGTTCGTTATTGCAATATTGGATTACATTCTATATCAATCAATTCTTAAATTGGTTGCCAAAGTAATTCCTTGCAAATTTACCCATTTTCTGGGTAATTGCACAAAACTTTATCACTGAAACAATGTATTTTTTATTTGAAGTACTAATGTAATTGCCCTTAAACAAAAAGAATAAGTGGAATGCTACCACTTTTGATATGGACAGGCAGATAGATCAAGCGGTCCATCCTGCTGCTATTCAGTAGTAGTTTACCGAAAATAAACTGCATATTTGAGAGTACCATTTACCCACATGAGGTACCCTTAGAGGTTCAATCAATCGGCCTAACACAAAATATATAACAAAAAATTAGACTTACTCTTAATGGAACCCTACTGAGCCCTTATGAAGACACTACGAAAAATCTGTCCAATACAGGGATCAAAACATGGAGAACACACCTCATAGACACAACACTTAGATCCCAAAACACAACCAACAGACAAGAAAGTAGAGATTGTAAAATCTTCTCCAACTAAAGATTATCCCTGTCAAGTGCTGTTAAGTCCCCCTGGAAGGCCTGAACTACAAAGACTGTTTTGGATACTCCCAACAGATGTTTGTTGACAAATCATGGTTGTGATGCAAAAAAAAGGTCCCTACCCTACTGATGGATTTTTACTGTATATCTCCAATATATCGACCGTAAAATGTAAAGCAAATGTGTTGTTGCACAGGGTATAAACTCAGCACATTGTGAAGTTTGAAGACAAAAGTGGAGGAGATTGCTATAAGTTCTACAACGTAAGTACTGTAAGTGTTCTGTTAAACAGCATTTCAATATAGTAGTGTTGCCTTTTGCTACAGATAAATCTCTATCAGTCTTTAGTCAATTTGTGCAATATTTTACAGAAGGTGAGTACTGCTAGATTAAGGAAAGGCCTCTATTTAAAGAATGATACATTGAAAGCGGAGCTTAATTCGCACACAAATAAGTAACAAAAATCTCATGACATTTGACCTGAATGAGCTAATTAATTTTTTTGTCTTTGATACAAAGAGGAAAAACAGTCACTCACAATTAGTGTGCTGAGTAGTATACAAATCTATAAATGTTGCATCAATTCAGGGGACCATATATAGCGCCAGTCGAAACATTAAAGAAAGTTCTGGGTTTCACCACTTCTTGAGAAGAGATGCATTGACTTGGGTAAAATAATGGTCAAAATCTAAATGTATCTAGATTGCAATCCAGTAAAAATGATAAAATGTATTTTACCATGCACTTTGAGCTTAACATAGGAGCTCCAGAATTCCTACAGAAGGGTTTATTAGTAAGGGCTGGAAACTTGTAAAATGATTGAAACATCTCTAAATGTACTGCTGAAAGTATGTGATGTGGTTTTAATCTAAAACATACACTAGCGTGGTGACTATATTTTGGGGAAGGGATTAGACTGTACAATGCCTGTTCCCTTATAGTAATCCTTAGGGTATATTTACATACAGAATAGGTTTAAATAATTTCCATAATACATTCTGAATTACCTGTTTTTTTCTTCAGGATATTTTAATTAACTGTGGACGAGCTGCTACATCTATTGCAATCTGTCCCCCATTACCTTATTATCTTGCTGTTGGTTGTTCGGATAGCTCAGTGAGAATATATGATCGTCGCATGCTAGGAACAAGAGCAACAGGTATGAAATATAATGGTATCACAAACTTTGTATGTTGTTCTTAATAATGTATACATTACACGGGGAACATAACTTACAACGCAACTTTTACCACGCAGTGCCTTTACGACGCAACTTTTACAACGCAAACCATTACAACGAAATGCGCTGGGGGGCGCTCTAGGATAGGGAATGTGTTTAATGTACTATCCAACACCTTCCCTACTATCCACGGGGACTGGAGTTGGAATAGTAAATTAAACAATTCACTATCCAGCGCCTAAAAGCATTATGCGTTGTAAAACTCACGTTGTAAAAGCATGCGTTGTAATGTTGTACATCCACATTACACTGATTGTCTGTACCAATGAAACAACTGCTTTCTCCATAATGCAGTGTTTGATATCCTTCATAAATGGTTAGACATTCTCAAGGGTCTAGCGGAGTTCCTTTAAAATACATTTATAAGGAGCATATCTTAAAAAAATCTTTTACCGTGCAAAATACTCAGGGCATACCCAGGTTCTTACATCTATTTTCTGACGAACAATAATCCTAAATTGTGAGGCTCTGGCCTCTTTTCTCCTTGTTTATTCTCCAGTGGCTCCAGAGGAAAGATACTGTTTTATTGCTAAAATGGCACCCCTAAACATTGCCCCCGCTGTGGAAGAAAAGAGAGTTATGCGTTAATGGTGGACATTATTTAACTTGTATAATATCATGATGCAGACAACTGCAAGCACTGCAATGAGCTGTTTTTCAGAAGATTAAATGAAAGAGCAAGTAGGCTCCTGCAAGTAAACATCATCTTTTTTTCAACTTACGCAAATATTCCTTCCAACAGAGAATCAGGTAGACCCTCTACTGAAGCCTCTAAAGTATTATGGGAGTAAACCGAGTTCTCAGTCTCCTCCTTAGTAGCTGTGGGATGCCTCACAAACTAAGTTTGATTTTTGCTGGGGATCAGTGAGATGCCTGGCTATGTCGACGTGAAATGGCAATGTTTTCCCATGTTTGGTTTCCTGATCTACATGTCTTAAATTGTCCCTTAAATACTGAGTGCCAAGAGATACTTGAACAACGATTCCAGTACTGGCAATCTCTTTGTTTGCACCAGTTCCTCCTATTTGACATTTCCATGCAAAAGTCAATATGATCACGGTGACTTTGGTCTCTTTCTTGTCAGTAGTCAAAGTTTTTCCAATAGACTAACTCAGCCTCAGAAAAGACCCACAAAGTGTGCCGTCAAGCCATGGCTTCAAGAGTCCTGCAGGATACGGTTGTTTAGCCGGCAGGTCTTGACTATCTCTTATTCAGATTCAGATTAGTGAAATCCCTTATCCGTGGTATTTACACCTCAGATCTTCTGCACCTTCACCGGTAGGTGTTGTCATATCATTTGATGACATTCTCAGTAGGTCAGCAGAAATGTTAAATATAACTATGTCTGTTACATGTCAGAGCATCGGTTATACTTAAGGTCCTTGAACATATGATAGAGCCTCAAAATATGGTACCTCTAATGTCAGACTTTATGGAGTTTGCATAGCAAATATTTTGACTCTGCCTTTGTATAAATTGTGCCTTTAAAGGCTAGAGAGAAAGCAAAACCGTTTCAATTAGGCTAGTATACTGTAGGATTTAGAGTCTTTTCTGCAGTGAAGTGGAGATTTACATACCTTTCTCCTGTATTTTCTTCAGGGTACCAGGACAAGAATATCAAAAGGGATAGACCTTTTAGGATAAGAGAGCTGTACAACAAGAGCTCTGTCCATAGGCATGCCAAGCTGTGCAACATTTTTAGGTAGACACAGTGGCTTCCTTTGGGGTTGATGCAGCAGAAATGTACCTGATGTAGATGCCAGGCATAACATCCAAGGACTTTCTCTAAGATGGTTTGTTTTCTACCAGAACTTGGAAGTGAAGGAAAGCAAAAGATAATTTGTATTTCTTTTCTGTAAGGAATTTGTTTGTTTGCTAGGCAGACAAACAAACAGAAGGCAACTGTGACCTGACCTTAAAGTCAGTGGGTCTACTGTTAAAAAAAAAATCTTCCTCTGAATTAACCTTCACTGTCCAGTGGAGTCAAGGTTATTAAAGATTTTAGACCGCTCAGTAGCAACATCAAAGGTGCCATCAGGGGTCATCACACTCCCCAAAAGGAGAAACCCCATTGTATATATGTGCAAGTACTACATGTTGTGTTGCTCTAACACACTACTTACTGTGCATTACAATATTTTGTACTACAGGCCATTCTAGTGGAAGACTTTCTCTTGTGACACAAACCTTGCCGCGAAGATTTAAAATACAAACTGTTAAACATTACCCCCTGGGACAATTTGTAACCCTGTCAGGATATTGAGAGGGCAGGGCACTGAATAGTATGTCCCTCTATGTACCTCCAAGACTGCATTCTTCCACCCTTGCAAATCTTGGGTCACATATACTCAACCTACTCGAGGGAGAACTACTTATAGGGGGAGACTGTAATGCTGCCCTTATTGGAGAATGTGATTGAAGGGAAGCTCCTGGGAAGGCCCTAGAAGAATTTCTGAAGGCTATGGGCCTAGTTGATGTTTGGAGGGTGCATAATCCCACAAGTATACTTTTCACTCTGGGGTTCATGGAAGTCTGTTGACTATATATTTGGAATGGCAGACCAGCTCCCACTGTTCGGGGGTGTCTCACCTCCCGAGGGGTATCACAGACCACTCTCCACTTATTGCACTGTTTGGTGGTCCACCTTCTCCCAGAGGACAGGGAATGAGACTTAATCCTTGGTACTTGAAAATACTGATTATAAGGGAAGGCTTAGCTAAAGCGACCACAAGTTATTTCAATGAAAACGAGGGGTCGGTAGACTCAGCCCAAATAATGTGGGAAGCATACAAAGCATTAATCAGAGTGGATCTCTTCAATAATCAGTCATAAAAAAGAAAAACAGAAACAACTGGTAGCAATAAAAGAGGAGATTCGGAAATTAGAATCCAAGCTAATATTGACAGATTCCCCAGATATTAAACACAGATTACAGATTAAAAAGAAAGAATATAAAGATATTGCTGAAGAAGCAGCAAAAGCACAACATCGAGCCACTCAACACTGAATATATGAAGTGGGAGATAAGGCTGATATGCTGATATGCTGCTAGCGTGGTTAGAGAAACGGGAAAGGGCTACCAGATGGGTGTTCAAAATTACACCAGACGGGGGACTCCACTTAGAGACAGGCAGGAAATAGCAGATGCCTTCCCAACATATTTCAGTCACCTATATATGCCATCAGTGACGTTCACTCAGATTGGGGCCCAAGAGCTGCTAGCCTCTCTCAGTCTGCCCCTTTGGATGAAACAGATAGGGAAAGTTTGGAGTCAGAAATGACTGAAAAAGAGGTGGTACAGGCAATTGGGGCTTGAAAGGCAGGAAAAGCAATGGGCCCTAGAGGCCTGCCAATTGAATTATTCAAACAGCATCCACAATCGCCCCATACATGATGCGGATGTATTAAGAAAGCGAAACACGAGGTACCCTACCTGATAGTCAGAGATTCGCCAATATTGTTGTAATACACAAAAGTGGGAAGCCGCCCGAAAAATGTAATTCATACAGGCTCATATCCCCACTGAACGCAAAAGTAAAGATTCTCGCCAAATTGTCTCCCCTGTTGCATAAATTAGTCCACTCCTATCAATCGGGCTTCATGCCGGCTAGAAATAAAGCACTCAACCTGCGGCGCCTCCATTGAGTACTTGGGAGGGCTGGGAACATTAGGGAAGAGGCTGTTATAATGTCATTAGGCACCAAACAGACCTTTAAACTGATGATGGAACCTTTGATTTGAATTGTTTATGGTACTCATTGATTGTGTTTGGTCCAAATCATTGATTTAAACTCCTCAGAAGGAAGAAGTTAATGGCCACTCTGATTACAGATCTACAGAAAAAAGGAAACCAATTCGGCCTCCTAAATCTCAAAAGCTGCTTTTTTGCCTTTCTGTGAGTCCGCTCCTTAGAAGAAGGTGGGAGAAGCATATCTGAGTTCCTTCAAGTGTGAGGGATTTTCCCCATAGTTTCTTGACTGATAGTACCATTCACAATGATACGCTGTACCATTCACAATGATACGCTGTACAATTTCCACATGTACCAATACAATTTGGGATATTGTTCAGCCAATTAATCATTGTTGCTGAGATGTGGTCGTCTGACATGCATGTCATATTTTCAAATTCTAGCAGAACCTTCTTAGCCTTTCCTTCTATCACGGTCATACAATTAAAAACTTGAGGCCTGATTATGAATGGCTTGAGTCGGATTTGATTATGATCACATCCGCTAATAATCCAACAGCAAGGTATTGGGTATTCATGGGATGCAATGATTATCCATATTCCGAGTTCTTGGGGAAAAATATGTGGGTTTCGGTGCAGTAGGCACCAAAATCCGCATGGTACGGTAGATAATGTGTAGTTTTCCTCATTTAAATTCTGGCAGGTTTGACATGCCGCAATTTAATGAAGGACAAAGGGTCAGTTGTACTAAACTTCCAGATTGCATTTCCTAAATAGTGAATCTTAAGAAATCGCTATTTAGGAAATGCAAAATGGAATGTACAAAGAAATGAGATTTCCTAATGGCTATTCCTACAGAGTAGGAATCGCTATTAGGAAATCGCTATTTAGGAAATGCTATACCATTCATTCATATGGGTCATACACATGGTTTTGCATTTCCAAATGTGCGATTTCCGAATAGGAAATGCAAAACCAAGGGTGCATGTAGGCCTAAAGCCTCCCCCCCCCCCTTTGATGCACCCCTCCAAAAAAGTGGTGTACATGCAAAGCACACAAATGCCCTAGGCGCATGGGCGCGCTGCATGGCACTTTAAAAAAATGCATTTTGGTTGCATCGTCTTGGAATTAATGGTAACTGCATTTCCTAAAAGCCCACTTCGCGTTAGGAAATGTTTAATGCACCCATCAGATACCCGGTCTGTTGAGTGCCACATAACTAGGAATTTTGACCCCCTCAAAGATATGACAATAGTATCGGTAGATTAGGAAATAGTACAAGCTATTATTTATGCTTCATGCATTATGGGCCACCAATAATAAGCGTGCACCCTCTTCTTGGTGCCAGTCATTCCCACATGGCCTTGATGGGCCAACTTTACCAATCGCATCCTCTAATCTGCTGGGGGGGAGCGGGGTCATTAAATTCCCTTTCAAAACGAACTCCCCTTCCACTGACAAATCATCCTTGACCTTGAAGTAGGACTTCAGCTCATCAAACAAATTTCTCTCCTGTTGCCAGGACTCTGCACTGAACTTCCCAAGAGCTACCTTTGCTCTCTATACCCAGGCTTGAGACTTTCTTTGATGGCATTGACTAAATCAGCCTTAGGGTTGATGCCCACCCTGAAAGTACATGTCCCAAATACTCCACTTCTGACAACATAAATTGGCACTTCTCCCTCTTTACAATGAACCCATGATATTGCATTGTACTCAACACTTCACTCAACACTTTCTAGTGACTCTCAACATCATCAGTGAACACCAGGATATCATCTTGGTATGCCATCTTCTGCCTACTTTGCCCAACTAGTTTAAACATTCGTTTTTGAAAAACTAACATCACTGAAGCGAGGCCAAACGGCAGTTGCAAAACTCTGAATGCCCCAAATGGAGTGCTGAACACGTTTGAAGACTTAGGCTTCTCATGTAACTCCATCTGGTGATACACCGCTTTTAGATTTAAAGTGGAGAATACTTTTGGCACCTCCCAGTTGAGTCAACATTTTTTGAATTTTTGGTAGAGGAAAACAGACCACCAATATATTATTGTTTAATAACCTGAGGTTAACACACAGCCTTATATCCCCATTATTTTTGCCACAGTAATGGGTGAGATCCATTTAGAAGAATCAACTGGCTCTATGACTCTTTCTGATCATAAATGATCTAGATATTCTTTCAGGTGACTCCTAATACTCAATAGAACATTCTGGACCTTGTGGACCACTGGAATAGCTCCATCTTTCAATACTATTTTTCATTTGAACTTTTTGACCAACCCTAGCTGATCAGCAAACCAGGGAGCATGCATACCCAGTAATGTATCCAAAGACTGATGCACAAAAGAAAGAGGACAAGTGGTAACTAGTGAGATGGGGCATTCAGTATTCGGTTTCAAAATCATTCCAAACACTCACTAATCCCTCCAACCAAGGATAGTGTGTCCTTTTTTTTTGTCACACAACCCTTGGTAAAAATCGACCTATCTTTAAATGGAAAAAAAGGAAAATCACCTATCATGTCAATGGTATGCCCTCCAAACGCTCCTGGACATATGTCAGGAAGACTCAATTGAATTGCACCTTTTTCCTTCCAATACAACTTGTCTGCGATGATTGTGATGGGAGAATCAGAATCTACCATGACTTCTACATCCACATCACCTACACCAACATTACAAACATGGTCACCTCCCCTATGGGTGTGAGTGTTTGATTGGTTCAGATGCTCCGTCCATCACCACCCCCTTTTGTACCGCTTTGTTCGCCATAAGTTGGCAGGGTATGCACAGACGTGAGTCCCTTGCTCACTTTGCCACTGGATTCAAGCAAGCCGGGCTGAAGACGGCTGAAATGCCAGAAACCGGTCCTCGGAAGCTTGTTTCAGGTCCAGGGAAGGCATGGCTTGGTAGTTCGGGCTGGACTGTTCCCATGAGACACAGGGTCAGGCTGATTTGCATATGGCCATGTCTGAACTGGGGTGGCAGAGTGGGCTAAAGAACGGTGATGGATTAAACCCAGATCTGTTGACTGGGTGTGAGTGTTTGATTGGTTCAGATGCTCCGTCCATCACCACCCCCTTTTGTACCGCTTTGTTCGCCATAAGTTGGCAGGGTATGCTCAGACGTGAGTCCCTTGCTCACTTTGCCACTGGATTCAAGCAAGCCGGGCTGAAGACGGCTGAAATGCCAGAAACCGGTCCTCGGAAGCTTGTTTCCGGTCCAGGGAAGGCATGGCTTGGTAGTTCGGGCTGGACTGTTCCCATGATACACAGGGTCAGACTGATTTGCATATGGCCATGTCTGAACTGGGGTGGCAGAGTGGGCTAAAGAACGGTGATGGATTAAACCCAGATCTGTTGACTGGGTGTGAGTGTTTGATTGGTTTAGATGATCCGTCCATCACCACCCCCTTTTGTACCGCTTTGTGCGCAATAAGTTGGCAGGGTATGCTCAGACATGAGTCCCTTGCTCACTTTGCCACTGGATTCAAGCAAGCCCGGCTGAAGACGGCTGAAATGCCAGAAACCGGTCCTCGGAAGCTTGTTTCCGGTCCAGGGAAGGCATGGCTTGGTAGTTCGGGCTTGTCTGTTCCCATGAGGCACAGGGTCAGACTGATTTGCATATGGCCATGTCTGAACTGGCGTGGCAGAGTGGGCTAAAGAACGGTGATGGATTAAACCCAGATCTGTTGACTGGGTGTGAGTGTTTGATTGGTTCAGATGCTCTGTCCATCACCACCCCCTTTTGGACCTTTTTACACAACAAGATTTCGCACCAGCTAGGAACACCTTGCATTTGGTAAATGTGAACTTGAACCATATCTGCAACAGGATGAAGTAGACTTCGTAGCCATTTTTCCAAATTTCTTTTTGTACTTTGAGGAACCAGAGTTGAGATTTGACCTTGAAAATGTCGGATAATCCTCTTCCACCTCTGTAAGTTTTCTGCATTTCTTCAACTCTTTTGAAACCATCACTGATCTTTCAATCCCTTTAGCAATTCCCAAAGTATTTTGTAGATTGGGATTGCAGCAACATAACAATTTTTCTTGAATTAATTTATCATGAAAATTAACCATTATCTGGTCCCTAAAGTAATTGCCAAGATTGCCATTGAATTTTGCATGTAGGAGCCAACACTCGTAATCCTGCTAGAAAGTTATCAATCAATTCATGTTGCAGTTGCCAATGTGGGTAGGACCTGATGTTCAACTTTTACACTTGTATCATCCTTAAAGTGTTTATGAAATCTATAAATGGCTTCTAAATATCCATAACAAAAACAACACGGTGGATGGGGCCTTAGGGAATTTTTAGAGACCAAGCATAGACACATTCCCTATATACTTAGTAACACACACATAAGTGTCTATGGGTCTGGAAAAGAAGCCAAACGTACTGAGTGATGTAACACGAACTCCTTAACAAAAAAAGAGCGGTGCTTCCTCCTCCTGAGCCACTGCCAGGTGAGGTGAGGCTCATTTCCCGTGCACAATAGTGGTACAATCGAGCCATGTGTAGGGAAGAAACAGACACCTAGGATCACAGGTGATGACGTTCCTCTTTATATTTCATTTCTATTGATTCTTATCACTTTGGCACTTTTGCAGTAGCACTATTACACAGGTCCTGAAGAAGGTAAGGACAACTTGGTCCATTTTTGATTGCTGAAACATGTCGACCTATATCATCTAGGCAGTTATTTGTTCAAAACTGCCTTTTGCTATTCTTTTTTTTATATTGGAGGATTGAGCAGAAACAAGAATGAAAAACATGTTGCGCCTTCACCCAATTTTAACGCACTTTCTCACATTCACATGCACTGCAACCCCATCACCCACTAAGAGAAATAACTGGTTAAGCAACACAAGGACAGTACAGCGGGCTATTTGGTTGATGAAGGATATTCCTTTCTATCCTTACACATCACCTATAGTTCGCATGGTAGTAGGTCCTTAAGGAGTCCCAAATGATGAAGGTCGGTACCGAGTGGTGACTGATGGGTATCCTTACTCCACTAGGATAGGTCAGGATTAGTTAATCTCACCTTTCCTGTTTTTGAGTTATATTTTATTTCTTTGTTAAGGAGTTCGTGTTGCATCACTCAGTACGTTTGGCTTCTTTTCCAGACCCATAGACACTTATGTGTGTTCTAAATATCCATCCCACTCCACCTCAGACAGTTGAATGGCAAGAGGCAAATGTTCAAAAAATATCTGGCCTTCGGCTAAGTAAAGCCAGTTTTCTTGTGAGATCAAACTTAGATCATCAATAGCATTAAAATAACTGTCGAAATTTTTGAACAATTGTTTCCATTTTAACTTGTGAACGCCTGGTTCTGCAAGAAATGCTGTGAATATTAGTATTCTTCATTTTGTAGAAACACTGTATTTTTTCTATGTAGAAAATAATTAATTAGTAAATTAAGTAAATATTTTTAGGGCAACACAGCAAGATTATGTGCACCACATTGAGTTAAATCTAAGCCCCAGGGTTGACCAATCCTAGACACTCAACACTCGGGACAATCAGGAGCATATAACATTCCTGAGCCCACTGTGCCGTGTTGTCACTTTCACAATGAGGAGGCTGGAGCAAGATCCAAGACTGGGGAATATCACACACACACACAAGAATAGGAAGGTAAACCTTTTGATGTTGCTGCATAGAAATCCACCATCTGCTGAGTAAATGCACAGCGATGCTCTTGGGTCAGCACAAGGAGAAGAATAGCAGCGCACATGGCGTCCGCAAACACACCCAGGCTGGCGGTGAGAGGCGAGCGGAAGTGTTCCTTGAATGCGAGGCACGCTAAGGACTTCAACGAGAACAAAGCACGCCACCACCCGCAAATACACACCAGGCTCGCAGCAGCGCTCTATGGAATGCGAGGTATGTGTAGAAAATGAGTTGCGGTCTGCAGAGTAATTGCACTCTTTGTAGGTTAGATAACATACTTAAATCACAATGAAGGCAGAGCTAGTGAAGAGAGGTAAATAATTTGACAGCTCACTAATCTGAGTTTACTGTTCTATTTAAGGTTTCCACTCCCTTTTTAGGTCTCGGCAACGAGAACTATTGTCGCCTAGTAAGCTAGCAAGGGACTACAGAGAGGTGGACGAGCCGACCAGGGTCTGTGGACGCGCACAAAGGCAGGCAGGCAGGCAGGCATGCGCCAGACACACACACAGACAGACAGACACACGCATGCATGCATGCACACACACACACACACACACACACACTCTCACACTCTCTCTCTCTCTGCCGCCTCCTCCCACTCACCGGGCTCTTTCCCTCCGCATCGGGTCAGTCACGGCAGAAGGCAGACTTGTGTCTTCTCCGGCGATCTTCAGCTGATGTGCACGCCCACGCTGCGTCGTGCGCGCCCGTTGATCCTCAGCTTGTTTACAATAGCGATCGTTTCTTCCGCTAGCACTCCGTGGCATCTCAGACGCACAGCAGGTAGCATTAGCACCTCTTGTTTTAAAATGCGTTTGTTTATCTAGGACGGACACGTTTACTGGTTGCTTGTTATTTATTGTCTTCTTTCCTCTGCTTTCCCCTCCCACCCCCTGCATGCGTTGCTTCTTCCCTTCCCACCCAGTGTGTATTGCTTCTTCCTAACCCCCAACCCCCCACGGTCGGTGTTGCTTCTTTCCCTCCTACCCCCATTCAGGGTTGCTACTTCACCAGTCACCCCAGAAAGTGTTCCCTATTCTCCTATTGCACATACGACATGCTTTCCTACAAGGACACCTGCTTTTCCACTCCCTGCTCCTCATCTCTGGCCCGCCCCGGGCGTCGTGCTTTAGGTTTTCGCACTGCGCCAGCTTTCATATTAACAACACTGGCGCCATGCTTAATATTTTGACAGGAGCCCGCTTTTATGGTTTTTTTTTTGGTATTCATTAGCATTTTTTTACAGTAGTACAGCACGCTACACGTAATCTTCAACAAGGGCAGCCACGCAGCCCGCCTAGCTCTATTTCAACATCTGCCGCTCCTAATCAGCAACAATGGTGGCTGCACCTTCTACATCTTTTTATCTTTTTCGTGTTTATCCAGTTGGTTCCTTTGTGAGATCTACACAACTATGTGCCTTTCCATTCAGTGGTCTGGAGTGCAGGTTTGCACGTATGTCGCAGTTTATTCAGATTCCTAACATACCGCGGTTTTGCACCAGCACTGGTGTGTTTCGGGCGGCCTTCAAACTGATTTATGTTCTGCATCTCTTCCCCACCAAAGCAGTGTCCAGTCCGAGTGCGCTCTTCGAGGACTTGTCGTTTCACTAGTTCTAGGAGCAGCTCGTGTGAGCACCAGTGTTTACAGGCGCACAGGCTGTTCATATTACTTATCGTCCCTGAGTTATTTATTACCTATCTCGACTCTAGGGCAGTCACAAATTCTGACACTGCTTCCTACCAAGGACCTTTTATGGCCACATAAGAACCATTGTTTTTCTAAAACATTAGTCAACCCCAGGTTCACTTATTAGAGTCCCCTTGTTTTCCTTACTACATTGTTCTCACACGGCACGCCGCACTCTATTTCAACATCTTACAATGCTTTTTAGGTCTCGGCAACGAGAACTATTGTCGCCATGTAAGCTCGCAAGGGAGTACAGAGCGGTGCACGAGCCGACCAGGGTCTGTGGACGCGCACACACAAAGGCAGGCAGGCACACACCAGACAGACACAGACAGACACACGCACGCACACACACACGCACACACACACACACACAGCCTCCCTCTCTGCCCACTCCCTCTCTGCCGCCCCCCCCCCTTCTACCCCCACTCACCGGGCTCTTTCCCTCTGCAGGGGGTCAGTCACGGCAGCAGGCAGGCTCGGTGTCTTCTCCGGCGATCTTCAGCTGATGTGCACGCTCACGCTGCGTCTCCTGCGCGCCCACCACGCTGTTTCGCGTCCGTTGATCTGCGTCTCCTGCGCGCCCACCACGCTGTTTCGCGCCCGTTGATCCTCAGCTTGTGATTACTACTCCTTCTAACCCGGATTCTAAATTACTATTTCTTGGTTCTCTAACTCCACTCTGTTGATTCGTAACAAACTGATATTCAGCACATTTCACAGTCTCGCTTTTGCTTCTCATAAATACAATAAGATTATTTTAAGCAATGTCTACCCTTCTTTTGGTTCTGTGCCTATTATGCTTCGGACTATAGAGTTTTAGAAAGTGTGGTGGAAGATTCCGTGATATCAGCGGTGTGCACAGTGCAGAGTGAGTGTGCAGAGTGCAGAGTAGTGAGTGCAGAGTAGTGAGTGCAGAGTAGTGAGTGCAGAGTAGTGAGTGCAGAGTAGTGAGTGCAGAGTAGTGAGTGCAGAGTAGTGAGTGCAGAGTAGTGAGTGCAGAGTGAGTGTGCAGAGTGAGTGTGCAGAGAGAGTGTGCAGAGAGAGTGTGCAGAGAGAGTGTGCAGAGAGAGTGTGCAGAGAGAGAGTGCAGAGTAGTGAGTGCAGAGTGAGTGTGCAGATGAGTGAGTGTGCAGATGAGTGAGTGTGCAGATGAGTGAGTGTGCAGATGAGTGAGTGCAGATGAGTGAGTGCGCAGAGTAGTGAGTGCGCAGAGTAGTGAGTGCAGAGTAGTGAGTGCAGAGTAGTGAGTGCAGAGTAGTGAGTAGTGAGTGCAGAGTAGTGAGTGCAGAGTAGTGAGTGCAGAGTAGTGAGTGCAGAGTAGTGAGTGCAGAGTAGTGAGTGCAGAGTAGTGAGTGTGCAGAGTAGTGAGTGTGCAGAGTAGTGAGTGTGCAGAGTAGTGAGTGCAGAGTAGTGAGTGCAGAGTAGTGAGTGCAGAGTAGTGAGTGCAGAGTAGTGAGTAGTGAGTGCAGAGTAGTGAGTGCAGAGTAGTGAGTAGTGAGTGCAGAGTAGTGAGTAGTGAGTGCAGAGTAGTGAGTGCAGAGTAGTGAGTGCAGAGTAGTGAGTAGTGAGTGCAGAGTAGTGAGTGCAGAGTAGTGAGTAGTGAGTGCAGAGTAGTGAGTGCAGAGTAGTGAGTGCAGAGTAGTGAGTGCAGAGTAGTGAGTGCAGAGTAGTGAGTAGTGAGTGCAGAGTAGTGAGTAGTGAGTGCAGAGTAGTGAGTAGTGAGTGCAGAGTAGTGAGTGCAGAGTAGTGAGTGCAGAGTAGTGAGTAGTGAGTGCAGAGTAGTGAGTGCAGAGTAGTGAGTGCAGAGTAGTGAGTGCAGAGTAGTGAGTAGTGAGTGCAGAGTAGTGAGTGCAGAGTAGTGAGTGCAGAGTGAGTGTGCAGAGTAGTGAGTAGTGAGTGCAGAGTAGTGAGTAGTGAGTGCAGAGTAGTGAGTAGTGAGTGCAGAGTAGTGAGTGCAGAGTAGTGAGTGCAGAGTAGTGAGTGCAGAGTAGTGAGTGCAGAGTAGTGAGTAGTGAGTGCAGAGTAGTGAGTAGTGAGTGCAGAGTAGTGAGTGCAGAGTAGTGAGAAGTGAGTGCAGAGTAGTGAGTAGTGAGTGCAGAGTAGTGAGTGCAGAGTGCAGAGTGCAGAGTAGTGAGTGCAGAGTAGTGAGTGCAGAGTGCAGAGTGCAGAGTAGTGAGTGCAGAGTGCAGAGTAGTGAGTGCAGAGTGCAGAGTAGTGAGTGCAGAGTGCAGAGTAGTGAGTGCAGAGTGCAGAGTAGTGAGTGCAGAGTGCAGTGCAGGTATGTGCAGTGCAGTGCAGGTGAGTGCAGGTGAGTGCAGGGGAGTGCAGTGCAGGTGAGTGCAGTGCAGTGCAGTACAGGTGAGTGCAGTGCAGTGCAGGTGAGTGCAGTGCAGGTGAGTGCAGTGCAGTGCAGGTGAGTGCAGTGCAGGTGAGTGCAGTGCAGGTGAGTGCAGTGCAGTGCAGGTGAGTGCAGTGCAGTGCAGTGCAGGTGAGTGCAGTGCAGTGCAATGCAGGTGAGTGCAGTGCAGTGCAGGTGAGTGCAGTGCGGTGCAGGTGAGTGCAGTGCGGTGCAGTGCAGTGCAGGTGAGTGCAGTGCAGGTGAGTGCAGTGCAGGTGAGTGCAGGTGAGTGCAGTGCAGGTGAGTGCAGTGCAGGTGAGTGCAGGTGAGTGCAGTGCAGGTGAGTGCAGTGCACGTGAGTGCAGTGCAGTGCAGGTGAGTGCAGTGCAGTGCAGGTGAGTGCAGTGCAGTGCAGGTGAGTGCAGTGCAGGTGAGTGCAGTGCAGGTGAGTGCAGTGCAGGTGAGTGCAGTGCAGGTGAGTGCAGTGCAGTGCAGGTGAGTGCAGTGCAGTGCAGTGCAGGTGAGTGCAGTGCAGGTGAGTGCAGTGCAGTGGAGTGCAGTGCAGTGGAGTGCAGTGCAGTGGAGTGCAGTGCAGGTGAGTGCAGGTGAGTGCAGTGCACACTGCACTGGAGTGGAGTGCGGTGCAGTGCAGGTGAGTGCAGGTGAGTGCAGTGCAGTGCAGGTGAGTGCAGTGCAGTGCAGTGCAGGTGAGTGCAGTGCAGGTGAGTGCAGTGCGTGCAGTGCAGGTGAGTGCAGTGCGTGCAGTGCAGGTGAGTGCAGTGCAGTGCAGTGCAGGTGAGTGCAGTGCAGGTGAGTGCAGTGCAGGTGAGTGCAGTGCAGTGCAGGTGAGTGCAGTGCAGGTGAGTGCAGTGCAGTGGATTGCAGTGGAGTGCAGTGCAGTGGAGTGCAGTGCAGGTGAGTGCAGTGCAGGTGAGTGCAGTGCAGGTGAGTGCAGTGCAGGTGAGTGCAGTGCAGGTGAGTGCAGTGGAGTGCAGTGCAGTGCAGGTGAGTGCAGTGCAGGTGAGTGCAGTGCAGTGTAGGTGAGTGCAGTGCAGGTGAGTGCAGTGCAGGTGAGTGCAGGTGAGTGCAGTGCAGGTGAGTGCAGTGCAGTGCAGGTGAGTGCAGTGCAGGTGAGTGCAGTGCAGGTGAGTGCAGTGCAGGTGAGTGCAGTGCAGGTGAGTGCAGTGCAGGTGAGTGCAGTGCAGGTGAGTGCAGTGGAGTGCAGTGGAGTGCAGTGCAGTGTGTGCAGTGCAGATGAGTGCAGTGCAGGTGAGTGCAGTGCAGTGCAGGTGAGTGGAGTGCAGGTGAGTGGAGTGCAGGTGAGTGGAGTGCAGTGGAGTGCAGGTGAGTGCAGTGCAGGTGAGTGCAGTGGCATGCAGGTGAGTGCAGTGCAGGTGAGTGCAGTGCAGGTGAGTGCAGTGCAGGTGAGTGCAGTGCAGGTGAGTGCAGTGCAGGTGAGTGCCTTGCAGGTGAGTGCAGTGCAGTGCAGGTGAGTGCAGTGCAGGTGAGTGCAGTGCAGGTGAGTGCAGTGCAGGTGAGTGCAGTGCAGGTGAGTGCAGTGCAGGTGAGTGCAGGTGAGTGTAGTGCAGTGCAGGTGAGTGCAGTGCAGTGCAGGTGAGTGCAGTGCAGTGCAGGTGAGTGCAGTGCAGGTGAGTGCAGTGCAGTGCAGGTGAGTGCAGTGCAGTGCAGGTGAGTGCAGTGCAGGTGAGTGCAGTGCAGTGCAGGTGAGTGCAGGTGAGTGCAGTACAGGTGAGTGCAGTGCAGGTGAGTGCAGTTGAGTGCAGTGCAGTGCAGGTGAGTGCAGTGCAGGTGAGTGCAGTGCAGGTGAGTGCAGTGCAGTGCAGGTGAGTGCAGTGCAGTGCAGGTGAGTGCAGTGCAGTGCAGGTGAGTGCAGTGCAGGGCAGGTGAGTGCAGTGCAGGTGAGTGCAGGTGAGTGCAGTGCAGTGCAGGTGAGTGCAGTGCAGGTGAGTGCAGTGCAGTGCAGGTGAGTGCAGTGCAGTGCAGTGCAGGTGAGTGCAGTGCAGGTGAGTGCAGTTGAGTGCAGTGCAGGTGAGTGCAGTGCAGGTGAGTGCAGTGCAGTGCAGGTGAGTGCAGTTGAGTGCAGAGTGGTGTGTATTGACAATGTAAATGACAATGCCATTTATTTATGATTTAAAGAAAAAAAAAGAAATGTCATGAGCAATGCCAATAGCTCTACCTTTAATGATGCCGAGACCATTGCATTGTAAATGCTTGTTAACTTGAGCAGCAACCGCTTGATTTTTTTTTTTTTTTTTAGAGTTTATTAAACTTTTGTCAGTTGCGGTTGCAGTGTACAGTGTATTCAATACAGGAGTCTTGATAACATGACATCTAAAAGCTAACCATTGCCGGATATTCCTTACAGCAGTGGTTCCCAAACTTTTCCCTCCTGAGGACCCCCATTGAGTCACTACTGAAAGCCGGGGACCCCCAACCAATTTGTAAGATTTAAATGTCAAACATTAAAACTGTAATTAAAAAAAATAAACACACACATGTGCACATCAAACAAAGACTAGACTTGAATTACGAAAGATGTTAGTATTTTTATATTAAAAATATTTGCAAAAATCAAAAAATCTTAATGGGAAGGTTGGTGTTGCATCTCGCGACTAACTTATCATTGTTTGGTTTTATTCCACTGCCCGGGGCTCCTGCTCCTGCCAATGGCTGGACAGGAAACCTAAAGCTGCTCTGGCAAATGTTGTCACACCAGTCCCCATACAGTGCACACCAAGTACAGCGAGTGAGTCAGACCACTACAAAGGGGGCTTTGAGGGGCTCTCCCCCAAGAACATTTGGAGGAAATGGTGCTTTTACAACACATTTGCCATTATATATTGAATTTTATTAGCTTTTAAAGCATAGTAATTAATGAACTGACTATGCACCAGGGTACAACAATCTTTTGGAAATCTTCAATGATTCCCCCACTATTATCCTCCAACAGTGCCTCTCCTCTCTCCATAGCCCCACTGTCACATGTATTTAATTTATTTTATAACACCTCTCATACCACTGTAGGGCTTCAGAGCACTTTACATAACACACATACAGAAACAATGCATCATACATGTGTAAATCAGTGAATAGAAAATATTACATAAGGCAAAAGGGACTACAAGGTGTAGGATTCACATGTCATCCATACGGGTAGGCATTTTTTAAGAGTTCTTGGTCTGGAGAAGCACAAACTCAGGATTCAGAACATAACACAGGGGTTAGCATTGAATTTAATAATAAGAATTTATTTCTACCCAAACAAACGTTTTTAGCAGCATCAGGATAATGAAAAACCAGGAAAAGCATAACTTACTAACTTGTACCATGCAGCTCTTTTATGGCTATTCATAGCTCACTGTGCTGGATTACGAATGGAACTTGTGAACTGCCCAATAACAAAAGAATCTATATGGCAAAAGCTGGAACCCACTGAGCTATGCACAGAACAAAATAATGCTTTTTTTTAAATGCATGGTAAACATTCTTCTCCGCAGGCATATTAACCATCTGCGCTTCCTTAGAAGAGTCAAAGCTGCCACAAGACAAAACCCCCATCTCTCTCCAGCAGGTACATTAATCACCTGAGTTATATTGACACTTTTATTGCTGCCCAAAAACCTGCTGATTATATAAGGAACTTTGCAGTGCTTTTAAAACTGCTGCCCGCAGACCCCCTGGGAATGTGTCACGGACCCCTTGGGGTCTGCGGACCCCAGTTTGTGAATCACTGCCTTACAGCATTTTCGACAAAGAAATAGTCTCTAAACATTAATAGGATTGCATTACCAATCAGTTTCCCAATATTCTGACGTACCTTCCAAAGCATGCCTTAGTGATTTACTTAAGAGCTAGTATTCAGTTCACATACCTCTCTCATTGAGCAACCGCTTAATTTGTGCTCGAAAGACCTAGAACATGCCATACAACGCGCTGTCCGGGGTCTGCCGTCTGTTCCAGGCTCCATAACTCGTTGACAAATCGTGTTCCATCCAATGAACACAGGCGGATGCAAATACTTATAGTAGAAGGTTTATTCCAAGAAACACAATGGACAGCACCTGGTAAACCCTAGCGACTGTTCCAGATTCCCACAGTAACTGCCAGGATCTGGAACACTCACCAAGGAACACACAAATGAATATTCTATAGTTGAAGCGACCTCTCAATCCAAAAGCCAGACCATAACACTAGCTCTGACAGGAAACCTTGTGTATTTCTCTCAGGGTAGGTCTTGAAGACAAAACACACTGGAGAAAACGATGTGGGCAATGGGCTGAGCATGTCATTCTTATTTGGCAGCAGTCATCCTCCATCCAGGGTTCCCATAAACTGTGGCAATAGAAAAAATTGCAATGGAGAAAGGCACACAAATTGAGAAGTTATGGCTACATTGTTTAGAAGGGTGGGGACTTTTGTCCTTACACCTTTACATGTTAGAATGGTTCACTTTGTCCATCACTGTAGTTGTCTACAGTAGATATTGTTTCCCTACTTAGACTTGCCCCGTTCTATTAATGTCAGAATTTTAACTTTGCTAAGAGGGATACATCTGTGTGACCATTGGGCTTCTTGACAATTTAAATGGGCCCCAGGGAGCCTGTGCAGTTGCTGTAAAGGACATCAGGGACACAGGCAGAGCATTAAGTGTACCCCTCTCAAACCACACTTGTGGACATTCCTGGAGACCTCAAGGTGCTATTACTGAGGGCTTTAAAACTTAAATAAGAATTTGGTTGGAATGTTCAGTCTTTGAAAACCATATTATGAGGGTCATTCTGTCTTCTCTATGTAACTTAGTCCTATGTGCTGTCACTTTCTGCTCACTTTTCCCCCTTTCTCCCTGTATTACATCCTGCTTTGTGTTGTTTCTTAAGTTCACCTGCAACCCATCTCTTCTCCTTGTAGTGTCCCACTGTGGGATTTCTAAGCCCCTATTGTTATATTGTGGCAGATTGCTGTTAATGGTAATGATAATAAGTTAACTTTGGAACCATTGTCACCATTAGTGATTCTATTTTAAATTGATGCTATATCTATGCTTAGCAAAAATACAAAAAAGCAATTAAACGTAATAACATTGGTACCCCTTTATGAACTTATGCATCCATCAGACACCAGTAACCAGGCCTGCAGCTCCCACCCACACCCATGCTTTTATCTGCGCCCAAGTATTTATCTTTTCACCAAACTCTTCCTTACATCCATCTAGCTTCCCATAGTCATGCATGTATCCACCTAAATATGCACCCGTAACTATCCAACAGTTCATCCATCTATGTATCCACACAACCTACAGTCCATCCGTGCTTCATTAATTTGCATGTCTGTGTGTATCCGTATGTGTTGTCTAACTGCCTGCAAGCATATATATATTTTATCTTACTGTTAGTGCCTCTGTGTATGGGTCTATGGGTGCCTATGTATGTGCTTTCTGTTGATGCATCAAAACATATTACACAGCTGTGATAATAAAAAACCTTTGTCAGACTTGCCAACTTACACGGTGCCGCAGTGTGACACACAGTTTCATACCTCGGCACATGGCTACAGGATGAAGAGGTACAATCACATTGTGAACTGAAAGCACCTTGCGTAGAAAGGTTTCCCAGCTCTGGTGTGGGCACTCTTCACAACTGGGCTCCAATTAAACCTTCCTAGACTAGGAGGTGGCGTCAGTATAATTCTATATT
The DNA here is from genome assembly GCF_964261635.1 of Lissotriton helveticus. Taxonomy (NCBI): domain Eukaryota; kingdom Metazoa; phylum Chordata; class Amphibia; order Caudata; family Salamandridae; genus Lissotriton; species Lissotriton helveticus. Next base: position 1,344,598,866 of record NC_136069.1, read on the forward strand.
GCTGTGGGGAAGAGTAACTATGGCTGTTTATGGAGAAAGGGGGTCTAAAAACCACTCACCAATGCCTCATCCCCTCGCCAAGGTCACATCCAATTCTTCCTGTACACTACACAATGAAAAATATTCTTACGAGTTTGCTGCTGAATCACTCACATCTCCCTTCTACCTCGGTTTGTAAGCTCTGTTGTCTGCAGCAGCATATACAGTGACAACAGAATTTGTCTCTAAAACACTAACCAAAAGCTCCCACTTATTTCTTTATGGCCTTGAGCATAATATCACAAAACAACCCAGAATATTCGGACTCGCCTCTTTAAAGAAAGCTACATCACAATGCATTAACCATCCTCAACCCAGCTTCCTCTCCCATCTCTCGTTGACTTTATGCTCGTCTTTCACCAGGTACAGCACTTCGCTGCCTTTTGGCTTGTTTCGTGCCAGAAATGCCACATATACACATACATACAAGTGCTGTGCTTTAGGCAATAGCTATGTCTTCAAAACAGAGAAGAATTGAATGCTTAGATGATGTAAACTCATTCTAAATTTACAATTTTTTGAGAGTTTTCAAAAGTGATACAGAGACTGAAAGCCAACATGTTACCGTTGTGATAAGTAGTAGATTAATCTTGTTCACGGATCCAAGGAGAGGCTGATCGCAACATACACTGTACTGAATGCAACAGTGGGTGTGGGGGTCTGAGGCATGTGTGAGATGGGTGAAAAGTAGGTGCTGCAAACTCTTAACCTTTTCTACTTTTTTTGTATTTGTTTTTCCATACACTGTTCTATTAGGACATGTTCCAAGCAAAGCTTTATGTAAATGTCTACAGTTTTAACTGACCAAAGTTCTTAAATTTGCGGTTTGTCGTGTAGAGGTGCAGCTGTTCGTCCAGGTCACAACATCCTAGTTGCTCAGCATTATGATGAACCACAACCACTTTTCTAAGTTTTATGTGTCCTTTTGCAAACATGTCCCCTTGTAAATGAAAAAATAGAGAAGCCTTCTTTTTTCCAAAACACTGCTAAAATAAAAAAACTATTAAATAGTTATTCCCGTTCTTGATTTTTTCAAGTCCTGTCTTGGTCATTTGTTGCACGAATTCTACTTATATCAGCACTGGCACCTTCTTTTGTTCATCAGCATTACTCGGCACACACATTTCTTCTGCTTTACTGTCTATTTTAAAACTGTAATCCAGTATATTTTCCAAAAGGTTGGGTTGATCTTGTTACTGCTGTATAATAGAAGCTAAATCATTAATGTTAAACAGGGGCTTCCTATTGTAACCTATGAATACTTTGTATTACTTAGGCAACTACGCAGGGCGGGGTACAACTGGAATGTGTGTCCGATTTGTCCCTGGCCATCTCAGCAACAAGTCCTGCCGGGTAACTTCACTGTGCTACAGTCAAGATGGCCAGGAAGTCCTTGTTAGCTACTCTTCAGACTACATCTACCTCTTTGACCCTAAAGACGATCAAGCACGAAAACTAAAACATCCATCATCTGAAGAGAGGAGGCAAGATGTGAGTTGAGACTGTACATTACATACATTTCTTGTTTGTGAATTTGTGTTTTAATCTCTGAGCACTACTTTCTGTATTAGTGAAAGTTGTCGTAAGTATCTGTATCTCAGTGACTTATCCTTTCGAACTTGCTCCTTTTTCATTTTCCTTAATAAAAATGCCTCATTTTTTACCAGTTGCCTACATCAAGCCTGACCAGACCTGCAATGTGAATGCATGTGGCTAGTTAGAGTTTATAAACAGTTTGGGAGCACATGAAATGAATATTAATGAACATGGTTTTCCTAATGCATATATATTTAGTAAAGATGTTTTTTCTTTTTCTCCCCTCAACTTCTTACACATGACAAGCAAACATTTCAAGATCGCTTGTGAAGTTCATCCATTACTTATTTGGTTAAATTTATCTTAAGTCTTAACAATCTAAATGCTCACTGTTAATGTTGCAAACTTTTCTCGTATCCCATCAGCCAACTTGTTTTAGATAGAAAACCTCTTTATCAAAAGGTATATATATTTCTCAATTGCAAATTGCTGTAGTGTGGATGTTCATCAACTTGTATCATCACAACATGATATTCTCATGAATTTCAGTCCCTACTTATTGGTGATCAGAAAATGAATTCCTTATATCAGTAGACATAGTTTTAACATACATGAGTTGCTGATATTTTCTTCATACTCTTTTTTTATGTGGAAATTCAAGAAAAGACCCACTTTACAGTTCTTTCACAACAAAGATAGATTTTCCAGTTCTCCATTCACAGTTTTCTACGTGCATAAGTTGGCCATCACACATGTCTATTATTATTGCATAGATAGAGCATTTCATATGGCCCTTCATCTTTTGATCCTCCTCCGCATCCAACCAAGGAGGAGGTGTGAGAAGTTGGCCTGGCATATGCTGTCCACTATTCTAGTGGGCCCCTTGCAACAGTCCAAACAACCCTTATTGATGGTACGTTTAAAGGCAACCTATATAGAAAGCTATCCTAGTGGTAGCTGTGGAGAGCAGCCTTCAGGCTAAGTCTTGAAGGAATGTAAAGCAGCTTGTTTTACCAGTCTATAATCTCATGAATGGCCAAATGAAAGGAGAACCACACCAGATATATATATAAAATATATGCATTTATTCTAAACACATCCCTCTAGTCTCTTTATGAGGCTAGAGGCAAAAGTACATTCAGTAAACTTATTTAGCACACAGTAAATTAGCACAATATATGATTAGCCCCAGGGGCATACCAAACCATATACTAAGAAAGTGGTATACAAACAAAGACTGACATAAATACAAGGCATAGAGCCTTTAGAACAGCTGGGGCCACCAGGCACCACTGCCACACGGGACCCACGGGGGACGCGTGCAGTGTCTAAACATCCGCGAATCACCATTAACTTCTATGGGGAAAGTCGTGGTCGGAAAATTGCAGATTAAGGACACTTAGAAGAGGACTTGGAGCAAACCCCTTTAGAACTAGGAGGTTCTAGAGTCAATACCCATGGGAGCACCGGAGTACTCGAGTTACCTCACCCAGGAAAGCCGGGTGAATAGGTATCTTCTGGTGTCGGGTTTCGTCGTCGTTTTCATTGGAGATCTGGTGCAAAGTGCTGCTGGCGACCAAGGCGGAAGTGTCCGGGTGGATCAAAGATCTGAAGAACCTGAAAGCAGAGGGGACAGAGTCTGGGTCACTAGCCGGTGACCAGGAAGGCAATGAGAAGATGCCAACCGATGTCGGGGGATTTCAGGTGAGGAAAATGAAGCTTGACTCTTCAGCCACGAGGACAGGAGGCATCGAGGACGACCAGGAGCTGGATTCGAGCTGTCCCACAAAGGATGTTGAGTGCTGTGGTGTCAGTTTCCGGATTGGACCCAACAAGCCTTGGCAACAGCAACCCACGCAGAAAGCAAAGATTGGCTTCGGTGGAGACCAGCAAGGTCTGAGGGACTCACCCTTTGGAGGGTAGTCAGGGCACGTCTGGAGCAACCAGGAAAGCCCAAGAAACAGAAGAGTTAACTTCGTGGGGACCCTCCAGTCAACGGACCAGGGATCGCGAAGGAGCCTTGAGCGGAAATGCTAGAAGCGGGCCCACAGAACACACGTGGAGTGTAGGCCCACAATCTTTCGGTGCAGATGGTGCTTGGGGCTTGGACTACAAGTAGCCCAATGCATAACCTCGGGAATGCCCGGGAAGTCGATGCACTAGCAAATGTGCACGGTGTCCAGGAGTTCTGGTCCAACGTCACTCGTGAGGGCTGCGGGTCTCAGCTTTGCTGGGATCTCGTGTCGGCCTCTGAGCAGTCTGGAAGTCCGTGTCCTGAGTCGCAAATCCGTTGGAATCTGGTGGGAGACTTGGAAATGCAGACCGGCAAGATGCTTCTTTGGTGCCTGTTTGAACAGGGGAGTCACTCCTTGACCCCAAGGAAGATTCTTTCGTATTCTAGTTGAAATAGAATGTCAAAGCTCCAGGATATATGTTGCAGAGTTTCGTCCAGGTGTAATCTGAAGTCCTAAGGACTGGGTTCCTATACTTATACTAAGATAGGGGGTTGGACTTACTCTAGGGACCCACCTATGGGTGGATCCAGGGAGGGGGGTGGTTACATCCCTTTCCCTTTGTCCAGTTTTGCGCCAGAGCTGGGGCTGAGTGCCCCTGCAACCGGTTTGAAATGGGATATGAACAGGGACACCAAGTGTGCCCCCAGCACTGTCTGAAAAGCATTCTCTGAATGCTCCCACCCAGCCCCAATACACGAAAGCCTGTCTGTGAGGTGGTTACATCTCCCTATGACAGGAAACCTATATTCCAGGCCTCCCCTGCTGGAGTTTCATCCAGCAGCAGGAGGTCAGACTCGTGTCTGTGGGTGCAGCATTCATTTTGTGATGCTGGGGCTCTTTTGAACTATTACCGGTTAGGTAAGTGTGTACATGTCTTCTTCCTGTAGAAGGGTGGATTTCTACCCCGCTGCCAGAACTGGGGGGGGGGGGGTTTGGATTCCAAAGTGTTTGACACCAAACGCTACATGTTTCCATGCAGCCATTCTAAAGTTAGCATTAACCGCGAGATTATAATGCACTTAAGAGTATATGGTCTGGCTGCATCACAGAACAGCTACAGAGAAGTGATTCCGAAAGCTGCAGAGGGGTCCTGCTCATGCATGGGCACCCTCTCACACAAAACCAAGCACTCTGCCTTTTGGATTGATAAGGCCTGCCATAGGAATGACTTATAGGTTTATATGTGTCAGTGATTAAGGTAGATATAGGTAACCTATATCTTAGTAAGGGGTGCATGCACCACCTTACCCAGGCTGCAGTAGCAGACCTGTGTTGCCATTTTGGGAGGCTTCCCAGGGGTCGCATAATACATGCTTCAGCCCCAGGTAGGCCTCTGGGGTACCTATGCCCTTAGTACCTAAGGTACCATATACTAGTGACTCATAAGGGTAACCCAGTAACCAATCTGGAGTGTACCTAATGTACATGCAATTAATTTAGAGAGGAAGCAGCTAGGCAGGGCCCCAGCTAGACTAAAGTCGAAAAAAAGTGAAACACCAGCAAAAAGTGGGGGTAATCATAGTAAGCAGATCCTACTTTCCTACAGGAGGTACCTCCGTATAGACTGGACTCTACGCGAGCAGTGTTGCATTTCATCGACTGCACACAACTGGACAAAGTAGATGATAATGAGGACCTTTTTGTGGCCTTCATTGCAGCCTAATATAGAAAGGCGGTGACCCGTTGCAGCATTTTGCATTGGGCCATCTTTTGCATCAACATCTACTTTGCCCTGGCAAAGAAAGATTCTCCTGAGTACATTTATGCTCATTTACCCTGGGCTGTGACTGCTTCCATGTCTTGTTCCAGGGGCATCCTAGATGCTGACATCTCCCAGGCAGATACAAAGTTGTTCCTGTATACTTTTGAAAAGCACTACTGCATTACGACTCAGACACGCACTAACGTGTACATTTAGCGAGGTGTGTTGAATAATTTTCTTGGTTAACCAGCCCTACTCAAACCCATCTCCAGGAGGGGTACTGCTTTGAGACCTATTTATCAGATGAGTAATCTGTGGCAGGATGTATCCATCGGAAGGTACTTACCTTCGCTACATGTATTTTTGATGGATATCTAATCCTTTCACCGATTCCTTACCATACTTTCTTCTCTCCTATAAGCTATTGCCATTTATAAGTTCATAAAGTATTCAGATATGTGCTGAATTTGTTTCTGTCATGGCTTTCTCACTTCCTCTCCACATGCATTGATGGGGTGTACAAAAAAAGTAATAACTTGAGCCAAGTGGTGCCATCTGGTAGTTCTGGAAATTCATTGCTGGGGATACATTTTCGGGCCAGTGTCAAGCCTGAAAGTAGTATTCTCAAGGTGATGACTTTGCAGGAATAGTATGTATCCACCAGAAATATCGTTATTGAAGTAAAGTAACATTTTTTATATCACTCATTGTTATTTGTATATTATTTCTATTTGTTTTCCTTTTTCAAGGTCCTGGTGCTGCTTACTTCCATGGGACAGCTTTCTTCTGGCCATTCGCTTCTACACTGTCAAACTCCCTTCACCCGCACTCTGCTTTATTTATATGAATTTTGTTTATTATTTTTGCAGAGCCAGGCAGTTGCACACTACTCCCTGGCTGCTCACATCCCCTTGCAATGCATCTTAATTTACTATTTTGAAATGGCCTGCTAAATGGAATGGTAAACTAAGAACCAAGTGTAGAAATAAAATCCAGGATGGCCACCCGTCTGTGACCATGTTTTTTCATGCATTGCAGCCAGCATGGAATTATATTTTTCAAAGTATGACGAAATGTATTCCAAGATGGCTTTTGGTGCATGTTATTATATGCTTCTCTGTAAACGATTTTTGTATACTTTTAAAAACAAATCAGAAGATAGGCCATTTTGGAATGGATTTGGTCATAAACTATGCCTAAACCAACAGGCATTGACAATGCTAATAGCTCTGCTCCTTCCCTCTATTTATTATCTCTCTAAGATGTTCAGTAGGAAATCCTTTTGCATGACTGTCCTGTTAGCCAATCTCTTCAAAGAGCAACATGCGTGTCTGAAAAGAGCATCGCAAGTCACTACTATATTAGTTTCTGTGTTCATCAAGATGGTAACAGCATAGAGGAATCTGTTCAGATGGGGTACATTAACCACTGTCATCTCTGAATGCCACACTTGCAGACATATTACAAAGCACAGAAATCGTTTACAGGCCTATTCTGTGAAATAAGTTACTTATTATGTGTCACAGAGATTTTGTAGGTTGGTATTAGAGATTTGCATGCGACCTCACTGAAGATCCAATAGAGGCAAAAGTGACAGATTATTAACTCCTTTCTGCAGGCCCACCAGCTCAATTGAGTGATCAAAGCTATCGACCTGATCAGTTTATTATATAAAGTTATGATAAAGGCAGAAGGCCTGACCTATTTACTGTGAAAAGCATATGTTCAAGTCAGTAGGCGTTTAAGGGTGCATTGTTATTACTCTGTATTAAAGCCTGCAGAGAGGTCTTTGTTACATGGAATCTAACAGATTGTCTTAGTAGGCAAGGATTTTAGTGTTGGTTACCGCCTCTGACAAACCATGAGGATAGAAGATTTAAACTTTCATTAACATTGTTAGACCCTTTTACAAGATCTAGTATTTTTCTTTGCCAATTGTAATTTTGTGTACATTTGTAATTTTATGACTGTATGTCTATGACAAGCCAGTGATATAGACGATAAGCCTGACTGATTCACTGGAAAAATGCATGTCCAGTGCCATTGATCTAATCTGTTTAGAATGCAAAATTATGACAAAAGCGGTACTCTGGCTTACTTATTATTAAAAAACATTTGAAAAGGCCAACAAGCCTTTAACAGTGGAATGTTATGAATGTGTCAGAGGCTGGAGGCAGGTATATTGTTACGTGCAATCTCACAGATTGCCGTAGTAGGCACAGGTTTTGATTTGATTACATTTTTTGTATATCGCTTGAATCACCCCCGAGGGGGTATCTCAGCGCTTGGAAACGCAGCATAGCAGTGATGGGGTGGTTTAGAACAGGGTGGTTTTCAAGAGTCTTCTAAATTTTAGGTGATCCTGACACTGTCTTAAAACAAGAGGGAGTTGATTCCAGATGAGAGGAGCTTGGTACGAGAAGGACCTGCCTCGGGTTCTGGCCTTTTTTATTTTCGGGATTTTAAGGAGGGATTGGGAGCTGGAGCGCAGCGTCCGGGACGGGCAGTAGTGGCGGAGTCTCTCTACTAGATAGGGAGGGCCATTGCCCCAGATTGCTTTGTGTGTGAGACAGCAGATCTTAAATTTCACACGTTGACGTATGGGCAACCAATGCAGTTGGTGGAGGAGAGGGGCGGAGGCAGACCTGGGGGGGGGGGGGGCGTTCAGTACCGTGCGAGCGGAAGTGTTCTGTATCATTTGTAGTCGGTTTAAGGAGGACTCATTGGCTGCAATCAGGAGGGTGTTGCAATAGTCCAGTTTGCTTAGTACCAGGGCCTGGGTTAGGGTCTTTCTGATTGCGTTGGGAAAGTAAGGAAAAGCTTTCCTTAGTTGGCCAAGTGTGTGGAAGCAGGAGCCGACTGTGTGTGTGACATGTTTCTTCATGTTTAGGGACTGTTCGAAGTGGACACCTAGGTTTTTGACTGTGGTTGCCACAGTTTTAAATTCTTGGTTCTCTAGGAAATGTTCCAAGTACCCCCGTGTAAGCAAAGAAGGGTAATTTGCACATGAAAACGGAAAAGAAATTCAACTTTGTGCATATGTAACTCCTTCAGCCATGGAGGCTGGCATGACTGCACACACAACAGTAACATTCATAACTAAGTAGTGTATTTGGATAAGCTGGACATATGTATTTTCTCAATATTCCTTTTGGCGATGAAAACACATTTCTTTTTCATCATTTTATTTCATCTTCTGAAGCATAGCTGGGGTGGAGGACCCATCATTTCTTTCTGGATGGATTATTTGCATCAGCAACACAGAATCAGTCTGATTGTGCAGGTAGCAGATGCGGCCCCCATGATGACCAGAACAATCACACCAGCCTATGATCTCTAATCAGCTTTCACACCCTGAAGGGCCTACCCTTCGGCAGACTCTCTCATACATCTGGAGGGGAACCGCCCCTCCTCTGAAGGAAAACACACTTTTTTCACCAGTTTGACCTTTTACATTCACATCATGGTGTTGGAAAAGGGAAGAGAAATCCTAACATGCCTTTCACCTCTATCAGTCGACCGACTAATGTATCTATTTTATTCCTCAGTTAACCTTTACTTTGTCCCCTGCCCTATACCTCTCATCGCTCTCAAAGAACTACTAGGGTTACGCACATGCCTCTTACCACAGCCAAATCGAGGTCTGGCGAAAAAGTCAGAATTTTAGGGCACCACCCCTCCATTTGACACACCTTCTGCATCTGCCTGGATCTCCACGACTTGACCCCCACGGATTCTTCGATCCAATGAAAAGTGTCACCAGCATGTCCACCTTTCTCGACCAGAATTGTCAACATCCAAATCGTAAATAAAATTCATTAGCAGGATCGTTCTTTGAGAGCAAGGTTTTATTCAGTTGTGTGACATTTGAGCTTCTGAAATTGTCTGGCAAGAAACACTGAAAGCCCAGGTAGTTACACTCTTTCAGCAATGAAAACGTATGGTTCAGTTCTCAGGCATGGAAAACAGATGTAAATTCATTATACATGTAATAACTCCATCCTGGTATATTGATACCATTTGTTAAATAGTGCATTCTTCCCATTTCAGATGCAACCTTGGGAAACACTTGTAAATGCCAGAATAAGACCATCATATCTCACCTTGTTATATATTGTTTATAGATTTATGCATCTCCCCTGTTGCTTTGTCCCCAGCTGCTCAGCCAGTGTGAATGTGCTGTGTGGAATGTTGGAGTGGTGGTGATGAATGTAATGTTTGGGTGCCTGTGAGGTGGTGTGTGACAGTTGGAATATGGGCTGAGCAGCAATTGGACTGATCCTGGTGGGGCTGTTTCCTAGGAAAGTACCAACCTGCAACAAAATCTGAATTAATCATCATAAACTACACCTCAGCTACACTTCCTGGTGTTCCCATGCCATGCGAAAATGAGCTCAGCAAAATATACTTAATTATTAGTCGTTGAAGCTTCAGCGTGTAGTAGTGCTCTAGCAATGCGATCATGTGACATTAGCAAGATGGAGTCCGTTTAGTTTTTGCAATTGCCGCCCAGGGCTCGTCCATGCTGGACTCTGCTAGAGTCGTCTATTGACCACCAGTTATTGGCAGATCTCTTTGGTCTCAGCAGGCCTGTATGGTGAACTTTGAGTGGTTATTTAAGCATGTTGATACAACCTGAATCTGTGCCATCTAGTTGCCAGTAAGGTTCCACAGGTCCTTTTCATACTTTAGATGCCGGTCTCGTTGACTATTAAGGATTAGGTAATGAATTGATATATGAAATCGTGACATGGATTATATGAAATTGATAAGTGGGATGATCATCATAAAGATAAGCTCAACTGTCCTCCATTTAGTGATTTGAGGTAGAGGATAGAATAGACAGACATTACTATATGACATCAGGAGTAGTATGATATGATTAGAGTCTAGCATGGCATATTTCATTGGGCAAGTTGCAGGTCTTCAGATGCAGATCAACAGTGGTTACTTCCAGTGTTGATTGGAGAAGCAGAGTTATTATATGCTATCAGTATTTTAAAGTCTTTTGTGAGGTTATGCTGAGTGGATTTCCTCAATTTCGGTTGGATGCCTGTGTCTGTCCTCCTTGTATATTATACTGGTCCATACTGGTCTGTAGTGCGTGGCTGTGCTTAAATTAGTAGAATGATTATTGTTCTGGGTGCTTTCCCAGGGTCTGCAGTGATGTAAGTATCTTGCGAATAAACATGGCCAAACTGGGGTGGCATAGTGGACAAAAGAACAATGGATTTAACCCAGATCTTTTGACTGGGGGAGAATGTTTTCATTGTCAGCATGCCGTCCATCATTTGTTTGCTGTTACATATTTCTCTGGGAGGGCGAAGGGGCTAATGTCCTTGGCCAATTCTTGAAGTAAAGTATATATCAGAGATTTTTTGGGAGAAATACCTGGCCAGGCCACTCATTGCACCTTGATGCTGCTGATGGTTGAAGCGTGAAGCCACTGGGGGAGGGCTCTAATAATTGATTAACAGCCTGGAATATTTCATGGGGGGAGTTCAAGGCTTGGTTAATTTTGGCACCCAAATAGGCGATTTTGGTTTCAGAATGATACTTACTTATAAGTGTACGATAATTTGATTTATTGGTTTTCTTACATTCCATCTCAGCCTTTTTGCTTTCCTGCTTTATTAATCGTAATTGAACATTGTACCAGGGATTTTGCTTTTGCCTGTTAGTTTTTGCTTTTTATAGGGTTACAGTGATCAAGTGATCATGTGATCCACTATGAGATCTTAGTATTCGCAGTCGAGGGATTAGAGCTCAGGTGATGGCTTGAAGTATTGAGAAAATGCAAAACCAAAGGGGATGATGGGCGGAGTGTTCAACAATGCAAGCACTGACCCCCAGTCAAAAGATCATCATTCTTTAGCTCACTCCGCCACCCCAGTTCAGACATGGCCATATGCAAATTAGTCTGACACTGTGCCTCATGGGAATAGTCCAGCCCGAACTGCCCAGCCATGTCTTCCCTGGACCTGAAACAACCATCATGGGACTGGTTTCGGGCTAATCAGCCGTCATCAGCCTGGCTAGCTTGAATCAGGTGGCAAAGTGAGCAAGGGACCCATGTCCAGGCATACCCTGCCAACTTAGGGCGAACAAAGCAAAACCAAAGGGGATGATGGACGGAGTGTTGAACAATGCAAGCACTGACCCCCAGTCAAAAGATCTGGGTTTAATCCATCATCATTCTTTAGCTCACTCCGCCACCCCAGTTCAGACATAGCCATATGCAAATCAGTCTGACTGTCAACAATAAAAAGATGTATTTAAAAAAACCTGTGCATTTAAAAAATGGCAGCATTTAAAAGAGATGAAGCCCCCGAAGCACACAGTGGCAACGTGTCCACTAAGTCACTGCGCCCGGACTTCATTTATGGAGCCAACAAAAAAACGACTACGACGCTTGAATGTCAACACCACAACAAGATTTTACATTTGTAAAAAGAAAGGATTTGATGTATATTACTCACTTAGTTGGTCATAGCTAAAGTGATCATTTAGCTCTATCTAATATTATGGATAAATGTCAAACTGCAAAAGTTTGGTGTTATGCAGTTTGAGCAAAAGGTTATGCAAACCTGCATGGATGAAAAAATGCTCTGTGAATTGGGAATGCATTTTAAGGGACGGTATATTGGATTCATGTTAATCCTAGCTGTGCATTAGGTTATTATGTATTACATTCTTACAAACTGAGTTATTTATCCAAAGAAAATGTGCTTTAACCTGACTAAAATATTGCCAGAGGACGTGGGTAATCATGGATGGTTGGACACTGAAGCCCACATCATAAGTAGAGTGGTACATCCTAAAATTCAAGCTATTCATTCACAATCTCGCTTCGGCTTAAGAAAGTAAAGGCAATGAGAAGATGAACGCTTAAAAATATTAGAAGGAAAAAATCTGCTGATAATCATGAAAGATGGGACAGAATGTTAGGAACCTTAAAAACGAACAACATGAAGAAGTTTTCCACAGTTTTAGCTACTAATCATATTCAACAGAATAACTGGGAAGAATACCTTTCAAGAGTCTTGTGTGGGCCTCATAAAAGCAATTGTGGTCTATAATTAGCATGGGAAGAGAATTATTGGCATTGGGAAATATGGAAGTGTTGATCAATTCCAAAACACCTCTAGGCGTCATAGGCCGGACGGCTGGTCCAATAGTTCTGAGAAGTGGGCACTGCTTAGGAACCAGTTTGCAGAGCTGTTTTGTCTACTGGCATTATGGTGCCACATAGTAAGGCAAGAGCATTATTAGTCCCTATAAATAAGAAGGAAGAGCTGAACCACCCTGCCAAATCAATATCGGCATTCAATCCTGGTAGCAAACTCTTGTCTAAGACTTTTTATTATCTTCTTGAATTGGGTTAATTATTTAATTATGAAATCTGTTTACAGCTTCCCAAAGTGTTTTGCAGCCCTTCGCATCCACTCACAAATATACAGTACTTGTTACAATTGCAAGAGTACCTGTACAGAATACATCTGCTCCGTTGCCTTGCTCTTACATGAATTTTATGTGGCTTTGATTTAGACAGCGCTCACTACGCCACTGGAGTCAAGCTATTCTGGCTGATGACGGCTGATAGCCAGAAACCGCTCCTAGGATGCTTGATTCCGTTCCAGGGATGACATGGCTTGGCAGTTCGGGCTGGACTGTTCCCATGAGGCACAGGGTCAAGACTGATTTGCATATGGTCATGTCTGAACTGGGGTGGCGTGGTGAGCAAAACAACGATGGATTAAACCCAGATCTGTGACTGGGGGTGAATGTTTTGCCAATGTGCAACATTCCGTCCATCACCTTGTGTGTTTTGATTTAGACAGTTGCCACATCTTGGTAAACATACTAAAGTACAATAATTCAACGACAAGAATTGGCTGCAATGCATACTAACAGTTGGTGGTATGATATGTGGATTCCAGAGAATGGATAAAGTAAGTTAAGCATGGGTGTGTACTGGCATCCTTGTTTCGTACTTTGTATTTAACAGACCTAGATGATCAGTTACCCGTAGTTAGTAATCATCCACCAAGCATTGGTACTGACGATATTGTTTTAATGTCACTTAGCCAAGTTGGGTTGCAGTGAATGTCAAATTCATAGTTACAGCAGATTTAAGATTACGAGGTACTCGTTTCCTGATTACCTCTTTAAGATTTCTAGAGTTGACTACAAGTGAATAATAAAACCAGTCCTCACATTTTGGAGCCGGTTGGAGAGATAATGCTTAGTGGAGTTCTTGTTCTACGTGTTCGAAATACTGATTCTGTTATAATATGACCGTACACGTTTATTTCCTGTATGGGTAGGTCAATGTTGAAGATATCACTAATTTATTTAGACAAAGACCTCTTATGGAGGTGACCAGTAAAGGGAACAGGGTTAGCTCGGATACAATATGTTGGTTAAGTGGAAAATTAGAAGGCGGTTGTATGTATGGTATTTTACTAGTTTGAATTAGATGAATTGAGAATTCAGACTGTTTATTCCTTGATTAAGGAAGCGGAGGAAGCATTAATAGGAGATAGAATGAATAATTTGATGTTGTTAAATCATATGAGTATAAGAAGAAAATTGCAATCCTCTTTGAAAACATAATAATGGCTGCTTAACTGTAAAATAGAACATGTTGATTTTTCTATTTTAAGCATTTTCACGATTTTAATTGTTAACTTGATTACGCTTTTGTGTTCTTTATTTGACCAAACAAATTGGTAAAAAATTAAATATAAGTTGCATTTTTTTTTCCAAACAATTATGTAGGTACCCAATGATTCATCATATTTGATGTGTTTTTTTTCTTTCTAGTTACGACAGCCTCCTGTTAAACGCCTGAGACTTAGAGGAGATTGGTCAGATACAGGACCACGAGCAAGACCCGAAAGTGAAAGAGACAGAGAAGGTATAACTACTTTTTAGAAGTCATTTGTGATCTCCTGTGTGCTAATAAATTATAATTAAAATGTGTCCAGCTACATTCATAGGAGAGCCTGTGGATTTCCACACAAATTACTTTTGTTTTACTGACTTTGCATATATAGAATATATATCCCTTCCTGTCTCTTCACAATTTAGATCTCTTAGGTATTTAAACGTGTAATGTGTTTAATGTTTCCTCTTTCTCAGATCGTTAGTTCCCACCTAAAGTGTTCATTGTCTTCCCCTGTTCACTTTTAAGAAGTTGACATAACGAGTAGACATGGCAAATGGTTTTCTTTCAGCCTTATATATACTATGTGCAGACCTGACAGGGAAGCATATTCAGTCTCATGTTGAGCGTCTTTCTTGAAAGGTTTACAGAACAGCTATATTTTGAATAATAAAATTAGAGAAAGCTGAGGGGTGTTACTCCTACTACTTCCTGTTGCCCAAGAAGGATGAAGGACTCAAGCTGTTTTTGGGTCTATGCTCCCTGAATGCCTTCTTATGGTAGCACAAACTCAAAATACTCGCTCTGACCCAGGTTCTTTTCACCCAAATCGTGTAGTATTGGATGGCATGCTTAGCTTTGAGGGATGTGTACTTTCATATGCCCGACCTGCAGATGCTACATTCGGTTTGTGGTGGGGTCGGAGCATTTCCAGTTTGCCATTCTACGGTTTTGCCTTTTGGGTATTTAGGAAGGTGATGGAAAAAGTCATGGCCTGCATTCGCAGGCAGATGATATGTTTATTCGCATACCTTGACAAATGGCTACGCAAGGCTGGCTCACTGCAGTCAGTCGTAGACCGGGTCCAGACAATGATCACCCTGCTTTCATCCATGGGTTTTTCAGTCAGCCAAATAATGTCTCATCTGACACCTACACAGAGGATTCCCTTTATAGGGGCCATCCTAAACTCAGTGGCATAAAAAGCCTTCCTACCCGTGCAAGGAGTCCAGGACATTCAGGATTTGATCCTAATTTTTCGGGCTCCATATTGGGTTTTATTGAGGTTGGTTAGTAGGCTTCTTGTACTGCTGGGATTATCTAGCCTTCTGGTCCATTGTAGTCACTGGCACATGTGGGTCTTGCATTAGCACATCCATTGGCAGTGGGCACAATACTGGACTCTCTAACTGATAGCATCAACATCTCAAAGACCATAGCCAGGACTTTCAGTGATGACAAGTGAACATCAACTTGCCACGTGGCAGGCCTCTCTCCCTATTCCATTCAAATATCACAGTAGTGACCAATACATTGTCTTTGGGTGGCGGCAGAAAGGTGAAAATCGGGGGGGGGGGGGGGGGGGTCTGTGGTCTGCAGTGGAATGAAGACCCTGTAACTTTGTGCCTTCTGACTAGCTCTGAAAACCTTTCTGCCATCCTTCAAGATAAGGACGGACAACATGACTGGCATGTGGTATTGGAACAATCAGGGCGGCATACGGTCCTAGATCTTGTACTTGGGAGACACTGCACCTTTGGAAGTGGCTGGACCTGCAAGGGATATCTCTGGTAGCCAATCATTCTGGCAGAATTGCTCAACATCAAATCGCATGATCTCCGCAGTCATTCTCTGGTGTACTCCAGATGGTGTCTTAATCCCGTGGTAACTCGGGATGTCTTTGCCCGGTGGGGCATGCCCTGGCTGCTTATTTTCACTACTGCCGAGAGTTACTGCATACTGCAGATCCCACCTGGAGGATCCCTAGGGAACACTTTCCAGCTACAATGGGGCAAGGGATGTATGTATTATGCCTTTCCACCGCTGCCTTCCTAGGCCCATTTTATCCCGATCGCTCCATAGTAGTCAAGCAGAGGATGGTATCCAAACCCTTGAGCATGAGCATTTGCTCGCTGATCCATTTTGCCTGGATGAGAGGACCTCCTGTGTCAGCCACTGGGCAGAATCCTGGACCCGACTCTTCACAAGGTTCGCCTTCTGGAGATCGAGCGGTGATAACTGAGCTGTTTTGACTTACCTGGTGCAGTAGAGGATCGATTCTTTTGGGAAAGCTTCCCTCATCTAACTCCATCTAATTGGGCATTGAGTGAAATGTTGGCATTGTGTAAGTATCTGCTTGATTCTCTACAGGCCATATTATAAGATGTCCTTTTGTTTGTCTTATGTTTGTACCAGCAAGGCTTTGCGGTGGGTACAGTTATAGATTATAGGTTGTCCCTCTTAGCCTTTTTATTTTTGTCTGATCAACCTTCTTTATTGGTCACCTGTTGTGATGAGGCTTTTAAAATGTTTGACGCACGTTACCTCCTGAAGTTGGTGAAAAGGAGACACTATCCAAACAGGTAAGTTCCAGGTTTACTCGTTCTGTTCCTTCAACCGCTCGGCAGCACCTGCTGCACCTAGAATCTTCCCCACATTCACGCCGGGAACTTCCCCAACCTATTTACATTACATTCTATGTCACCCCACACCCATCACCCCCCCCCCCTCAAAACAAATAAAACAAGAATAACTTGGATTGCTAAGGAACTTACTGCAAACCCACTAATAACACCCACTATTAACAATAAATGAAGTGCCTGGCAAAATATAAATCTTATATAATGCAAAACATTTGCTCACTCTTAGAAAAAGG
Source organism: Lissotriton helveticus (assembly GCF_964261635.1). NCBI lineage: Eukaryota > Metazoa > Chordata > Amphibia > Caudata > Salamandridae > Lissotriton > Lissotriton helveticus. The sequence goes on from NC_136069.1 coordinate 1,344,615,701, forward strand.
AGGGTGCATTCAAGAAACACGCTGCACAGGATTAATGGTGGAATGGAAAATAATCAAAACTGTAACGAAAATGCATATCTTACAATATTAGGAAAACCAAATGGAAAAGAAATTTGCTAATACATGGTATAGTCTTTAAACTTGGCAGGGTTTGTCTTTGTCCTGGATGAAAACCTTCCATGACTAACTTATTTTCCAAGTTCAGTGTTGGCATACACACTCATCTTCACACGTATCTACTCAGACTAGGATTCAGGTACGATCAGCACAAAGCATTTGTTCCACACCTTGCCATGCTCCTATATGACTATATGATCTTTTACTTCTTTTACCTGAAGAGTTGCACAAAAGCGCAAACATCCTTAATGGATATGACCTGGTTTCTTGACTCACACCCAGTCTAAACCAGCAGAGTTTTGTAGTGTGCCCCTGCAGAACTTTATTTATTTTGTATGGCAGACCTCACAGTTGGTCCTCCAGTTAACGATGCACATGCTATTCAAGACCATGCAGATTACTCTTTATGGATCCTTACCATTGAGATAGTTGTTTCTCATTTTAATCACTTCTGCATGTCATGTCAGTAAGCTGGAGGCCCTGTCAGTCAAACCTCCATACACCTCTTTCTTACCTGACAAATTGGTTCTGAGAACCTGGGCTTCCTGTCTGCTAAAGGTTGTATCGCCCTTCCACGAGTGCCAGGCCATCACCTTTCTTGCCCTTTTCCCTCTTGCACATCCCTTGAAAGAACAGGAAAGGATATACCGGCTTTATACAAGGAGGGCTCTCTGCCTTTACACTTGTACGTAAGAGGGGATACCATAAAGACAACAAGCTCTTCTTGTGCTTTGTTGGTGCTGAGAAGGACATGATGGTGCAGAAAGTAACCCTATCCAGGTTGATTGTCCAGTGTGTAAAGACATGCTATGCCTTGGACAAAAATGAATGCACTGGGGATCTACTTGCTCATTCCCCTCAAGTTAAAGCTCCTTCAGTGGTGTTGGGGAGTGGTACTCCTGTCCAGCACTACTGCATAGACAGTCAAGTCCACAAAGACAGTCAAGTCTGCAGAGAGGGTCATTTTGCCTGCTTTGTCCTATAGAACTTTTTTGGTTAGTCTAGTCCTCAAATCCGTCACCTTTGGCGAGATACTGCTTGGGTAGCTATATCAAAGGTGATGAAAAATCTGCAGTTAGAAGCAATGTTCCCTCTAATTTTTTTCCTCTGTGTGCGGCAGTGGAGGGTCTCTGTGCGCTGCAACCATGGCTATGTGCGCCAGGAACCGAACCTCGCGTGTCTGCGGCGCCAAAGGCCAATTGTTTTTGGTGCCCTCCTGCCCTCTGTCCCACTCGTTTTTTGTGCCTTTCTGCCCTCTGTCCCACTCGTTTTTGGTGCCCTTCTGCCCCATTGCTTTTGGTGCCCTTCTGCCCTCTGCCCCACTCGTTTTTGGTGCCCTTCTGCCCTCTGTCCCACTCGTTTTTGGTGCCCTTCTGCCCTCTGTCCCACTCGTTTTTTGTGCCTTTCTGCACTCTGTTCCACTCGTTTTTGGTACCCTTCTGCCCTCTGTCCCACTCATTTTTGGTGCCCTTCTGCCCTCTGTCCCACTCGTTTTTGGTGCCCTCCTGCCCTCTGTCCCACTCGTTTTTTGTGCCTTTCTGCCCTCTGTCCCACTCGCTTTTGGTGCCCTTCTGCCCTCTGCCCCACTCATTTTTGGTGCCCTTCTGCCCTCTGTCCCATTGTTTTTGGTGCCCTTCTGCCCTCTGCCCCACTCGTTTTTGGTGCCCTTCTGCCCACTGTCCCACTCGTTTTTGGTGCCCTTCTGCCCTCTGTCCCGCTCGTTTTTTGTGCCTTTCTGCACTCTGTCCCACTCTTTTTTTGTGCCTTTCTGCACTCTGTCCCACTCGTTTTTGGTGCCCTTCTGCCCTCTGTCCCACTGGTGCCCTTCTGTCCTCTGCCAAACTCGTTTTTGGTGCCCTTCTGCCCTCTGTCCCACTCGTTGTTGTGCCTTTATGCCCTCTGTCCCACTCATTTTTGGTGCCCTTCTGCCCTCTGTCCCACTCGTTTTGGGTGCCCTTCTGCCCTCTGCCCCACTCGTTTTGGGTGCCCTTCTGCCCTCTGCCCCACTTGTTTTTGGTGCCCTTCTGCCCTCTGTCCCATCGTTTTTGGTGCCCTTCTGCCCTCTGTCTCACTCGTTGTTGTGCCTTTATGCCCTCTGTCCCACTCGTTTTTGGTGCCCTCCTGCCCTCTGTCTCACTCGTTTTTTGTGCCTTTCTGCCCTCTGTCTCACTCGTTTTTGGTGCCCTTCTGGCCTCTGTCCCACTCGTTTTTGGTGCCCTTCTGCCCTCTGCCCCACTCGTTTTAGGTGCACTTCTGCCCTCTGCCCCACTCGTTTTTGGTGCCCTTCTGCCCCACTCGTTTTTGGTGCCCTTCTACCCTCTGCCCCACTCGTTTTTGGTGCCTTTCTGCCCTCTGTCCCATCGTTTTTGGTGCCCTTCTGCCCTCTGCCCCACTCGTTTTTGGTGCCCTTCTGCCCTCTGTCCCACTCGTTGTTGTGCTTTTATGTAATGTAAATGTAAATGTGTTGGACTTGTAAAGCGCACAGCTGCCCGTGAGCGTCCCGGCGCTGAAGACCGCTGGGGAACCCGTCCTGGCTTTCCCTGTGAGATGGTCCCTTCTGGGTATCTCCAAGGTGAAACCAGGCATCCCTGGCGTCTGTGGGGGGCCGTTGTAGAGATGAGGCAAGCTTAATGCCCAGAGTTGCCGAGTGTGATCCCTGGTTAGAGTAGACACCGAGGCGAGAATTGTCGAGTCCGCTGACCCTGGTCCACGACCCTGCCGCGTCGGGAATTGAACCCTGGTCCCGGACTGTTCTCTGCTTCCGGGTCTGCCGCCTCTAACCAGTGAGCCACACCTCTCCACTATGCCCTCTGTCCCACTCGTTGTTGTGCCTTTATGCCCTCTTGCCCTCTGTCTCATCGTTTTTGGTGCCTTTCTGCCCTCTGTCCCACTCGTTTTTTGTGCCTTTCTGTCCTGTGTTCCACTCGTTTGTTGTGCCTTTCTGTCCTGTGTTCCACTCGTTTTTTGTGCCTTTCTGCCCTCTGTCCCACTCGTTTTTTGTGCCTTTATGTCCTCTGTCCCACTCGTTTTTGTGCCTTACTGTCCTGTGTTCCACTCGTTTTTTGTGCCTTTCTGTCCCACTCGTTTTTGTGCCTTTATGTCCTGTGTCCCACTCGTTTTTGTGCCTTCCTGTCTAGTTTTTGGGCCTTTATGTCCTGTGTCCCACTCGTTTTTGTGCCTTCATGCCCTCTTGCCTTCTGTTCCGCTCGTTTCCCCAACAGCTGTGGCCTTTTGTTTAAATATTGCTGACAATCAGAGCCCCTTCACGGGCTCCGATTAACAGCAATACCTAAAGAAAATGCCACAGTCTGCCCCGCGATTTACTAACAAAAGCATAGACACTTTCCAAACACAGCGTGTGCTAAAGTACACGCTGTGTTTGGAAAGTGTCTATGCTTTTGTTAGTAAAGCGCGGGGTAGACTGTGGCATTTTGTTTAAGTATTGCTGTTAATCGGAGCCCGTGAAGGGGCTCTGATTGTCAGCAATATTTAAACAAAAGGCCACAGTCTGTCACGTGCCCACGCAGCCGCAAACACCATAATCGCCATAATCCCCACAATCCCCACCCCTGCCTCCTTACCTGCACTCCGCACTCCTCACGCCCGCCGCCACCACTGGAAAAGTGCCTCATGTTCGCGCCGCTCGCTTTTTAAAAGCGGCGGGCGGCGCGACTCTCTAGCGACGTCCTGTCTGCGCGCTCCACGCTAGGTGGTGCGTGCTGACGTCGGGGAAGGTGCTAGAGGGAACAGTTGTTAGAAGTATTCATTCGAAATGAATGTTACTTACCGTTGGTAACTATTTTTCTAGTGGATACTCTAACCGCAGATTCCTCACTGACCTCCTTCCCCTCTTCTGTAGGATGGAAATTTGTATCTGTTAAGACGCCCGTAAAATAATTTGAGCATACTCGCACCTCAAATTTATTATGATTGAACCGTGTCTGAAGGTGTGTAGGAGAGCAAAATAAAACTGATGTCAGCACACAGGAGTGGCGCCTCTTGCCCAGTGGCGGCCTGCACGGCTCAGGGGCCAGGGGGCAAAGGGAGGGATTGGGGGGTGGTGAGGAGGCCTTAAAATAGAAAAAACTTACCTGATTACTGCGTCTCTCCTCCGTTGTCTCTTCAGGCCAAAACAGGGAACCTGGAAGCACCAGACTCTCCATAGCCAATCACAACGCTGTAATGCAGCATTGTGATTGGGCTGAGCGCTGTGGTTCGGTACTCAGCCAGGGACTGGGGGCCTGGGCATGTTCTCTATCCAGGCTGTAATGTGCGTGGACAACATGCAAAGTGCGCATGAATGTTTGGCCGATCCGAGACCGCTGGCCAAGCATTCATGCGCACTTCGAGTGGGCAAACCACTCTTCCCCTGTGCTGCTCTGAGAGCAGAGCAACCCTGCCCACCCATAGAGCTGCTGCAGCAAGGAAACATAAAATGATAATAACAACGAGCTATTATCATTTTATGTGTCCTTTATTTGCACTGCTAAAAAGCAGTGGTGCGACGCCCTTCCGCCTTAGCAGAGGAGCAGCCACTCCAAGACATCACTTCCAGAGCAGCGTGAGGCAGGCGTGAAACCAGATAATGCCATTTACCAGCTAGTAGGTACTTAACTTGTTTTATAATTAATTTTAGTGCTTTCATATTGAACTTTATATTTGCATTCAGAAGAATGCTTGATCTAAATTGTATTAATACCACTTATTCTGATAGGTACTTACTTGATGAATGCGCGCTTATTTTTTTGACTACCGTTCCAATGTATAATTTTCCATTTATGCAGGAGAGCAGAGCCCTAATGTTTCACTAATGCAAAGGATGTCTGATATGTTATCAAGGTGGTTTGAAGATGCCAGCGAAGTTGCTCAAAGTAACAGAGGACGTGGAAGAGCTCGACCTAGAGGTATGCAGCAGAATCTAAATAACTCTGGCTGCATTTTATGTTGTTCCTTTTGTACATTGTTATTGTTAATTGTATTTGATAAGCACACCAATCGCCCCGAAGGGGTTTCACAGCGCTCAAGCAGCTCACTAGTCATATCTAAAAGAATTAGAGGTTAAAAAGCCAGGTTATATAAGATTTTTTAAGTAACACAAAGTTCGGACAGAATCGTAACTGCAAAGGTGACTGATTCCAATATTTTGGGGGAGGACAGAAAATAGGAGGGCTACATATGAGGCAAGATGTTTTGTGCGGACTACGACTCAGTCAAGGCCACGTGCCAAACAAGCAGTGGTTTCCTTATTAGCCTAGGACAGACAACAGTAGGAATTATGATATTACCCCCTCCCCCTCCCCCCCATTGAATATATGGCTTAGTTAACAGCTCCCAGACGCCTTTTCTAAATCACAAGGGTTTCAATGCAAAAGACTCACAGGGTTATTTCCACGGGCCTTTCAATTTTCTGTTATGTGAACTGCGTTATTTGGCAACCAGAATTTTTTTCTGGTATACAAAATGTTACATAACATGTTGTTAAATTTCAAATGTTGTTTAAAATTTTTAAGTAGAAATGTATTGCATATGCTAACTACTTGGCTCACTAGAAAAGCTGTCCAAAGGATTACTCTCCTCAAATGTGTTTCTAAGAAACCCTAAAATATATATTTGTTTTTTGAAAGATATTAATAGAGTTGTTTCAAAGGCTGTTGGAGTATTTGTGGAAGTAACGTATTTATTTGTTTTTGTTAAGCGTACTATGCACCTGTAAGATGCATCAGACTGCAAGGGATAACAATCACAGATACGAGAAGAGCCAACGCTTCTTTGCTCCAGAATACAACAAGCTCAAGCATTATCAAAAGGCATCCTGCTGTCACTAGCATGACAAACAGTTCCTCACAACCAATCATGTAGTGCTGTCTAATGTATTCCTACACCCAAGCTGTCTCATATTTCCTACATGTAGGACCAGCCACTGGTGGGAAAAACGCTTCTGAATGTTGTAAGCATAGATATGTAACCAGTAACATGCATACACATACTGGGAGGCCAATAAATATCCTTTTCACGTTTTGCTGCTATTCACCTTTTTTTTGACTTAAGCAACATATGTAGCAAAGCTCTGGTTCAAGCAAATTGTGAAGTACCCTAGTCTATTCTTCTACCTGATTCCTATAAAACAACCATTCAGTCCATTCCTATGCTCTGCATAGTACAGAAAAGCACACCTGATGTGAAAAAAGTAATCTATCACCTGCTCTGGAGAGTTGCCGTCTTTTGTGGGAAACAGAGGCCAAGCCTCATCTCCCCTCACCTTAAACTTTCTTCTAGGCTTGCAGCACTGGCTGCACAGGAAAGGGACATCATCAAGCTTTTAGTTGCCATTTACAGTGCTTTCTTTTCTGACTTTTTTTCAATATGTCCTTTTTAGGTCTCGCTATTAATAGCTATTATTAGGTCTCGCTATTAATAGCTATTAATAGTTAGGTCTCGCTATCAATAGCTATTAATAGCGAGTATATATAGTAGGCGAAACAAACTCTTGACCAAGTGCGGATTACGTGCAGTTCATGTGGCGCGTGCATGTCAAACCCAAGCTGCTCCCCCGCCATCCCACAAAGCAAGCCAAGAACATCAAAGCGACGGGCCGCTTTGAGTCCATTTGCCACCATCCACTTCACGCGCTCCGCAGGTCATAAACAGGACCATCTGCTCCTGAATCAGGATGCTGGCATGGTTGCCCAGCCCCCCTCCCAGCGCTGCCTTGGATATATTTACATTGCGTTCTTCTCGCATTTCCACGGATACTTACAATTAAGCTGCTTTGGGGGTTCACGAAAGATCATACCGATTGGTGGTGAGAAAACGTATTCTTTGAACTACACAAAGGTTCACTCACACTATCAAAAAGTGTGTTAAGTCAAATCATAGGTTGGCATGTTAATGAATACGTCTTTTTGTTTGCTAAGAGTTCTATATTTTTGTCCCTTCTGAGCTAAACATTTTTTCATACAATTGTAACGGCAGCAGCTTTAAACTGCATGGGGATTGGCATCTGAAAGACATAAATGGCGCATGTGCGCTCTCTAGTGTGTGTAAATGCAACTTGTGATAGTTACTCAATATCCCCACATTAAGAAGCCCGAATGCTTCGGGATAATTTATCGAAATTTTGGCCTTTGAAAGGTGTGCGTGTTGGTGTATGGTGCTTGTATTTAGTGTCGCTTTAATGAATCTGCGAAGTGAGATATATGGGCTAAATTGATTCCATTCGATTAGACCTATCGGAAGTTCTTATGATTTAAGGATTATATTATATCTTAATTGATATTTACCGTATTCACTTGTCACCTCTGGCAGTTTACGAGCGATTTAATGTGGAAGATAGATTCATTGTTTTATCCTTCAACGTATCTGCATCCAATCCATTCGTCCTTTTCAGGTGAAGACTTGTGTTTCTTTTCTGTGACTTATAATTCAATCAATGGGGGTTTTCCGGTTTTTCTCTGCGTGACTTCGTGTTAAGGAGAGAAGCAGGTGTGCACGGCGTGGCCCCCTGTTGATGCCCCGCGGTATCCTGTGATCCTAGGATTTAGGGTACATGTGTGATAACTCCCCCAGTCAGTTCCAGGCAGATAAAAAACATAGATACATTTACGCGTTTTCTCACCAACTGTTGGCCATCATACAAGACAGCAGCTTTGTCGTTTATATGTGTACAGATAGCTTTACTGCTCTTTGCACCGAATGACAAAGTTGCAAACAGCATCACTCAGCGCCACAGAATCACTCAGCACCAGTGAATGCCACAGCACCCCTCAACGCCACAGCACCACTCAATGCCACAGCACCACTCAGCGCCCAGCATCCCTCAATGCCACAGCATCCCTCAATGCCACAGCATCCCTCAATGCCACAGCATCACTCAACGCCACAGCATCACTCAACGCCACAGCATCACTCAACGCCACAGCATCACGCAACGCCACAGCATCACTCAACGCCACAGCATCACTCAATGCCACAGCATCACTCAATGCCACAGCATCACTCATCATCACTCAACGCCACAGCACCACTGAACGCCACAGCATCACTCAGCACCACTGAATGCCACAGCATCACTCAGCACCACTGAACGCCACAGCATCACTCAGCATCACTCAGCACCACTAAAGGCCACAGCATCACTCAGTACCACTGAAGGCCACAGCATCACTCAGCACCACTGAAGGCCACAGCATCACTCACCACCACTGAACGACACAGCATCACTCTGTGCAACCATTCAACAACAACTGGTTCTATAATGTTCCCTCAATGTTTCAAGCTTTATGTCACAAAAAGATGTTAATATTTCACTTCTGTTCTTGGATTTTCATCACAATAAAATACACTGAACATAATCTTCACAAAAGTTATTTACAAAAGTTTAAGCTAATGCCATTATAAATTACAATAACTTTTATTTAAGTATTAATTATTAAAAAAAATAAAAAACATTGTTATTTGTAATATTGATACATCTAAGTCATGTAAATCCAACCCATATTGCATTACAAATGCTATAGCTGTCACGTTTGCGAAAGTTAAAACTATTGGCATTGTAAATGACAAAGCTATTAATTTTGCTATTTTCAAAACCAACACATAAATAAAAAAAATTGTCATTTACAATACCAATAGTTCAAACTTTCCTAATGCGAGACCTATTGCATTGCAAATGCTTGTTTTGTATTAAAGTTGTAGTAAACAACATACAGAAAATGATCAACAATTGTCTTTCTTGTTTCTTTACATTTATAACAGTCTATTTTTCCTGCATAGCCATAGACAGTACAACAAAGAGAATGAGCTGTACTTAATAACATCTTAAAACAGCCCTCCAGAAGTATTCTCCCACCTCTGCCTTTTATTCTCATACCCCTCAATCCTAATCCCACATCGAGGTAAAGAAAAGGAGTATGCATTCCTAGAAAAATGCTAAATAATATAACAATATCATATTTCAATAAAACAATAAAAGTCCCCTATAAGGTTGTCCCGTAATAATCCTGTTCGTTCATACTTTGCTTTGTAGTCCATGTATCACTGCTTCCTACCCCTATACCTGATGTAAAGTCAAGTCATTTGAGCCATGCTTTTAACTATCCAGGCTACAGTAAACCTATATGTTTTTTCTTTGGGTTTCAATGATAGAATATCTGTATCCATCCGATCCTAATCATTACTCCATTCAATGACTTACAATGCTCTGTACTTCGTTAATTTCAACAGGCTGGAATGGAATAATGATGTCTGCATACATAGGAATCTACGCCAGACTTCTTCAAATTGCAAAATTTTGTCATTGATCCTGAAGCTTACTCTCTCATAAAAGCCACTGTATACATTTCATTTAGCCGGTCCTTATATGTTCCCAGTGAAGTCGGTTTCCACAGCAAATTCCGTACCTTTGTGTCCTCAAGGATCCGGAATTACCTCCCAAGCTCAATCGCAGATCATCACACCACAATCACTTAGAGGTCCCCAATTTTCAGAGGAAATGATTGGGTGGAGCCAGGTTTGCTGTGCCTGCTTCTGGTGTTTGGTACGCTCTCTACGCCAACTTGAGAACTGCAACCTCCCACGAGCGTTCCAGAACCCTCAAAAACCTGGCTCTTTAGACAAGCCCATGGTTGATGCCTCCTCACTTTTGATTGATTTGTTGATTGATGATGTAGAAAGATATGCGAGTAAGGGAGAGAGAGTAAACATAAAACAGTAGTAGTGTAGCAAGGATGCCATGGTGCAAGTGAGGAAACTGGCCACTGTGACTGCTGCTGGGGTAGTAAAATGCAGCATTGTCATGGTTCTGTGGGCACTGTGTCACTGTACCTGCTGAAACAATGGTAGCTATACCAATTGATCACAAAAGCGAGGAGTTAGCTGGAAAACACACACACACACACTCATAGCGTACCTAAGTAGAAAGGACAATAATAGCCCCCATAAAAACGAGCTGTTTAAGTTTAAGTAAACAGTAATGTGCCAGGAGGCTTTGAGGTATGTAGTTTCTGTTTGGATCTCAGTGACAAATATGGGTTTATTGCTGCTTCTAAGACTCATGCCCCTTCTATGTGCAGTTTTGGCTTGTCTTGCGTAAAGTCTACACCTTTTATTATGACGATGTGGACCACGTCATGTATCGTTCATGCTAGAAATTTCTCTTACCCTGTGTTTGGGGCGTATATGTTTTCTATAGTGAGTGGCTGATCCCCCCCCCCATTCTCGCACCAGGATCAGCCATCTGCCCCTGATCTATTTTGACCTTTCTTTCTAAAACTGTATGTTTTTCTTTGGGAAGTATTAAGACTTTAGCTTTCTTGACGGCTTCTGCTATGTGGTATTGTGTGAGAAAGTGCTTAGGCCACAGTCAATGTTGTTCTTTGCATAGTAGATATGTCTCTTGTAAGAGGCAGGGATTTCCTCCTGAACTCTTGAGCTCCCCAAAAATGCTCAGATGCTTCATGGGACTATTAATCCAACAACATTTTATGTTGGTATGTTCAGCTGTGACCCTCTAGCCTTGTGCCTAGTGATCTATTGTTTAATTTTTCGTTGAATGGGGATCGAGCATCGCCGTGCATAGACCAGTCTTGCAGTATATCATTTCACTAGTAGTGTCACTTCCCTCCCTCTGCCAGTCGTCAAAACTGATAAGAAGTATATACCCTAGTAACTGTGTATCCACACCATAAATGGTTAACTGTTTTTGAGATGTGTGCATGTGTGTTTATTAGCCTTGGGTTAGTATCAGAGGCAATCTTTCCCTTCTTCGTGTCACTTTTCCGTGTCTTGAATGGTCCTGAAACTACCATGGGGGTGTAAGAGCCCTGAGTAAGTTTGTCCCTATTCCGCCACCAGGCCCTTTCCTCCCCACCCTGTAGTCCATATGCTTTCTCTCTTTGGGTATCATAACTGCTGGTATGGTAGCTCTGTTATCAGCTTTTAAGTTCTTCCAAGTTTGGCTGTGTTGTAAAGATTTCAGGCAGTCCCCAGAGACATATTTCAGGTGAGTGAACACACTTTCTTTGCCTGCTGCGATCTCCTCATCAGGCTTTGATCTCCTTCACTTGCTCTTTGCTGTCTTCCATGTTTTTCTCGTAATTCTCATGTCTATTTCATCCATTAAAGTCTGAGTGGACTCTGCTCATTTAGTTCCAGAAGTGAACATGCTTGCACAAGGAGGCTTCAGTATAATTTTAGTCTTCTATGTCCTTACTCTCTCCTATTTCCAACCAGTGAACGGAGTCTTTATAAAGACAACAGAAGAAAGGTGGCATCAGAGAGGCATAGACTTAAATAGACAGGCTCCTTCAGATAACTTTGCCTAGCTGACCATCAATTTGGGATGAAACATCCAGATCATTGATCTTGCAGATTGCATATAACAGCCCTATTTCCCCATCCTTGCCTATATTCCTATATATGAAGCCTGGGTAAATCAAGCACTAAAAAACAAACAACAGTTGGCTAGGGACAATGTGCCACTTTTACAAGTAGAGAAGCTATCTATATATCAACAGATACAACCAAGTATCAGATCCAGCATTCCAGTAATTTGGAGAATAGAAAGCTTGAAAAGGAGCTTGTTTTTAGTGTTAATTTCTAGAACAAAGACATTTGATTTGATGCATAAGTTCAAAACAGTAAATGGTCTCCCACAAAAGCAGTAAGATATATCATTGCTGTGTAGGCTATCTTTCTTTTGAAGATTTGTTAAATTGTGGCGATTCTGTTCATCAAGGATGATGTTTCAATCAATCAGCACAAAAGTGTCATTAGTAGCCTTCAGAGGCCTATGGCCATTTTGAAATTTGTAGTGCAGCTCTTTCACCGCTTGGCTCTAGCTTCTTTTTTCCATATTTTTGTTGGCCTTTAATCATCAGGGGACCTAGATTTGTTCTTCGTTATCTTATGCTTTTTCCCCATTTTCATTTCTTTCTATTTTTAGCAACTTTTGTCCAAAGTCTGTCTTTTTATTTTATTTGATTCTATCTCACTTTGTTTTTATGCCTGCATTTATTTGCTACTCCTACAGACTGTTCTGAGAAAACATCTTGAGTAATATCTGGATTCATAAATAACAAGTGTTCTTTTTGTAATTGTGGTTCTGTAACGCCTACATTTATTAGAGAATTATATAATTAAAATGTCTGAAATTTGACGTGCCATACAGATTTAATTTTTGTATATAATTGTCATTTGCAGGATTTATTGGTATAAAGTTTCTATTTTATCATTGGTTTTGTATAAAAATATTTTTGTTTTTATAAGGTGGACTTAATCGACCAACTACTTCAAATTCAGGAGTCACATCCCAGGGTGAAGCTGACACACAAGCAATGGAATTGGAGTCTCTCTCTGAACAGGCCTCTGAAACACAGGCATCCGCCTCTACAGAAGCACCCCCTCCAGTGTCTTTGCTACCACCAGCAGACCATCAGCAAAGTCAGTCTGCAGAAGCTTCCAGTAGCTGTTCAGCTGAGCAGGCTGGTAAGAATTAACGTGTATGTAATTAAAAGTAATTTTTACAGGCAAGGTATTTTTAAAACGTCCTTCCAAAGGGCACTTTGATGTCATTTAATCTAGAACATTTGAGCTTACAGTGTGCAAAAAAATGTTTTCCTGTTAATGCTAAACCCTGTGATTGCCTGTCGTTTTGTAAGTACCTTACAGACAAGTGAATATCAATGCTGTTAGTGAAGAAATTGTGACAAGCAAAGCCACTCATGTGTAAATACCTAAAATCGTTGTCTCTTTGCAATTGGTGTGTAATAAGGAAAGCAATAGTATTGTTGCAGGGTTTCTGTACTCACACAGAACTGTGCACAGAGGAGTGGAACCTCGGCAAATTAGGATGTCCCAAAACTTACCTTAGCAACCAACTCACCCCTTACCGAGCTAGCTACAGTGTCTCATTGGACATATCAAACTCCCAATGTTTAGACAAACCAGAACATGAACTTACAGTACCTCAGGGTACGTGGGACTCATGAACACTCTTTTGTTATATTATCATTACAAACCAGAACATGGAGTAAAGAAGACACATGTGCATTTGAAATGTTTATTTACTAATGCCGTCTTCTCAGGCGCAGTATCTTAGATAATACAAGTATACTTATTATCAGTATCAAAATTATCAGCATAGTTACTAAGACATAAAAAGCGAATGGTGACAGCATGTTAACATGCTGTAATGAATAAGAGTTAACAACACTTATATCTCACCCTCCCTAACACATATATTATATTATTAGCTAAGAAGGTCTCTTTGGGTTGTTTTAGGGCGGGCCCATACCTTAGTGTCCTAGCATGAAGGAATCACATCAGCATACACCAGCTCTCTCTGCATGTGCACCGCATCAAGTGTGTTAACAATTCTCGTGCAAAGCAATATCAATCCCGCCTCAAGCCCAAGTTGGCAAAGGCTGCACTTGTGTTATGACTATGAAGGCGTGGAGATCAGACCTCATAACAATTCCATATCGTGTTGCTCCTGAAACTTCAGCACTCTCCGTGCAGACATGGTTTATTAAACAAAACTGATATCAGAGCAATAACATATTATTCTCACATACACCACGGCAAACCACTAGGTTGAAAGCTAAGTCAACAATTAAGGGTCGTGTGCAGAAGTTGCAAGAAAGGAAAAATGGCGTTTAAATCTCAAATGTACCTATGCTAACTTAACACGATATAAGGATATATAGGAGCTATACAACACCCCCCCATGATCCGAGAACGGACTAAATAAGATAACAGAAGTGCCATCACATGAGAGCAGAATCCAATTTTAAACGAGCATGAATAAAAATTCAATTATAAAAACTAATGCTAAAAAATAGCCCACAAGTATAATGTGGCTCAAGCCAATAGGCAAGCAAAAATAAAATGTCTTGACCAAAAGTCAATAAAATCAAGGAAATGCTATCAATCAGCATGTCAATTTGAGGCAGTGTCTATGATAAGACTGTATATGAAAAGTAAGCCGCAACAGCCTCCAGGAGGAAGTCACTGTCCTCATCCGAAAACAGTTCAGCCATCCAATTTAAAAGATGAAAGGAACATACGTGATCTTCCAGCACCGGATCCTCTATAACCATCAGAGGACAGCTCGGTGGGTTTTCAAGAAAACTTCGTTCCAAGAAATTTCGCGCTGCCGACAACACATCCCAGGGACCCATTAGTCCATGTGCCACCGCCAAGGCCATAATCCTTTCGTCAGAACAAACCAACTCGTGAGCAATGATAGGACTCATCAGTTGATCAAAATCGACGTCAGAAGATATTGGTCCGCAGAGACACAAATCAATGGCCCAAAGGAAATCACAGGTCAGGCAGCGAAATACAGGCTGGACACAGGTGAAATAGGAGAACCGAAAAGATAATCCAAACGCCGTGCTTAGAGTAGCCAACGGCAGTGTGCCATAATAATCAAGCATGCGGTTGCGAAACCGCGTCAGTAGCAGCTGAGCGTGGTCTTGCACAGGAAGGGCATCCATATTTAAAAAGGCAGAAAACCACCAATGCGCCAGCCGCTAATGCAAGTAAAAACGGGAACCCTCCAAATAAGGATGAAAAAATAGAATGGAAGAAGGCAGGGATGACTCCAAAAATCTTCTCAAAGGAAGTCACGAGACCACCGCTAACAACTTTAAAAAAATGTGCTAGGCCCGTTGTGGAGGATGCGTTAAAGATAGAACGGACCATGGCTCCGAAATGCAAAGGCAAATCAGTATTTAAAAGAGCCTGAACCTCCGTACGGGTGTTAGCAATGTGAAGCACGAAAGTTTCACGGGCCGAGCTCAAGGCCACCTCTTTCTGGGACAATAGAGCTCTTATTCTAGCCATGCCGCTGAATTCTGCTCCCAAGGTCGGTATCCGCGATAGATAGCCGCGTTCTCACTATCTGTGGCATATCTATGCGCTGTTAAGGCCGCGACTTTCTTCTTCGCAAACTGCGGACGCTTAGGCGTAGAATCCTCCTGCTTCACTGCGCCGTCTGTCTGGCGGGACTGACCACGTCCTTGCTGGCCACCACGTCCACGTCCACCCCCTCCTCCACCACCGGTCTTCTGGGCCGATGTTTCCTGAAAGGAACGAGGAGAGCGTTGATCAGAACCCTGAAAACGATCAGGTGATTTAATCATCGCGCGATCGCGCAAATCATAAACTCTGTCTGCCGGCGCAGGAGCTTGTATTGCAGGAACAGGATCCAGAGTTTGCCTAGTCTGCTTCCCCTGTGTCTGTTTTTTAGGCCAATTCTGTTTTTTGGACTTGGGCTGGACATCTGTCACTGCAGATTGTCCCTGAGGTTGTTTTTTATCCTTCACTGGAAAATATTTCAGACCTCTACTTGTGCGGCCAATTGTCTTATAAGCGGCCACCACAATCTTTGCTAACTGGCGGGGTTTGTCGGCATCGGGCAGAGCAGCCAAAGCATTCGACACCTGAAAGTTAACTGCATCTCCTTTAACATTGGAGAGAATGAGATCACTTACAATCTCAAACGAACCACACAGGCGCATACCCAATTCAACCGCTGCCTCTGGACCGTGATCATTCTGAACACGTCTAATTATTTCAGGCAGAGCATTCATAGACGGGGTGCCGAAGCACCTCGTATAAACTGCCGCAAAAGTTTTTCCCCAGCTTTCACAGTCAGCAAGTTCAGGAGTAATATCCTTCGGTAGAGTAATCGTTAACATTCTATGTTTATCAGCTGGAGTAGAATTCGGAAAAACCGCCTCCAGTTGATCAAACTTCTCTGCTAGCCAGAATGGGAAGTCATCGTTGTCAACAGGACGCGCACCAAAAACCGAATTAACCATCACTGGATTGAGACGCATTCCGCCTCGTTCCATGGGAGCGGCCGCACCCCCCTGGGGACCACCAGGAAGATGACGACCGATGTATTGCACTAAAGCACGAATCACGGAAATGGAAACTACATGTAGCCTGCGAATTTCTGCCAGGGTACAAGCCCCGTGATTCGGGTGCGGGGTAAAGCCACCCAACGCAGGCCAATTTGTACCTGGAATTGAGAGTGGACCTAACCTCGCAGGGGACAAAGAGTGGGGGAGGGCGCCATCAAACCAAACTCGATGCTGCCAATGATCAATAGGTATTTCCAATGCCCTGTACGGCGTATATTCAGCTGGGACATCCGAGGCGGTGTAGGAGTGGAACAAACCAGAATTAGCGTCCACAGCCGGAAACGTAACCCAAGAGTAAAACAACTCGTAAGGAAACGCCGGATCTGCACATACCACGAAAATCACAGCCATCCCATCTACTGGGACCTGGTACGTCTGAAGATGGTTGCGTACCGCTACGCGACTATGCTGCGCAATAGCCACCGCCGCCATGTCAACACTGGAAACAAGAACACACAAAGAATACTTTGTAGCACAACTGGGTAGTAATTCAAAGAAACCGTTTGAGAAAGAATCAAGCTTGAATAAAGACCTATTTCAAAAAATAGGTAGGTTTCACCGACACCCCGTTTTCCGGAAACGGATGTGAAGGGGTTAAGGCATGAACGATAAACTACTCGAGTGTCATGATATAAGACCACCGAAACCGTTGGGCGCCATGTTGCAGGGTTTCTGTACTCACACAGAACTGTGCACAGAGGAGTGGAACCTCGGCAAATTAGGATGTCCCAAAACTTACCTTAGCAACCAACTCACCCCTTACCGAGCTAGCTACAGTGTCTCATTGGACATATCAAACTCCCAATGTTTAGACAAACCAGAACATGAACTTACAGTACCTCAGGGTACGTGGGACTCATGAACACTCTTTTGTTATATTATCATTACAAACCAGAACATGGAGTAAAGAAGACACATGTGCATTTGAAATGTTTATTTACTAATGCCGTCTTCTCAGGCGCAGTATCTTAGATAATACAAGTATACTTATTATCAGTATCAAAATTATCAGCATAGTTACTAAGACATAAAAAGCGAATGGTGACAGCATGTTAACATGCTGTAATGAATAAGAGTTAACAACACTTATATCTCACCCTCCCTAACACATATATTATATTATTAGCTAAGAAGGTCTCTTTGGGTTGTTTTAGGGCGGGCCCATACCTTAGTGTCCTAGCATGAAGGAATCACATCAGCATACACCAGCTCTCTCTGCATGTGCACCGCATCAAGTGTGTTAACAATTCTCGTGCAAAGCAATATCAATCCCGCCTCAAGCCCAAGTTGGCAAAGGCTGCACTTGTGTTATGACTATGAAGGCGTGGAGATCAGACCTCATAACAATTCCATATCGTGTTGCTCCTGAAACTTCAGCACTCTCCGTGCAGACATGGTTTATTAAACAAAACTGATATCAGAGCAATAACATATTATTCTCACATACACCACGGCAAACCACTAGGTTGAAAGCTAAGTCAACAATTAAGGGTCGTGTGCAGAAGTTGCAAGAAAGGAAAAATGGCGTTTAAATCTCAAATGTACCTATGCTAACTTAACACGATATAAGGATATATAGGAGCTATACAACAGTATTGTTAATCACTTGAGCAGTATCTGTTGTGATATCCATGGCAAATGTAAGTAAAGGGTAGTATGCCGGGCTACACTTTAAGACATTGAGTACAGACAGCCTTAGTTCTATGGAACGTTTACTACTTGTTTGATATTCCTTGCTCTCTGCACTTGAATTGCTTAGATGTCTTATATTTTGAATTTTACTAAACAAAACCCCTTTTTGAAAAAGGGGGGTGGTGATGGACAGAGTTTCTGAATGATGCAGAATACTCTTACCAAGTCAAGAGATCATGGTTTTAATCCATCACCGTTTTTTAGCTCACTGCACCATCCCAGCTCAGAACCTGGCTATATGCAAATTAGTCTGTTCCTGTCCCAGTGCATGATGGGAACAGGGCAAACCAAACTACCAAGCCAATTCTTATACTGGGAAGGAAACAAGCTCCCGGGGACCGGTTTCTGGCATCACAGCCTTCTTCGGCCCGGTTTGCTTGAATCCTGATGGTGCAATGAGCAAGGGACTCACGTCTGAGTATACCCTCCCACACATAGTGTGGATAAAACCGATTTTGAAAAAGGGGGGTGGTGATGGACAGAGTTTCTGAATGATGCAGAATACTCTTACCAAGTCAAGAGATCATGGTTTTAATCCATCACCGTTTTTTAGCTAACTGCACCATCCCAGCTCAGAACCTGGCTATATGCAAATTAGTCTGTTCCTGTCCCAGTGCATGATGGGAACAGGGCAAACCAAACTACCAAGCCAATTCTTATACTGGGAAGGAAACAAGCTCCCGGGGACCGGTTTCTGGCATCACAGCCTTCTTCGGCCCGGTTTGCTTGAATCCTGATGGTGCAATGAGCAAGGGACTCACGTCTGAGTATACCCTCCCACACATAGTGTGGATAAAACCGATTTTGAAAAAGGGGGGTGGTGATGGACAGAGTTTCTGAATGATGCAAAATACTCTTACCAAGTCAAGAGATCATGGTTTTAATCCATCACCGTTTTTTAGCTCACTGCACCATCCCAGCTCAGAACCTGGCTATATGCAAATTATTCTGTTCCTGTCCCAGTGCATGATGGGAACAGGGCAAACCAAACTACCAAGCCAATTCTTATACTGGGAAGGAAACAAGCTCCCGGGGACCGGTTTCTGGCATCACAGCCTTCTTCGGCCCGGTTTGCTTGAATCCTGATGGTGCAATGAGCAAGGGACTCACGTCTGAGTATACCCTCCCACACATAGTGTGGATAAAACCGATTTTGAAAAAGGGGGGTGGTGATGGACAGAGTTTCTGAATGATGCAGAATACTCTTACCAAGTCAAGAGATCATGGTTTTAATCCATCACCGTTTTTTAGCTCACTGCACCATCCCAGCTCAGAACCTGGCTATATGCAAATTAGTCTGTTCCTGTCCCAGTGCATGATGGGAACAGGGCAAACCAAACTACCAAGCCAATTCTTATACTGGGAAGGAAACAAGCTCCCGGGGACCGGTTTCTGGCATCACAGCCTTCTTCGGCCCGGTTTGCTTGAATCCTGATGGTGCAATGAGCAAGGGACTCACGTCTGAGTATACCCTCCCACACATAGTGTGGATAAAACCGATTTTGAAAAAGGGGGGTGGTGATGGACAGAGTTTCTGAATGATGCAGAATACTCTTACCAAGTCAAGAGATCATGGTTTTAATCCATCACCGTTTTTTAGCTCACTGCACCATCCCAGCTCAGAACCTGGCTATATGCAAATTAGTCTGTTCCTGTCCCAGTGCATGATGGGAACAGGGCAAACCAAACTACCAAGCCAATTCTTATACTGGGAAGGAAACAAGCTCCCGGGGACCGGTTTCTGGCATCACAGCCTTCTTCGGCCCGGTTTGCTTGAATCCTGATGGTGCAATGAGCAAGGGACTCACGTCTGAGTATACCCTCCCACACATAGTGTGGATAAAACCGATTTTGAAAAAGGGGGGTGGTGATGGACAGAGTTTCTGAATGATGCAGAATACTCTTACCAAGTCAAGAGATCATGGTTTTAATCCATCACCGTTTTTTAGCTCACTGCACCATCCCAGCTCAGAACCTGGCTATATGCAAATTAGTCTGTTCCTGTCCCAGTGCATGATGGGAACAGGGCAAACCAAACTACCAAGCCAATTCTTATACTGGGAAGGAAACAAGCTCCCGGGGACCGGTTTCTGGCATCACAGCCTTCTTCGGCCCGGTTTGCTTGAATCCTGATGGTGCAATGAGCAAGGGACTCACGTCTGAGTATACCCTCCCACACATAGTGTGGATAAAACCGATTTTGAAAAAGGGGGGTGGTGATGGACAGAGTTTCTGAATGATGCAGAATACTCTTACCAAGGCAAGAGATCATGGTTTTAATCCATCACCGTTTTTTAGCTCACTGCACCATCCCAGCTCAGAACCTGGCTATATGCAAATTAGTCTGTTCCTGTCCCAGTGCATGATGGGAACAGGGCAAACCAAACTACCAAGCCAATTCTTATACTGGGAAGGAAACAAGCTCCCGGGGACCGGTTTCTGGCATCACAGCCTTCTTCGGCCCGGTTTGCTTGAATCCTGATGGTGCAATGAGCAAGGGACTCGCGTCTGAGTATACCCTCCCACACATAGTGTGGATAAAACCGATTTTGAAAAAGGGGGGTGGTGATGGACAGAGTTTCTGAATGATGCAGAATACTCTTACCAAGTCAAGAGATCATGGTTTTAATCCATCACCGTTTTTTAAAACCATGATCTCTTGACTTGGTAAGAGTATTCTGCATCATTCAGAAACTCTGTCCATCACCACCCCCCTTTTCCAAAATTGGTTTTATCCACACTATGTGTGGGAGGGTATGCTCAGACGTGAGTCCCTTGCTCATTGCACCATCAGGATTCAAGCAAGCCGGGCCGAAGAAGGCTGTGATGCCAGAAACCGGTCCCCGGAAGCTTGTTTCCTTCCCAGTATAAGAATTGGCTTGGTAGTTTGGTTTGCCCTGTTCCCAGCATGCTCTGGGACAGGAACAGACTAATTTGCATATAGCCAGGTTCTGAACTGGGATAGTGCATTGAGCTAAAAAACGGTGATGGATTAAAACCATGATCTCTTGACTTGGTAAGAGTATTCTGCATCATTCAGAAACTCTGTCCATCACCACCCCCCTTTTCCAAAATTGGTTTTATCCACACTATGTGTGGGGGGGTATGCTCAGACGTGAGTCCCTTGCTCATTGCACCATCAGGATTCAAGCAAGCCGGGCCGAAGAAGGCTGTGATGCCAGAAACCGGTCCCCGGAAGCTTGTTTCCTTCCCAGTATAAGAATTGGCTTGGTAGTTTGGTTTGCCCTGTTCCCAGCATGCTCTGGGACAGGAACAGACTAATTTGCATATAGCCAGGTTCTGAACTGGGATGGTGCATTGAGCTAAAAAACGGTGATGGATTAAAACCATGATCTCTTGACTTGGTAAGAGTATTCTGCATCATTCAGAAACTCTGTCCATCACCACCCCCCTTTTCCAAAATTGGTTTTATCCACACTATGTGTGGGAGGGTATGCTCAGACGTGAGTCCCTTGCTCATTGCACCATCAGGATTCAAGCAAGCCGGGCCGAAGAAGGCTGTGATGCCAGAAACCGGTCCCCGGAAGCTTGTTTCCTTCCCAGTATAAGAATTGGCTTGGTAGTTTGGTTTGCCCTGTTCCCAGCATGCTCTGGGACAGGAACAGACTAATTTGCATATAGCCAGGTTCTGAACTGGGATGGTGCATTGAGCTAAAAAACGGTGATGGATTAAAACCATGATCTCTTGACTTGGTAAGAGTATTCTGCATCATTCAGAAACTCTGTCCATCACCACCCCCCTTTTCCAAAATTGGTTTTATCCACACTATGTGTGGGAGGGTATGCTCAGACGTGAGTCCCTTGCTCATTGCACCATCAGGATTCAAGCAAGCCGGGCCGAAGAAGGCTGTGATGCCAGAAACCGGTCCCCGGAAGCTTGTTTCCTTCCCAGTATAAGAATTGGCTTGGTAGTTTGGTTTGCCCTGTTCCCAGCATGCTCTGGGACAGGAACAGACTAATTTGCATATAGCCAGGTTCTGAACTGGGATGGTGCATTGAGCTAAAAAATGGTGATGGATTAAAACCATGATCTCTTGACTTGGTAAGAGTATTCTGCATCATTCAGAAACTCTGTCCATCACCACCCCCCTTTTCCAAAATTGGTTTTATCCACACTATGTGTGGGAGGGTATGCTCAGACGGGAGTCCCTTGCTCATTGCACCATCAGGATTCAAGCAAGCCGGGCCGAAGAAGGCTGTGATGCCAGAAACCGGTCCCCGGAAGCTTGTTTCCTTCCCAGTATAAGAATTGGCTTGGTAGTTTGGTTTGCCCTGTTCCCAGCATGCTCTGGGACAGGAACAGACTAATTTGCATATAGCCAGGTTCTGAACTGGGATGGTGCATTGAGCTAAAAAACGGTGATGGATTAAAACCATGATCTCTTGACTTGGTAAGAGTATTCTGCATCATTCAGAAACTCTGTCCATCACCACCCCCCTTTTCCAAAATTGGTTTTATCCACACTATGTGTGGGAGGGTATGCTCAGACGTGAGTCCCTTGCTCATTGCACCATCAGGATTCAAGCAAGCCGGGCCGAAGAAGGCTGTGATGCCAGAAACCGGTCCCCGGAAGCTTGTTTCCTTCCCAGTATAAGAATTGGCTTGATAGTTTGGTTTGCCCTGTTCCCAGCATGCTCTGGGACAGGAACAGACTAATTTGCATATAGCCAGGTTCTGAACTGGGATGGTGCATTGAGCTAAAAAACGGTGATGGATTAAAACCATGATCTCTTGACTTGGTAAGAGTATTCTGCATCATTCAGAAACTCTGTCCATCACCACCCCCCTTTTCCAAAATTGGTTTTATCCACACTATGTGTGGGAGGGTATGCTCAGACGTGAGTCCCTTGCTCATTGCACCATCAGGATTCAAGCAAGCCGGGCCGAAGAAGGCTGTGATGCCAGAAACCGGTCCCCGGAAGCTTGTTTCCTTCCCAGTATAAGAATTGGCTTGGTATTTTGGTTTGCCCTGTTCCCAGCATGCTCTGGGACAGGAACAGACTAATTTGCATATAGCCAGGTTCTGAACTGGGATGGTGCATTGAGCTAAAAAACGGTGATGGATTAAAACCATGATCTCTTGACTTGGTAAGAATATTCTGCATCATTCAGAAACTCTGTCCATCACCACCCCCCTTTTCCAAAATTGGTTTTATCCACACTATGTGTGGGAGGTATGCTCAGACGTGAGTCCCTTGCTCATTGCACCATCAGGATTCAAGCAAGCCGGGCCGAAGAAGGCTGTGATGCCAGAAACCGGTCCCCGGAAGCTTGTTTCCTTCCCAGTATAAGAATTGGCTTGGTAGTTTGGTTTGCCCTGTTCCCAGCATGCTCTGGGACAGGAACAGACTAATTTGCATATAGCCAGGTTCTGAACTGGGATGGTGCATTGAGCTAAAAAACGGTGATGGATTAAAACCATGATCTCTTGACTTGGTAAGAGTATTCTGCATCATTCAGAAACTCTGTCCATCACCACCCCCCTTTTCCAAAATTGGTTTTATCCACACTATGTGTGGGAGGGTATGCTCAGACGTGAGTCCCTTGCTCATTGCACCATCAGGATTCAAGCAAGCCGGGCCGAAGAAGGCTGTGATGCCAGAAACCGGTCCCCGGAAGCTTGTTTCCTTCCCAGTATAAGAATTGGCTTGGTATTTTGGTTTGCCCTGTTCCCAGCATGCTCTGGGACAGGAACAGACTAATTTGCATATAGCCAGGTTCTGAACTGGGATGGTGCATTGAGCTAAAAAACGGTGATGGATTAAAACCATGATCTCTTGACTTGGTAAGAATATTCTGCATCATTCAGAAACTCTGTCCATCACCACCCCCCTTTTCCAAAATTGGTTTTATCCACACTATGTGTGGGAGGTATGCTCAGACGTGAGTCCCTTGCTCATTGCACCATCAGGATTCAAGCAAGCCGGGCCGAAGAAGGCTGTGATGCCAGAAACCGGTCCCCGGAAGCTTGTTTCCTTCCCAGTATAAGAATTGGCTTGGTAGTTTGGTTTGCCCTGTTCCCAGCATGCTCTGGGACAGGAACAGACTAATTTGCATATAGCCAGGTTCTGAACTGGGATGGTGCATTGAGCTAAAAAACGGTGATGGATTAAAACCATGATCTCTTGACTTGGTAAGAGTATTCTGCATCATTCAGAAACTCTGTCCATCACCACCCCCCTTTTCCAAAATTGGTTTTATCCACACTATGTGTGGGAGGGTATGCTCAGACGTGAGTCCCTTGCTCATTGCACCATCAGGATTCAAGCAAGCCGGGCCGAAGAAGGCTGTGATGCCAGAAACCGGTCCCCGGAAGCTTGTTTCCTTCCCAGTATAAGAATTGGCTTGGTAGTTTGGTTTGCCCTGTTCCCAGCATGCTCTGGGACAGGAACAGACTAATTTGCATATAGCCAGGTTCTGAACTGGGATGGTGCATTGAGCTAAAAAACGGTGATGGATTAAAACCATGATCTCTTGACTTGGTAAGAGTATTCTGCATCATTCAGAAACTCTGTCCATCACCACCCCCCTTTTCCAAAATTACTAAACAAAACCCCTGCACAGTTCAACAAACAGTTGATCAACACTGATACTCAGACAAGCCAGTCCGGTTTCTTTGGTTATTGCTGGATATTTCTTTCAATTTTTTGTTATTCTCTTCAATGTGGTTGATTTGCATTTGCTCTGTTATGGAAGTGATAATACAGGTTCATATAAAAAATAAGAAATATTCATTAATCTGTCTAATGACAGCTTCAATACGTCATTGAAAGAATTGTAGTTTTTTAAATATAAAGCATAATTAATTATATAGCAGTTTACTCAATCACATTTTAAAATGTAATTAAGTTTGAGTCAAGTGTTTTGTACTTGTGTGCATCATCCACATTGTTTGTCTATACAGCGTACGATTACATAATGTGCTACACAATTTGGGCCTGATACAGGCTAAGGCCTTCTCTTTGCTGTGAATAAATTATGAGCTTTCTCCTCACTGTCTATTATTATTCCAACAGGTCCCTACATTTAAATAATTGTAATTCATTTTCTAATACAGGAATCTGTCATTTGCTATTTCAGCAGATGTACATCTAATTAGCTTTTTAGCTAAATATTAATTCCTCCAGTATAATAATAGCATCTGCCATAGCAGTCAGACATAGGAAGGAAATCCTTTGTCGTACCTGTTGAAATATATTGTGTCATGTGTAGCGGCAATAACTGAACACTATTTTGTGTCTGAAGAATATATTTTGTAGATTATTTCTCATTGATAAAAATTGTTCTGAATACATATGTGGTAGTCTCACAATCTTTAAGAACATTTATCATACTCTGCCCTGTCTAAAGGAATTTTTGCAAAACGTGTTGTACTTATTTGTATGCCCCGGTGCAATTCATAGCATGGAAGAAAGAATTTGTAATTATTTTTCTCTTTCATGATAATCTTTGTGGAATTATATAGCCATTTTGCAATGAGAAACCTTTTTCTTAAAAAAAATATATATTCATATTGTGTTATATTTCATGGTATTCAAACATTAAGATAATATAAATATTGTGTTTCTCAAATATTTGACCCAAATGGTCCAACCATAAAGTGTCAAAAGACATACTGGATGGAAGTAAAATCTAAGAGAGAAGTATTCCTTTACAGTTCTGTATCTCTAATGCTCGAACCATTGTTCTTTGATCATATGAGCCAGACAGACACTACAGTAGAAAAAGAGGTAAACTGGACTAAATCTTGGGATAATAAAAAACAAATGTAAGTAAAAAATGAAATGAAACAAAGTAAGGATAACATGTACCCATGATTATCTGTTCCTGAACTAGTATTGAACACGGATTCTATTCTAATTTTGATATGTTTGACCCCAAAGTAATGGGACAGACAGATATCACAGTAGACAGAGAGGTATACTATAATAGTACTGGGGAAAAAAGTATACCTGAAAAGAAAAATACCTTTAACGAAATAGTTATAATGTTCACCCATCAAAATCTATGTTTAACTTTTGTCAAGTTGTTTGGTACAGAGTGTCTAAAAGACTAGTGGGTGACTCACCTCACTGAAGTCTAGCCTTCCTTAATAGGTCCATCATCACTCCTCAGTCTTGACAAGCATACAGCTAGTGTTGTTGCACTTGAATATTCCTCTTTCTTTAGTTGTATACAAGACGTATAACGAAGCCCTCTACACAATAAGGGTGTTGTATGTGTCCAGGGATGGAGGATGTTTGGAAAAAGCAGGTTGACGTGTTGTGATCCATTATCACTTGATATGAAACAAATCAATATGCTTTCGATATAACCTGTTCCTGTGGGAAAAAATATATGGACATTATGAGAACAGAAGACAACAGACCCACTGAACAAACGATGAAAATTAGGAAGGCTACTTAATGATAAGATTTGTGTATGCATTGGACAAAAAGACATTTGCGCTTTGTGAAAGCAATATTAGATTCCCAAGGTCGAGACGGAAATAGGATATTGATTTTTAAGTGAACCCCCTTATCACTGGATTGATGGCAAAACAATAACTTTTCCCACACTTGGTAAAGGCACTAAGTGAATTTCTATCTGAAAATCTATAAATCAGATTTAGCTATTATATTTGTTTCAGTTTGGCATCCGCCAGTATGAACAATACATTTCCATAGTATCCATTTGTAAATGAGGGGTGAGGACTTCACAGAATACAAAGCTAATCAATCCATAAACACAGATAACAATAGAAAATTGAAGCATCGTTAGGCACTATGATAAATGAATTATTCTTCTAGTAGGAAGTTGGGTCATTTTGCTTCTACTTTGTAACTATCAAAGGACGAGCAGTGGCCATGGCATAGAGAAGTACTGTCGTTTATATATGGCTTAAGAACTAAGTTGAGTTGATCAGAGCTTCCAGGGATGTGCAGTACTATTTTTATAGCCAAAAGTAATAATAAAGTGCTTGGTAAATTTGTGAGAAGATAAATGCCATCTCCTCCTGGATCTTTTAACAGCTGTATACTAGGGTTTTATTTTTATTTTCACACACACTGTTTGGCAGTTTATTTATTGGTACAGCTTCATTCTAGGGTTGTGTGGGAATTCCAATCCTGTGATGGACGTATGGGATATCATTTCTTTGTAGTAGATTGCAGTGTTGTATTCAGGATCACTACATGTGAACCAAGGTGCAGGGTAAACTGAGAGCCATCCAGTATAGACCTAAACAGTCCAAACATCACCTTCAGTCAGAATGGAGTAATGTACCACCTAGTCTTTACTTGTGGGCATTTTCTGTGTTCATGTGTTGAGTACATGTGGATGATTTTGCTGCCCTAGATCGAATATTAGTGGATCTTTCTTACTGGTTTTCTATGTCTAATTCCTCTCCGAAATTAGAGCATAGCGTTGTGTTAAGGACTTCGTTGTAAATTATTGATGCAATATCAGCAGGAGATTACTTTCTTCATCTGATTGTTTTGAAAAACTAATTCTAAAGGAGTCATATCTCTACTAGTGACTTCTTTTGTAGCTCTAGTGCTCGCCCAGTGACCTAGTTGGGTCAAAAGATAATCATCTTAGCACATAATTTTGAAAATTTGGCATGTGCCTCCCTACTTAACAGTTCTACATCAGACAATACTTCAGGTATCAGAGGTGGGTTGTTTGACTCCTACCTACTATGGCCTAACAGGGTTATGAATATTTGGTGACAACAGTGACACAGATGATGTTATTATTTCTCATAGATTTGCGGTTCCGGTGTTCTAGTAGAGTACATATAGAGAATATGAACTAGAATTGGTGGCTCTTTGTTTGTGGGAGATCACCAAAGCACGTGATGTAGTGGGTTATAAGAGCAGTCTTATTGTAAAAAACCTTTGTTTTATGAAGGGACAGCGATTCCATTCTAAAACTGGGTGCAACTAGGTGACATAAATGTGATGTTTAAAATTGGGGAAGCCGGAACCCCCCAAAGTCTGTAGTGTGTCTAAACAGAGTGGCTTTGTTACACTCTTAAATTTTGTTGTGCCAGAAAAAAAGTGGTTAATTTCTTTTATATCTGTAGTAGTGGGCCTCTGGGAAACCTAAATGGCAGCAGAGTTTGTGTGACATATAAGAGTTAAATTAGAAAGTTAATTTGTATGCTCATAATTCTGCTTAGCTGCGAGATGTCCATCCATACAAATTCCTGTAAGAATGTTGAGAAGAGGATGGGCATTGTAGTGGAAAAAACGTTAAAAAAATTAAATGAATGCCTAAATAGTGAATATGGCCAGTGGTCCAGCTTAGTCTGTGTTCTTGTACTGAACGTGTGCAGGTATATAGTCGAGCTGCAATTCCATGCCCCTGAGATTAAACATAATTCATTTTAAAGCCAGAAACATTTAGAAATGTGTCTATTTGTCCCAGAGAGGTGTTCCTGAATCTTTAGGGTCTGTTGAAACAAAGAAGATTGTTATCTAACAGTAATAATTTGTATTTACTTCACCTCACTGAAATCCTTTTAAAGATGAGTTTTCAAATGAGGGGCCTCATTGACAAAGTAAACAACTCGAGGTTAGGGCTTTCTCATGCTTCTCGAAAATTTGATTGTTGTAGCGAATGTGCCATTTATTGTAATTTTTGCAGAGCAAGTTTCAAACAGGACAAAATATATTTTTTGCCATTTTGGTCAATCCCCGTTTTTGTTAAGATCTTGAATACATTTTGGCAAGCAATTTTTTCTAGCAGTTTCTCTGCATTAAAGTTGGAGAAGGACCATTCCTTTGTTTTCTTGTTCTTCTGGTCCAGTTAAATTGACAGCAAGTCTGTTGTAGTCTCTGATATGGTGATTTCCATTAAAGGCAGACTGGTATGCAGAGAATAGTGAGGGCAGTATTTTGTTGAGGCACGAGACGAGCATTGCAGTAACTATCTTTAAATCCTAATTTAATGGGACTGTGAGCCTATATGAAGCACATGCTTTGGGATATTTTCCGCCTGTAAGTAATAATGATATCGTAGGTTCCATCGTGGAATCATGACAGAACAGAAGGATAACAATTATTGTGGCCCTTATAGAGGGGACTGGTCAGTAGTTCTTTAATGGCTTTGTTAAATGTTACAGAGAAGACATTGGTGCCGGGACTTCATTATGTGATGGGTTCTTAGTGGCTGCACTTATATTTTCAGTTATCATTGGTCGTTCAAGAAGCATAAACTATTAAGTTTTGTGCCACAGAAATTATCATTGCCTTAAATAATTGCCTTGAAGTTCAGGATCTAGGTCTGAATAATGAGAATGATAGAGTACTGATTAGTAAGTATGGATGTTTTTCAGAATTTTCCTACTGTCATGTTGGATGCCTTTATTATCTATGATATAATTATTATAATTCCTAGTTTGAGTTTCTCTAGGTATATAGGCTAGAATTCTGTCTGCTTGGTCACCCTTTCATAGTATTTTTGATTGGCATAAACCATCTTCCTGGCAGTGTCTTTCATTGGCATTGGCAGTTGTAACAATTCGCTTCTGAACTTTGTAAGTTCTCTTTATGTATTTGGTGTGCAGTCTTTTTTGTATTGTTCCCCTAGTTGTATGTGCTGGAATTCAAAAGCTGCCTTTTGCTGTTTGGCTAATATCATGAAAGTGATTGGGTGTGTTACTGCCTTTGCTGCTTTCCAGATTGTGTCCCAACTGACTTCCACATTATCGCTCTCTCTAAAATAGTGTTCTAACATTTCGTTCTTGAATGCTCATAGGGTTGTGTCTTTAAAATCAATTGCGTTAATTACTCCGGGATTTCAGAGAGGTGAGAGGTTTAACAGATGATGTTATGGCAAGAGTCATCCATACTGGTTTCTGATCTGTCTGGACATTAGAGCCTATTGAAGTAGATGGGATGAAGAGTGGTGTTGATGCTAGATAAACGAAAAAGATATTGAATGGTTATTGAAAAGTGAATGCTGAGTAGAATAGCAGTTTGCAAGAGTTTTCAATTTTTCCTCTGTAAGGTTCAAGATGAATTGAAATCTCCCATTATAGGCAGATTCCTGTTTATGACGTGAATCCAAACCGGGAAGAGATCTTTTCTTTCATTAGGGCTGTAAATTGAACATAATGTCAGTGGTAGGAACCCCAGTGTAACTTTAAGGCCCGGAATTCAGCTTTCTTCGTCAGCATTGTTGTTTGCTTATTTGAAGGATAGATCCTGTCTTAGCAAGATGACTACATCTTCGTTTTTTTAATGCTTGAGAATGGAACTGTATGGATACCAATGAAAACCCTAAATACGTTATTTGTACAGCGCAAACTACTCACCTGTACGGGTCTCAAGGCGCTGGGGGCCGTCATGGAAATTAAGTGAACTATTGCCCAGAGTCACATGGTTCTGAGCTGAGCTGCCTCCGGGGATCGAACCGTGATCCCTGTGCTCCGGAGCCAGCTGCCCTGGCCGCTGCACCCCACCTCTCCACTAAGAATGTGAATCTGCAAGATAATGCTAACAAATTTGCCAGACATTATAAGCAACTCTATATGTCCAAGATCACTAGACAGGAAAGGGAATTGAAAGCGCTATTGTCCGAAATGCATTTACTGGTGCTAGCAGAGGAGGATAGAACTCTACAAGATAGTGACCTCTTCCAGGAAGAAATAGCTTAAGCCATACGGAATCTCCAGACAGAGAAGGCGATGGGCCCAAATGGTCTCCTTATTGAGCTTTACAAATTGAGGCAGGATAGAATAGCCCCCACCTTAAAGCGATGTATGAGGAGAGCCTTGAGAAGGGACCCCTTATAGAAGTGATATATGACAGAAAACCCAAAAATAAATGCCCGTCGTACCGACCTATATCACTGCTGAATTCGGAGGTCGAAATTCTGGCCAAGTTCTTGGCCACCAGACTGGTCTGAGTTGTTTCTGGTTTAGTCCATCTGACCAATCTGGCTTTATGCTGTCTAGAAATACATCTCTAAACTTGCTACGACTACACAAAGTAATGGTAACGGTGGACACCATAAGAGAAGATGCAATGGTGGTGTCCTTGGATGACACCATGGTGTTTGATACCATAGAATGGACTTATCTCTTTGCCATCCAGGAGAAACTCGGGTTTGGTCCAAAATTTATTTGCTGGCTATGGCTCCTATATGCTGACCCCCTCGCACAAATAGTTGTTAGTAACAAAAAGTCAGCCATCTTCCATCTCCACAGAGGGATACAACAGGGTTGTCCTTTGTCTCCGCTCTAATTTGAGGTAACGTTGGAGCCTCTAGCCTACTGGTTCTGGAAATACCCTATAATCCAGGGATTACGATGGGCAGACGAGTGTGAAGATCATATCTCACTATAAGCAGATAACATTTAGCTATACCTGGCCTCGCCACAGAGATCCTACACAGGGTTCTTAATATATTTACTAACTTCGGTACCTATTCCGGATACACCATTATTATTAATTATTATAAATTAGCATTTATAAAGCGCATGGCTACCCTGAGGCATCCCAGCGCTAGCGACAGTTCAGGCTGAGAAGAGAAAGCTAGCAATTACTATTCTGGAATAGCCATGTTTTAAGACCCTTCTGGAAGGGGAGGTGGGAAGTTTCAAGCCGGAGATTGAGAGGGAGGGAGTTCCATAGTCTTGCTATGTTATATGAAAAGGAGCGACCACCAGTGGTCAGAATCACTTATATTTGTATTGAATTGAAACCCGCCTGCCTTGCCCAAGGACTGCAAAGCGGTGATAGCCAAAGAAGGATTCAATATCTAGGACTGGTAAGCACTATAGATCCTAAATTGTACTATGCGTCTAACTTGCTGCTGCAGCGGCTAAGACACGATGTGGAGCACTGGAAGACGCTGCTGTTATCGCTACTAGGTAGAGCGACACACTTCAAGATGATGATGTTGCCTCGCTTCTTGTACGTCCTTCAAAGCTCAACCGACTCCGTCCCCGCGTCCTACTTTGCAGCGTTGGAAAGTGCACAGAGAACTCTGCTCTGGGAAAATAGACCACCACGAATCTCATTCTCGAAAGTAGTAAAAGGCTGGTATGATGGGGGATTCGGGCTGCCAAATATTGAAAAGTACTACTGGGTGGCGCAGATAGCTGCCATCAACCATTGCGTATATCGACCTCAGAACTATCCAGGATTTGCTATGGATCAGTGGCTCTTGTCCGGGAGTAATCATACACGGGCATTATATTCCAGACCCATGAAATTTGGTCAGACAGGCCTTACAAACCGCTTAGTTCAGGTGTGGCATATGGTATATAGGAGTTTGGGATGGGCAAAGACCATAACACTGGCCACTTAGCTGTGGGATATGGAACAACTGGGCTGCCTTTGGAGAACAAAGGGTTTAATAAATGGGATACCATTGGAATATCTCGGGTGGGAGACCTTTGGGGAAATGGAGAGGTAAATCCCTTCGCGATACTACAACAATACTAAGTACTGGCGGAAACCGAGAAATTCCAGTACCTACAGGTATGACATGCCTTGAAGACAGTGATCCCGATGGGAGTGACCCCTCCAGTGGCCTCGTCTCTGGAGGATAGGCTTCTGGATGGGTATATGCAACGAAATGCAATTTCCCTGACTTACTCAAAATTGATCAACCATTCACCTGATCCTCTTCTGCAATTTCGTGAAAAGTGGGAGAGGGGCTTGTCGGGGCAAGAAGAGTAGGAGTGGCAGGAGGCACTGGCATCGCCAAAGGAGGTAGCAATATCCTCTAAACTGAAATTAGTGCAATTGAAAATATTGCACAGAATGTATGTCACAGGGCCAGCTCTGGTCAAGATGGGCTATAGAGAAGACCCTAATTGCAGAAGTCAATGTGGCCGCGAGCAAATCATATGGGAATGCACATACATTAGTAGGTAGTGGAGTGCTGTCTTCGGATGCATGGGGGAGGCACTGGGAGAGAGACTAGCACCCGAGGTCAAACGCTGTTTGGTAAACATATGGGAACCAACAGATTTGGGTAGTAAGGAGAGAACATGGGTGTCGCTGGGTGAGATGGTCGCTAAGAGAAACATAGCAAGGAAATGAGGGCGCTGGATGTACCGACAGTGATGGAATGGGAAAATGATATGGACTGGCGCATGTTCCGGGAGAAAACAGTACATGTATCCAGGCGGTGAACTAGAAAGTGGATGCAAATATGGGGTAAATGGAATGCATGCAAGGGGGATATATGTGTACCGCCCAGGTTACCGTCGCAGGCCTCCTCAGACGAACCATAATCTAGAAAGGCTAGAGCAATCTAACCAAGGGAGGGGCTATTAATAACATTAACCCATGTGTTCCGCGTCAATGATTATGGTGACTTAAATGCAGCATTACCGGTGAAATCTGAACTGTTGTTTGTTGTAACCAATAAAAAAAAATAATACAAAAAAAAGAATTTAAATCTGGGGTGTCAGCTGACAATAGGAGTATTTCCTGTTATAGAGCAAAGTCGACTTGTTTAAGGTATAGCCATTTCAAGAAAGTCTTCCTCCTTACAGGTAAATTGAGACCTGTAATGTCGAGAGTGATTATCATCTGAG
The DNA here is from genome assembly GCF_964261635.1 of Lissotriton helveticus. Taxonomy (NCBI): domain Eukaryota; kingdom Metazoa; phylum Chordata; class Amphibia; order Caudata; family Salamandridae; genus Lissotriton; species Lissotriton helveticus. The sequence goes on from NC_136069.1 coordinate 1,344,649,002, forward strand.
GATTCATAGTGAAGTCAAGTGGTAAGCTTACGCAGTGGTTTGTACATTGCGGAATATCAGAGTACCAGGCAGTATCCCAGAGTGGGTAGTGTGTTGGGGTTCAGGATGCAGTGTACACCAAAAGTCTTTGGAGGTAATGCTTCCCTCTCAAATCAACTCATCATATTGCCCTGTACACTGCTATTAAACAAAATGAGCTCGTAGTGCATTCAGACAAATATACCTAGTATTAACAAGAATTTTTTCTAATCTTGAAAGAGAGGCAACTTGAACACACCGATGTATACCAAGGGGTCAGCAACCGAGTGACAAACCAAGTACAAATCCCCTCCCCACAAAATCAAACCGCATGATCATCAATTAAGCCAAATTTCAACTATATGTACTGTTTCAAGATAGCTGGAACTCCTACAAAATTGATGTACAGTGTAATTTCTGAATTATTGGAAAATAGTTTGTTGTGAAACAAAGTATAGTGTGTAGATGCAGTGCACTATGTGAACGTAGAGCTTTCAGAATAGGTAAAAGAATTAGCAGTAAAGAAGTCCATTGGTTGTACTTAGCTCTCGTCTTCAGATTCATTGAGGGAACCTTTTGTCTTGTTAGCGTCTCAGGCCTCTAGCTGCTCTTTATTTTCCACCAGACCGTTGGGTGTGCCAGTTATAACTCAGTTCATTGAGATGCATTAGCGGCCCTAGCAGTTGTTTCCAGGTTCTGGATAGTAATACCTCTTACTTTGGTCAGTTGCTTCACCAAGTATTTTGTTATTGAAGGTGAACTACAAGAGACCTAGGGAGGCCCATCTGTAGGGAATTTTCTCTTTATGCACTAAAGGTGTCATTTATGTGAAGTATTTGGGCCTGATTCATAAAGATAACTTACACTTGTAAGTTTACTATTTTTCGATATTCACCAACTGCACTTTTAAAGTTAATTACACTGCAATACCTTCCGATAGAAATTAATAGAAGTAGAGACTTGCTACAGAAGTGTAAGTTACTACAGAAGTGCAGATTGAGAAGAGCACTTTGAGTATGTTTTGTAGTACTGCTGTAGTGCTACAAAACATACTACAAAGTGAAGTTTGTGAATCAGGCCCTTTGTGTTTTGCCAACGTAGGAGATGGTACGTCTTACAACAGGGCTATAGTGCCCCTCCTTTGATGTTTTGTTTTTGGAATGCAGAAAGAATGCCCTTTTTTCAGAGCCATCAGAAAGGTAATTTAGTCTTCTCATGAGGGAGTTCATTTTACCTATAAAAAGGAAGTGCATGAATGGTAGTAACACTCAAAAATCCCCTTAAAGGTACGGGATTGCTACATTTTCTTGGCGTGTCATTGATGTGTATAGACACCTGATGTTGTGATTGTACATTATTTCCTGTTGGAAGGTTGCTATGTTTGTATGCCTAATTTGGCAATGCAGTTTTCTTTTCTTTGACACTGTACGGCTAAATGGTTTACTTTCATACCTAGTTTGTTCAGTAACATAATTGGAAACCTTCCAGAAGTTACAGCCTCTGAGTTTTCCTATTCATGTGAACTTCTCTGTTGTAGAAGGAAAAAGGAGGCTGTGCCTTTAGACAGGCATGTTAAAAAGATCTTTCTCATTGTAAAAGTATCTTGCACCTTCGATATTGAAAGAGCTATTCATTGTTTAGAAATATAAGTGATGATCCCATGATGGAGAATCTTACATATCGTACAAGCCCACTGACTCGTCAATCGAATTGCTTAAATTAAAAGTGTTCTAAAACACTTTTAGCTTAATAATAATTTCAATAGTTTTAGATACGAGTTATGTAGATGTTCCCTGACACTGACTTTAAAAAACGAGTATAGCACCATGAAATCAGGCCAAACTGACAAATGGACAACTGTTTTGTTGAATGTGGTATGTACAGATATATTAAGCACGGTTTTGTATTCAGCCATTTCTTTTACATGTATTTTAATTAAATGTACACCATCTTGTAAGTCTTCCCTCGTGCCCCAAAGGATCTTGGAAAGGTGGTTTTTTTTCGTTAATGTATTTTGTAGTACAGACATTGACATTATAATGAGGCCTTCATTATCCCTACATAGTCATGCCTCTGACATCAGAAGAGACATGATCCTGTATTGCATTAAAATGTTGGCTTCATTGAGTGGTTAATGGCAAGAGCGCATGTTCCAGAGCCTAAAGTATAGAATAGAGGCTTCTTTTTTTTTTTTATATAAATTTTTATTCGGAAAACCTCATATTTATCACACCAAACCAATACAGGCATGGGCCTACAACCTCTCGGGCCGGCCGCTAGATAAGTCAAGACCTCGCAAAGCAAAAATAACACAGTGCAGCATCTCTAGAGCCGGAGCTATAGCAACTCTAGAAGGCAGGATTTACATGTAAGCATATCTATGAAATATCAGGATTTCAGAGGATTCCATGTTATATCATGAGGAGAAGGATCCAATGACACACAATCAAGCAAAGTCGTAGTCGAAGCAAGTCGTGGAACAGGATATTTGCCGTCTATACAAGCGTGATAAGAAAGGCGCCTTGAGAACGGGTAAATCAGAATATACCAGCATATTATATCTACGCACTGACGCAATATCCTACTCGTAGGGCCAACAAACATTGTAAGGAAACGCAAGCGCACATTGCAAAATTCTGTCCTAGAAAGAAAAACAAGACTTGACCCCCCGTCTAAGTGAAGGTATGTAAGATATAAAGAAAGAAAAGCAAGAGAAAAAGGAAAAACAAAGGCCATAGAAACAAAATAAAACGAAAACAAACCCCATCTCCCAACCCCCCACCCTGCATACCAGCAGAAGGCTATGGCCCACCCCCCCCCTATAGGCATGCCTGTCGCCCCAACAACTGAAACCCCATTTACGAGAAAAAGAAGGAGGAACCTTACGTCCACTCCCCGCCCCACCCCCCCACCCCCCACCTCACCGCATCTCAGAAGAGAATGTAAGCACCCCGGAAAGGAAGCATCCATCATTATGTGTCTGTCTCACTCCCCCCCCACAATCACAGTAACGAGCCAAATCCCGCATCTCCACCGGAGTCACCAAAACAACCACGTAGCGTTCACCCCTGGCCAGTTCGAGCAAGAATAAGAGATCCCTCCAACCCAGTAGTTCCATAGGCGGACAAGCCTGGAGACCAAACTTGTTTCTTTGGAGCCCCCCAGGAGCTCAGCGTAGGAAGAAGAACAGTGACAAGACCGCTGCGCCAATAGCCACTTTCCAATAGCGGGAGGGTCCGTTGTTGCTGTTCGGTAGCACACACATATGTCAGAAGATCAGAGGGAGTGTCAGTCGTGCAGGTCCGGCCGGCAAATACAATGTTCTCAAAATCCAACACTTTACACCTCGGGAAGTCCACGGTAACCAATAACTGAGTGTTGACGGGTGCCCGACCCATCATGCTCCCATTTGCGCCCCCCGGTCCCATTGCAGGAGCCATGGACGTCAGTGAGTCATGGAGGGCACACAATCCACGACACAGGGAGAAATGAAAATCATGGATGGCCAAAAGAACATCTTTCAGTGTGTACTCCCTCTCTCCGCCGTCAGCGATTACAATGCTCCTCGCTCCCAGGGATCCCCCTGGCGAGATAGTAAACATCGCATCAGGCATCCGGGTCGCAATGTACCTGGCAGTCTATGCTGGGGTCGGAACGGATCCGTTCAGGACCCCCTTTAGTACCGCGACACCAACCTCTCACACGCCATGCCCGGGGGAAGGATCCATAGTCCGACATCGATCATGGCCGGCTGACGATCACGGTGAGGGCCGGGTCGCCCCGGGGAAACCACAGGAGGAGACCGATGCGGGCGACAGGACTGCCCACCGGTCCTGAGACCTCCAGAGCCCATAAAATCAGCCAAATGCGTACTGTGAAGCTCAGTGCACTCACAATGCTCTCCGCTAGTTCCGCCAGCAAAATCACGCAATCTGTGATTCCCGTCTGGGTCTATCGGTTCTTCTGACTCGGCCGCGGCCGCTGTTATTCGATCACTCTCCGGCCACACCACAACTCCAGGTCCCGGATTACAGCTGGCACAGGCCACAATCTTCGCGTCGACGCTTCTCGACCATCCGAAATGTCTGCGAACTCGGAGTTACACGGTCGGGCACCGCGTCCATTTAGCCGTGCGGGGGCGTGGAGCAGACACAGGATCGATGTCAGGATGTTAGGGAGGGAGAGAGCGAGCGGCGGAGCCGGGCTCTTAAGCTGCCATTTTGGACGCTGTCTTGGCTCCTCCTGGAATAGAGGCTTCTTATTGGTATTGAGTGTGGGTATTGAAGGTGTAATCTGTGTGTGAGATGACAGAGGTGTCCTAATGCAAGTATTGTGATTTAATAAAGAATGTATTGAAAATTCATTACTTTGGTAGTCCATTGCAAATCAGATGAAAGTGAAAGCTAATCTCCTGAGAAAAGGTGTTGGCAAATTTGTTTTTGATCTATTTAAAGAAGAAGAAATCTTAGGAACGATACAGCAAGTGTTATGTTCTGTATACCATAAAGCCCAATATATTTGTAAATAATTTTATTGATGTTTCAAGGTGTAAAACTAAAACCAACAGTATCATAATAAAGGGTTGTTAGTTTGCAAACAAGGTGTGGTGCCTTAATATTACAAAGCATACACATACATCTAAATAGCAAAATCTAATCTGTACAAAGAGATAGGCCATATTCACCTCCTGCGTAACAGTGTTTATCATGGCCCCTACAAACCACCATGCCAGGTTATAACATGATTTCCAGTGCCCTGTACTTTTCTGTTTGGTCATGAATCTCCTGGCCCTTTCTATTGAGCTTCAAGACTCCTATATCGGTTACTTTTTGACACCCATTCACCTTTAGTAGAAGGGATATTTTTAAGCCAGGTTCGTGCTGCATTGCATTCAGCTATCTTGAACCCCAGAGTTTAGAATGTTTTAAGGTGGAAGCAGAAGTTCCTTTGCTATTGCAAGTCCAGCAGTGCTGTCTTGTGGGTCAGATTTAGCTGCTTACCCAGTATTCCTGGTAACGATTCAGAGATTCCCTCCAAGATTGTTCAATCAATCAACTTCCCAAAATTGTATGGCATAAGACTCCCTTGATTGTTAAATGTCTCAAACACAGAAATAGGTTTTCTCTCCCTCGTACGCCAGAGTTCTTTTTTAGTATGGTACTCGCTTTGTAAATATTTAAATTGTGTTAGTCTGAGTTGTACCTTCAGTATCTCCACCATTTATCTTCATTGTGGTGCCCCACATCAGCTTCTTATGCCTCCTTTGTTTCTCAAAGAAGTCCTGTGCATGTGTCATGAGCATGCATTAAAACTGAGATATGTTTTAGATTTGTGCTCTGCCCTGGTATGGTTTGGCCTTTTAGGAAGTAAAGTCCCCCCGTCCATATACGTTCTGGAGATATGGGAGTCAACACATGTCATAACTGTACTTACTTATAAAATACAAAAGCTTTTGACTCTGTAGGTTGGCCTTATATGACAAAAGTCTTGGCAGCAATGGGTTTTGGTTCTAGCATCAGCAAATGGATAAAGGTCTTACACACAGATCCAATAGTGAGTTTGAGGTCCGGGTGGGTAGGTCTCAGACTCATGGCACATCAAACTCAGGGCTGTACTCCGGGAATAGGGCATCCAAATAAGAAAGTTGCTGAATGTTATTTTCTTATATACTGATGAAGCTTTGCTGTATTTGAAACAGCCCTAGTTATCGATACCTATCCTCACAGAAGAACTGTAAACCTATGGGAAAATTCTGCGTGGCAGGTTAATAAACGAAGTCAATAGTGTCCCTCTTGGCTCAGCTGGTGTACATGCCCTGCAAGGAATTCCCTCAGATGGGAACAGTATAGGTGTAAATACCTCAGTAAGCAAGTACCACACACAGCGGAAAAATAATACATTATAGTATAGGTAGAGTGATTTAGGGCCTTAGGGCATCTATATAATTTTGGAATACTCTCCTGAGCTCAGTAGTAGGTAGGTTGGCAATAGTTTATATTGTTCATCACTGTTGTCTATATGTCCTGCAGGTTTCAATGAGTCCAATTGCTAAGTCTACTTTCAAACTCTTTAACAGCCTTCAGATTACCCTGGTGTGAGCAGGTAAGAGAAGTAGGGTTAATCTTGAGAACCTCAAGAGAGAGAAAGAGGAATGAAGCCTCTGTCTCCCTGATCTAGAGGCTTATTACATTGCAGCCCAACTACAACATGCGGCACAATGGTGCTCTGATGCAGATAATTGAGATAAACAACTCCTCATGAGAAATACAATATTATACCTTTGCCCGCAAATCTTATGATGGGTAGGGTCTTGCCTGATGCAGCACTACAATTAGTGCACCAGGTTGCATGGCTTGGAAAGCAGCAATCACAAAAATTCTGAAATGCCCACCCTTTACTAAAACTCTAAGGTTATGGTGTTTGGAACCATTTATACATATAGAGATGGTGATGTCTCTGGCCCGTTGGAGGATGTAAAACCATGAAAATCTGAAAGAGACACGTTAGTATTAGATTCCTTACCTTAGAATATCCCCAGGCGTCAGACTGGATCCGGAAAATTTTGCGTAGCAGTACCCTTGCGCGTCGGTAGGCGCCGTCTGCGGCTCCGCGTCCGTCGTTGGCGTCGTGGGCGCCGTGATGACGTCGTCGGAGTACTTAGACGCCGCCTCCGCGTGCTGACGTCAGTTCTTCTTTTTTCCGCGCCAGCAAGCGCAGATCTGGAAAAAGCAGTAACCCTAGTCATTTTTGACTAACTTTTTTGATCCTTTTTTGATCCTGTTTCGAGTCTTTACGACTCCGATCGGTGCCTTAGGGATGCCCGGGTTCAAGCCTTGTGATGATTGCGACCGGCTGATGTCGGTCACGGATCCTCACCGCGTCTGCTTGTCGTGTCTGGGCGTCGACCACGACGACAAGGCCTGCTCCGACTGTCGGGCCCTCTCTTCGAAAGCCAGGCGGGAGCGGTCCCGTAGGCGCCTCGAACTCCGACAGTCGGTCCCGCGCCGTGAGAGGTCCCGTTCCCACGGGAGGCCGAGGGACAGGTCGCGGGCCCGGAGCCACACAGCTCCGAGGGTAGGCCTCACTCCTCCGGGTCGAAGTCGTCGTCAGGTAAGAGGCACAAGAAGTCCAAGCGGCGTCATCGCTCCTCGGACTCCCCCCGACGCTCGCAAGATGCGGCCGGGGGTTCGGGTGACACCGCCCACGCGGCTCCGTCGGGGCCGCGGGCGCCGCGTCCGGCTCCATACCCTCCGGTCCCTGGGCTGAACGCGACGCCGGAGGAGATCGAGCGCTTCCTCATGGCCATGAGGAACCTCTCTCCTCCGACGGGTTCCGCGGCGCCTCCGGGCCCAGCGGACCCGTCTGGGGGTCCTAGCGGATCGGCGCCTCCGGCCCCGATGCCGTCGGGTGCTTCGGTCCCGACGCCGCCGGCGCCTTCGGGCCCGGCGCCGCAGCTCCCTGTTATCCCGACGCCGCCGGCGCCTTCGGGCCCGGCGCCGAGGGGCCCAGATGTTCCGACGCCGCCGGCGCCTTCGGGCCCGGCGCCGCAGGACGCCGCTGGCCCCCCTTCGGGATCTGGTTCGTCGCCGGTGGATCTTACGACCTCCCCGGAGTCGGACCCTCAGGTGTCCCCTCCGGCGCCGGCTCCGGCCGGCGCCGGCCCCGGTCCTATCCCCATTCCTGTTCAGCCGTCGGGACGGCCCCGCTGGGCGCCGCTCCAGACGCCCTTGGGTGATTTTCACTTTTACGAACAGGCCCCATTGATTGAAGACCCTGAATCTCAGGAGATGGGTGAGGAGGAGGACTGGGAGGGGTCTGAGGACCCTCTGACCAGAGAGTGTCAGTCTCGTGAGGACTGGACAGAAGACCTTGGGGAGGCCAGTGGCCTGGACACCTCTCCAGACACTGGGTTTGTCTCCCCTCCTACCGTGGCTTCGGAGGAGGGGGCAACATATGGTGTGGTGCTGATGAGGGCTGCCAAGGCCTTGGGCCTTGAGCTCCCCGTCGCGGCCGTGAGGACTAACCTCCTCACTGAGGTCCTTAAACCGCAGTCAAGCTCGGCCGAGCCTCTGCTGCCCTTTAATGAGGCCTTGACTGACGTTCTTTTGGGCACTTGGTCCAAGCCCGCTACGGGTTCGCGCGTAGATAGGAACGTGGCCAGACGCCACCGCCCAGCCCCGGGCGACCCATGTTTCCTGTCCACCCACCCCACCCCTGAGAGCCTGGTCATCCAGGCCTCCAATTCCCAAACCGCATTCCCGTCGGCCCCGCCGGATCGGGAATCCAAGAGGTATGACCAGTATGGGAAGAAGATCTTCTCATCCCTGAGCCTCGGCCTGCGGTCTTCCAACACCGCCTGCCTCTTGGGACGTTACACCCACTCAGTGTGGGATAAGGTCGCGGAAGTGCTGCCAGAGTGTCCGTTGGAGGTACGGGCCAGACTCGGCCAAGCCCTTGTGGAAGGCCGGGATGCAGCGAAATATTCGATTAGGTGTGGGCTGGATACCACCGACTCGCTAGGCAGAGCGATGGCAACGACGGTGGCGGTCAGACGCCACGCCTGGCTGAGGTCCGCCAACTTCTCGGCAGATGTCCAGAACACTCTTATGGACATGCCGTTCGATGGCCGTCGCCTCTTTGGCGACAAGGCAGACCACGCGCTTGAGCGTTTTAAGGACTCCAGGGCTACGGCCAAGTCCTTAGGCCTTTCGGGCCAGCGCCAGCAACCGGCTGCCTATCACTCCTTTCGTGGCCACGGAAGGGGTGCGCCCACACGCGCCGCCAGCCACGCACCGCAGGGCAATACCCAACGCGGTGGCGGCCGTGGGAACCGCCGTCCGGGCGGTCGGGGGCAACGGCGAGGTCAGTCCACACCTTCCCCCGCAGCATCCGCCTCAAAACCCTCCTAGTCCGTGCTTTCAGGCCCATGTGACGCCAGTTGGAGGCAGGGTTCGCCATCACCACCTCCACTGGCGCACCGTCACTTCGGACAGGTGGGTGCTGCAAATCGTCCGAAGGGGCTACTCCCTCCCTTTCGAGGCGACTCCTCCAGCCATGCCACCGCAGAACCACCGTGTATCGGGGGATCACTTGCGACTTCTGCAGGAGGAAGTTACGGCCCTCTTGGCCAAGGGGGCCATCGAGCGCGTTCCTGGGCCAGAAGTAGGGTGTGGTTGCTACTCCCACTACTTCCTGGTACCCAAGAAGGGCAAAGGGGGCCTACGCCCTATCTTGGATCTACGGAACGTCAACGGCTTCCTCCGGAAGGAGAAGTTCAAGATGCTGACACTGGCTCAGGTTCTTGCTGCCCTGGACCCAGGAGACTGGATGGTAGCGTTGGACTTGCAGGACGCTTATTTTCATTTCCCCGTCCTGCCTGCCCACCGGCGCTACCTGCGGTTCATGGTGGGCCACGAGCACTTTCAGTTTACCGTGCTCCCCTTCGGCCTTACCAGCGCCCCACGGGTGTTCACGAAAGTGATGGCGGTGGTCGCAGCTCATCTGCGTCGGTTAGGGGTTTCAGTCTTCCCCTACCTCGACGACTGGTTGTTGAAGGCGGGCTCGCCCCAGACAGTCGTCGGCCACCTCCAGAGGACGGCAGACCTCTTGCACCAGCTGGGGTTTTCCATCAATGTGCCGAAGTCACACCTGTGTCCCTCTCAGAAGCTCCTCTTCATCGGAGCGGTTCTGGACTCGGCGCGATTTCGGGTTTACCCACCCGAACAGCGGGTCCGGGATATTCAGGCTCTGATTCCCATCTTTCAGCCGTTATCCCGGGTCTCGGTCAGGTTGACGCTGCGGCTTCTGGGGCTGATGGCCTCCTGCATCCTACTGGTGCATCACGCCAGGTGGCGGATGCGGGCTCTGCAGTGGGACCTGAAGTTTCAGTGGGCCCAGCATCAGGGCAACCTATCCGACCACGTCCTGATCTCGGAGGGTACTGCGAGACAGCTGCAGTGGTGGCTTACGGACCGCGATTGGGTCAGCTGCAGATCCCTCTCCCTACCCCAACCGGAGCACGTGGTTGTGACGGACGCGTCCCTCCAGGGCTGGGGAGGCCACATGGGAGAGGCGGAGATCAGAGGCCTCTGGTCTCCGGCGGAGACCCAACTCCACATCAACCTGTTGGAGCTCAGGGCGATTCGTCTGGCACTGAAGGCATTCCTCCCCTCTGTCCGGGGGAGTGTAGTGCAGGTGTTCACGGACAACACCACCGCCATGTGGTACTGCAACAAACAGGGCGGTGTGGGGTCGTGGATCCTTTGTCAAGAGGCTCTTCGCCTTTGGCAATGGCTGGAACGCCAGGGCGTGACCCTGGTGGCTCAACACCTGGCGGGTTCTCTGATCGCCAGGGCGGACGAGCTCAGCCGTCGGTGCATGATGGATCACGAATGGCGTCTGAACTCGGACGTGGCGCAAGGCCTCTTTCAGCGATGGGGAGAGCCTTGGTTAGATCTATTCGCCACCGAAGAGAACGCGCAATGTCATCAATTCTGCGCGTTGGAATTTCCAAGGCGGCACTCGCTCGGAGGTGCTTTTCGTCGCGAGTGGAGTTGCGGTCTGTTGTACGCCTTTCCGCCTATACCACTTCTGCCCAGAGTGCTGAAGAAGATCAAGCGCGACCGGGCCCAAGTTATCCTTGTGGCTCCGGACTGGGCTCGAAGGTACTGGTATCCAGAGCTACTCAGTCTGTCAGTCGATCCCCCGGTTCGTCTGCCTCTTCAGGAGGACCTTCTGTCGCAGCAGCAGGGGACGGTCCTCCACCCGAACCTGTCCAGTCTCCACCTCCATGCTTGGAGATTGAGCGGCGACAGTTGAGGCCATTTGACTTGCCTCCTGAAGTCTGTAACATCATTCTGGCAGCCAGGCGTCCCTCCACAAAGTCGGTATACGCCTGCAGGTGGAACAGATTTGTGGCATGGTGCACAGCAAAGGCTGTGGATCCCCTTTCTGCCCCTCTTTCTGAGGTTCTTCTCTTCCTTCTTTCACTTGCCCAGCAGGGCTCTGCTCTGGGCACTATCAAGGGCTACCTTTCTGCCCTTTCAGCCTTTCTCAGGCTACCTGATCTGCCTTCTTTGTTCAAGTCCTCTATTGTTAACAGATTTCTTAAGGGCATCACTCACACGTTTCCTCCTGTTCCGTTTGTGATGCCTCAGTGGGACTTGAACCTGGTTTTAACATTCCTGATGTGCGCTCCCTTTGAGCCACTTCACACCTGTCCTCTTCGCCTTCTGACGTTGAACACTGCTTTCCTGGTTGCCATCACCTCTGCCAGGAGAGTGAGTGAGCTCCAGGCTCTTTCTTGTACTCCACCTTTCCTTTCTGTCCATCCGGACAAAGTCGTGCTTCGTACCAAACCTTCTTTCCTGCCCAAGGTTGTCACGGCCTTTCACACCGGGCAGTCTATCACCTTGCCAACCTTCTTCCCGCCACCGCATCCCTCTAAAGAGCAAGAGCGGCTCCACCGTCTGGACCCAAAACGTGCGCTCTCATTCTATTTGGATCGCACACGCCAGTTCCGGGTGGATGACCAACTCTTTGTTGGTTACGTGGGCGCTAAGAAGGGGAAAGCGGGGCACAAGAGGACCATCTCCCGGTGGATCATCCTGTGTATCCAGGCTTGCTACTCCTTGGCTAGGAAGGAGCCCCCGGTTGGACTGCGGGCTCATTCTACCCGAGCGACGGCGACCACCACTGCCCTGGGCAGAGGTGTGCCCTTACAAGACATCTGTCAGGCAGCTACGTGGGCATCGCTGCACACGTTTGCTAGACACTACTGCCTGGACAGCCAAGTCCGGAGGGATGGCTTCTTTGGCCGTTCCGTCCTCCAGGACTTTCTGGTGTGAGTATTGGTTCGCAGACCCACCACCGGGGTTGGTATTGCTGGGGTATCTATTCTAAGGTAAGGAATCTAATACTAACGTGTCTCTTTCAGATGCACAAGTTACTACTTGTGTAACGATATATCTGTAAGAGACATTAGTTAGTATTAGATTCCTTACCGGCCCACCCATCCTCCCTGTTCTGCGAACCGATACCTAGGGTTAGGGTTGTCCCCTTCAGGGCCCTAGTTTCACTGGCACCAGTGTTGGTTTTTGGCATAGCTCTGCGTTTCTGGCGCGGAAAAGCTGTGTCTAAGAACTGACGTCAGCACGCGGAGGCGGCGTCTAAGTACTCCGACGACGTCATCACGGCGCCGACGACGGACGCGGAGCCGCAGACGACGCCTACCGACGCGCAAGGGTACTGCTACGCAAAATTTTCCGGATCCAGTCTGACGCCTGGGGATATTCTAAGGTAAGAAATCTAATACTAACTAATGTCTCTTACAGATATATCGTTACACAAGTAGTAACTTGTGCGACTTGTACCCCGTCAACACATTCCTCACATTTAAGATGGCATGGGAGAGCTTTGGTTTCGATAGGAACCAATGTCTCCAGTATGGCAAAATCAGAAATACAAAACGGGGGATATGGATGATCCTTCTGACCCACCTACACTAGAGGAGACCCGGGTCGACACATGGTGCCTCACTTATACAAAACTGTGATGAGTGGGACAAAGAATTGCTGGAGCCCATCTCGGACAGGGAATGGGAAAGAGCTGGTTCCATGTTCCAAGACAGGTCCAGTAGTAGCAGGTTTAAACTAACACACTTCCTTTTTTGCACTGCACTTACTACTACACTGGTCACATATACACAGATTTTACGTTACTTGAACCCCTGCCTGGCCAAGATGTGGTTAGAAGGACAGAAAATTCACACATATGACATTGGCTTGCAGGAATCTCGCGGGAGGTGGTTCAGACACAGGTGACATCAGTAAGACTGGAAGAGTTGATTTAGCAGTGTCTGCTAGCATCATCCCTAATCCCAAAAAAAACGCAAATCACAATATAGGTTTGTAGCACTGGCCTTGCTACTGGGAAAACATAGAATAGCAATACATAGGATGACTCTTCGTTGCCCATCTCTGGCATCCTGAATGTGGATGTTGTCAAGTGCGCCAGTGCAGAGTCCCGAGAGATGACAAAGGTGCGGACGGATCAAAAGCAAATGATAGACTTCTGAATTAGGACAGACGTGATTGAGTTGCTAATTGCCTCTCCAGAGCTGGGGTTTTAGAGAAACACTAGACCCTGTGGTATCGCATTGTGTCAGCGTGCAGATTCTCTACTATGGTAGAGTTTGATGAAAGACTTGCTCCTTTACTTACAACTCTATACGTGCTGAATGCTTGGGTTTTATAACAAAATGGCCACACTGCTAAGACCTCTCTACATGGTGAAGATTGGGTGTCAAAGGCTTTACTGAGGAACTCCTCCCTCTGCAAGCACCTTTTCTCTGTATGAACAGGGTGTATAATTGGGTTTGCTTAGAGTAGCCTCTCTAGTGACTTGTCAGCACCGAGTGAAGGTGCGGAGTAGAAGATTTTAGAGGAGCACTAGGCCCTGTTGTATCACATTGTAACAGGGTGCACATTCTCTGTGGTAGAGTTTGATGAAAGACTGTATCCTTTTCTTACAATTCTATACAGGGTGAATGCTTAGTTTTTACGACAACATAGTCCCTCTGCTGAGACCTCTCTATAAAGGGTTGTGTCCTGTATCCAGTTATGTTACCAGAAGGCTAATAAGACCTTAGGATGTAAGCCTAAGGCTCATTCCACCAGGGGCAAAGCGGCTACCACGGCTTTGCTTCGTAATGTTCCCATTGCAGAGATCTGCAGGGCTGCCACTTGGAAGTCGGTCCATACCTTTGCTAAGCATTACTGTCTGGATTCTGATGCCAGAGCAGATGCTCAGGTTGGGCAGGCTTCGTTAAGAAATCTGTTTGCACAGTAGTGGTGTTGTCTTTTTGTCCACCGCCGGTTAGATTGTTGGGATGGGCTTGCCATTCTATTCACTAGATTATGACTATACACAGAGATCCCCAACTACAGAAGGAGTAGTTTCTAACCTGTAACTCCAGTTCTGTAGTAGGTGTATCTCTGTTATAGTCATAAGCGCCCGCCCTCCTCCCCGGTGGAGAAAATAGTACTGTAATGTATGCTACAAGCCTTCCTTTTTACACCTTCAAAAAGAACTGAAAGTAAAAGGAGTTTGCTGTGCGTCATGGGATACCGAGGGTCTCTGGAGAGGTCCTTAAAGGCACAGTATCCCTTTTCAAGACACATAATGGCAGCCTATGGGGGCTTGTCTGTCCATCCCTTCCTCTCGATCATTCCAAGGATTTTGTGAAGGGAAAGTTTCTCTTTGGGTGAAACTTAGCAGACTGTGTTAAATGTGATGTTGGTGGAATATTCTTTGCATTTCTAGTTGAAGTACTGGACAGTGTAGCCTTACAGGTATAGGCTGCATTATTGTCTTTAATTAAGTGTCTATGCAGGACTGCACTGAGGACAATTTAAGAGATTATTTTTGATTGCTCCGGGGTCCACTCACATGGGCTGGACTATTCACTAGATTATGACTATAACAGAGATACATGATATGATCAAGCGGAACCGCTTGCCCTCTGCGCACTGTTGCGAATCCAAATTGGATATTAACAAATGAACCAATATAAATTAACTAACGTTCAAAATATGCTTAATACATAAAAACGCATAAGCTCTGGAAAATTCATTCAATGCGAATTTTTACTAGCATCATAGCATTATAATACGTGATATTCAGTGCACTAATACAATGAGTTCATCACATCGAAATTTCTGATGTTTAAATCACATCAAACATATATTTTATCTCGCAAGTTGCCCTTGCCCAATGCATTTCGGGCCTCACGGCCCTTCGTCAGGGGCGATACCTGAAAAACATAAACATAATGTACTTTCACTCCATTGAAAATTCTTCAACTGCATAGTTGAAAGTTTACCACAGCAATTAACTCAGTGTTACAATATTATCATTTAAAAAAAGGAGCCATACGTGTATAAAAGAACAATATACAGGTGAAAGACATGTGTCTGAGAGTTTTTCAAATAGGTATTAAACCTAAACTCACTTGTTATGTAATTTAACAAACTGGAGGGAGATGTGTAGTCTATAACGTGTCCCAATGAACGTGTCCCGGTGTTATTAGACTTGGCGTTACGATATACTGAAATAAAAACACACCAACAATAACCAAAACAGTTTGATGTGGATATTGAAAAGATATGTGAAGAATTAAATACCGCACTCACTTATTGAGAAATATAACGAACTGCAGGGAGATGTATAATCTGTGATGTGTCCCGGTAAATTGTCCCGGTGTTGTTAGGCTTGGCGTTTCAATGTACTAAAAATAAAAATAAAAAATACCGACAATAACCAGACTGTTTGATATGGATCTTGAAAAGATGCGAGAAGGATTAAACACCGCACTCACTGTTGATCGACAATAACAACTAAATGGAACGGGAGCGCAAGTCAAAAATCCATTCAGTCAGGATGCAATGTGTCCAAACCTGAGGGGATGAAGCATACACAAGCCTTAACGGTGCGTTCAATATGCGTGACATGAACAGTATATCCTCTGGTAATCGAAGAGGAAAAAGACATCTAATGAAGAAAAAGCTTTGATGAACGATTATATCTATAAAGAAGGGTAAGTTTTTTAAAAAAAATTGACGGGTGAACAACCACACCATTGGATTGAACCAACCTTTCGTAACTGGAATAGTTCAATGCCCATTAACAACCGCTCTTAGTGCTTCTGGAATTTTACTTGAGCTATTGTATGTCTGTTGTTTTCCCAGTGTACTGCCAAACTACTGTTGGTGTTTTGTTCCAGATCCTTGAAGTGGTCACCCCCACACCCGGAAAGAGCTTGACTAAGACTCTGTTACAGAGAGAAATATTTTGGATAAAGAGATTGCACACACAAGATCCCAAAGGGATCAACGATCGAGTAGATTTAATTTGTTTCCTGTGATTCTTGCATGAAACATGTACGCAGAAGGACTGTATCATTCTACAACTATATCACATGCTGTTTACACTTGTAGTTGTTTTTCCTTTCTTTTTACATCTGATTAGGTGAATTACATTCTAATTTGATTGTTTTTCTTCCACACTCTAGTACATCACTTGCACGTTTACCCACTACATCATGGCGTCCCCGCATATTCCTCCCTTGTTTGCAAGTCCGTTTTTTACTTTCTTGACATTAACGCGTCATAAACATGGCCGCCATATACCGTTCGGCGTTCGAACCGGCATTCATAGTCTGGCGTTCAGAACCGGGAGCAGCACAACAATGATGGGATTTGGAATACTTCGTAAGCGCTTTTAGTGGCAACAGGTACTTCATATAGTCAGCGTATAGGTTTTTCAGCCTTCTCTGGTTCATAGTTTGACTGAGCTTCGGTGTCGTTATTTTTTCAGAGGATCTGGTTCAGTTTTGGAAGAAGCACTAAGAGCGGTTGTTAATGGGCATTGAACTATTCCAGTTACGAAAGGTTGGTTCAATCCAATGGTGTGGTTGTTCACCCGTGAATTTTTTTTAAAAAACTTACCCTTCTTTATAGATATAATCGTTCATCAAAGCTTTTTCTTCATTAGATGTCTTTTTCCTCTTCGATTACCAGAGGATATACTGTTCATGTCACGCATATTGAACGCACCGTTAAGGCTTGTGTATGCTTCATCCCCTCAGGTTTGGACACATTGCATCCTGACTGAATGGATTTTTGACTTGCGCTCCCGTTCCATTTAGTTGTTATTGTCGATCAACAGTGAGTGCGGTGTTTAATCCTTCTCGCATCTTTTCAAGATCCATATCAAACAGTCTGGTTATTGTCGGTATTTTTTATTTTTATTTTTAGTACATTGAAACGCCAAGCCTAACAACACCGGGACAATTTACCGGGACACATCACAGATTATACATCTCCCTGCAGTTCGTTATATTTCTCAATAAGTGAGTGCGGTATTTAATTCTTCACATATCTTTTCAATATCCACATCAAACTGTTTTGGTTATTGTTGGTGTGTTTTTATTTCAGTATATCGTAACGCCAAGTCTAATAACACCGGGACACGTTCATTGGGACACGTTATAGACTACACATCTCCCTCCAGTTCGTTAAATTACATAAAAAGTGAGTCTAGGTTTAATACCTATTTGAAAAACTCTCAGACACATGTCTTTCACCTGTATATTGTTCTTTTATACACGTATGGCTCCTTTTTTTAAATGATAATATTGTAACACTGAGTTAATTGCTTTGGTAAACTTTCAACTATGCAGTTGAAGAATTTTCAATGGAGTGAAAGTACATTATGTTTATGTTTTTCAGGTATCGCCCCTGACGAAGGGCCGTGAGGCCCGAAATGCATTGGCCAAAGGCAACTTGCGAGATAAAATATATGTTTGATGTGATTTAAACATCAGAAATTTCGATGTGATGAACTCATTGTATTAGTGCACTGAATATCGCGTATTATAATGCTATGATGCTAGTAAAAATTAGCATTGAAGGAATTTTCCAGAGCTTATTCGTTTTTATGTATTAAGCATATTTTGAACGTTGGTTAATTTATATTGGTTCATTTGTTAATATCCAATTTGGATTTGCAACAGTGCGCAGAGGGCAAGCGGTTCCGCTTGATCATATCATGTACTAAGTCATTGGCGCAGTATGGGCATTGCGCCTACCTCTACAGCACGCGTTGAATAATGAAGATACAACTTTTATTGTAAACTGTTGAATGAAAGGAGTGCCTCTCCCATAACTAATTTTTGTTTTATAACAGAGATACCCCTACTACAGAACTGGAGTTACAGGTATGAAACTACTCCTTCTTTTATACACTTCATGACACTCCTACTGTCTGTCCTGCTTCACATTTTTTCCTTGTCCTCTCCATTCGATCTCACAGGATCGTTGAAAGACCGCATGGTAAGGTACACTTTGGAAATTGTCCATGAGACACTTGTGAGAGTCTTGTGGGATCATACGGAGCCCACGCAGCAAACTTTACTTGCAGATGCAGGCAACTGACTCTTGCAGGACTCTTGTGTGATTGAAGAAGAATTTCCAAACCGCCCACGGTATTAAATACAAATATAGATTAACACTTTTTGTCTTTCTAAACTACACTTAATATATTCAGATATTTTCACTATGTACAGTCAGTTTGTGGAATTTTAAAGCACTTTCAATACATAATTTCACATCAACACTACATTAACATTCACAGTTTTTTTCTTGCTTAAACCATCACCTATCTTTTAAACAATATATTACTTAGACAAGTTTATTCCAGCAAGACTGACTACAGCCCGCATCCATGCAGTACAGTTTTCTAGTCAATCCATTTATTATAGATTGCTAAGAGCCAGGTCAAACGTAAAAAGAAACATCCTCTGCCAATATACGAAAGCATAAAAAAACTTTGACCAATAGTACACTCTTTTAGAAAACTCACACTGTTTAACCAATAACTGTGTACCATTCAAACAACAGTTGCTCAATGCGTAACCTACTTTCATAATTTACCATAATCTACCAATAGCATGTCTACTTTTCCCACCTTCCCTTTTTTCCCTCCTAAACTAACTTCATATTCTTCCTGATTATTACTCATTCTGCTGCACACTCCTGTTGTGACTGGCATCCAGGTACTGCATCTCGGTCTGCGTCTAGATTTTGAGACAGCTCTATCCACTGGGCTAGACAATATGCCATAAAATTTGCTATCAACAGTAATTTGGATTACCCCAATTGAACATCACTTGGATTGGTCACTGAGGTATGAAGTGGCATCAATTGTTACAAATGGTTAAGAGCACTTTGGAATGTGAGCACCCATATCTCATGATAGTACATACCTACGCACATTCACAGGGGTTGGGCTCGAAATCGAAATGAAGGAGAAAATTTGTCAGTTGATGTCTCTTTCCTCATACAGCCTCGATAGAGAAATCCTGGAGGCATGTTAATAAAACAATTGCTGTATTTCGTTGTGACGATTGGATGGGCCCTATTTATCATGATAACATCCGTTTTGATATGCCAGGTATCTACATGCGAGATGGAGTGTGCTTCATTGAGGAGAGAGGCAGGATCTTCCTTAATAACATAGAGTCTAGCCACTTTGATGACACTTCTCTCTAGACAACAAATGTGCATAGGGACTGGCCTCTATGCTGAGATCTCTCTCTTGGATGACAAGCATACACAGCAGGGCGTTGGGAGGGACTGACCTTTCCATTGAGACCTCCCACATAGTTGGCGGGTGTGTAGAGAGACTGACTCATGAGACTCCTACCCAGAGTGACGGGTGTCCGTAGTAGAGTGTGGAGGAGGATTGGCCACTCTGCTGAGAGCTCGCTGTTGGTCGACAGGCATGCTTAATAGGGTGTAGGGCGGGACTGGACTCTCCTCTGAGACCTCTATCTTAGACGGTGGGTGTTTGTAGTAGAGTGTGTAGAGGGATTAGCATCTCGGCCGAGCGCTGAGACCACTCTCTTGGATGATGGATGTGCTTAGAAGGGTGCAAGGAGGGACTGGGCTCTCCTCTAAGAACTTTCTCTTGGATGACAGTTGTATCTGGTATGTGTAAACCACAAACGAATCACCCCTCAGGATTTCAAGGTGCTGGGGGCCAGTTGTGTGTAGTAGATTATGTAGAGGGACAGGCGTCTCCTCAGAGACCTCTCTCTTGAATAATAGGTTGTGGGAAGGGACTCACCTCTTCACTGACACCTCTCCCCCAGGCAACGTTTATGCATTGTAGTGTGATGGAATGGACTGGCCTTTCCGCTGACACCCCTCCCCTGGATGCTTGGCTGCTTAATATGGTGTGGGGAAGGATTGACCTTTCCACTGACACCTCTCTAATAGGCGATGGGTGTGCACATTAGGTTATGGGGAGGAACTTGTCTCTCCACTGAGACCCCTACACAGGGTGACAGGTGTGCATAGTAGGGTGTAAGTAGGAACTGCTCTCTCCACTGAGATGTCTACCCAGGGTGACAGGTGTGCATTGTAGGTTGTGGGAAGAAACTGCTCTCTCTGCTGACACCTCTCCCTAGGATGACTGGCATGCAAAGCAGGGTGTGGGGAGGGAGTGATCTCTCAACTGACACTTCTCCTCTAGGTGACAGCTGTGATTAATAAAGTATGGAAATAGACTTCCCTTTCCACAGACATCCCTCCCCTAATTGACAGGTTAGCACAGCAGGGTGGGGGGTAGGACTGACTGACACCTCTTTCCTAGGTAACGGGTGTGCGTTCTAGGGTGTGGGGAGGGATCAGCCTCTCCATTGAGACCCACTCCACTGGGTGACAGGTGTGCTTTGGAAATTGTAGGGAGAAAATTCCCTCTCCACTGAGACTTCTCCCCAGGGTGACTGGTGTGCATACTAGGGTGGGGAGGGGGCGGGGAGTGGACTCTCCACTGAGGTTCCTCCCTAGAGTGACAGGTTTGGGGCGGGACTGGCTTCTCTATTGACACCCTTACCCAGGATGACGGGTGAGCGTAGTATGGTGTGGGGAGCGACTGCCAATGCTTTTTCCCCCCACAGTCCTGCGTGATCCCGACATTTATAAGAAAAGGAATTTATAGTTTGCATCATCATGCTACTAACACCTCATAGACCTCCTCTCAATAGTAGGGGCATAGGATGCCTTTACCCTGCCACCTCATACAGCTTTTTATTTTATTTTCACAACCCCATGAATTGTTCCCCATATTCAGTATTGCCAGCCATTTAATTACTATTCCTCCAACAGTCAGCCAATCGGAGCGCTGGCTCCCACAGGGCTCTCGCAAGACTCTCGCCAAGTCAACAATCCAGTTATACAAATATTTTTTATTCTTAATTTCTCAAACACTACTCAACGGATTAACACGAAATCACCAAAAGCACGCTTTCTGGACCAGGATATCGCTTCCTTTCAAATTTGGTGTTGTTCCATTTAGCCGTTTTTGCGCTATTGTGTTCCAAAAAGCCCATATATGCAGATTTTGCATTTGGGACCCCGCATTTTTCTCAGTGCCCTTTTGATGATTCAACCCGAAACTTTCCAGGAAGGAGCTATGCAAAAGAGCACTTTTTTGGAAAGTTTTGTGAAGATTTGCCAAACGGCACCAAACTTAGTAGCAAACCAAAAAGCCATTTCCTATGTAAACACCATCCTAACTATAATTACCCAGTGGCGAACTCCATTGTGTAATATATTATACTGTGGCAGGATTTTTTGGTTTGATAATAACTTTAACACAGTATGACCGATCTTCACAAAACTTCCCCCCCCCAAAAAAACGTTTTATCGACCTCAGCTAATTTCGGGAATGTTTCGGGTGATCCTTTAAGAAGGGGCTGAGAAAAGTGTGTGGGGGTAGTCCCAAAACATGTTTAACCCATGCTATTTACTATAGAGACTTTAGACATAGCCACAGCCAAAACGGTTGAACAGAATCACGTCAAATTCGGCAGAAAGCTTGATCTTTACCTAGAAAGCATGCGGTTTGTGATTTGGTGTAAATTTGTTCAGTAGTTATTGAGAGATTAAGGCACACAATCTGAGTTGGAACTTTATGTTCTTCAGCTGCAGTGTGAGGACCCTTTGTGGTTGGTGGTTCTGTGGCTGTAATGATGTCACCTGAAGAGTGTTAAAGATTAAAGAAAGACTCCAAGACATGTTTATGGCTGTTTTGAGTACAAAATGGTTTATTTAAAATATTTTTGTAACAGTAATTACTATTAATCATTGCTTGTATGTACATGGGAATACACTATATTATAGTTATTGATATATTATTGTAGTGTTTTCATAACAAAGACAATAAGTCTGCTTTATATTTGCTGATGTTCTGTCCCCCTGATAAATCCTATAGGACTGCCTTTTATATTTTGGTGTTCTGACCCTTTGACAAAGCCAATAGGTCTGGCTTTCTCAAAATGACACCCCCTTATATTGTTACGTTACGTTAAAAAAGCCTCAGGAATTCACTGAAAAAAACAAAGGTTAAAGTGACATGGTAAGGATAGGGTAATAATATCTTACTTTACATTTAAAAAATCCCTCATATTGTGTATGTATATAGCAGACACCAGGTATGAAGAACATACTTTACTCGAAGATCACCAGTAGACCAGCCTTGATAGGGGTACAAGTATAATGGTCTGCATCCATTGACTTTAGATTGTTCCCAACCACTGTCAATTTCTCATAGCCTGGATTGAGGACACAGTAATCACCATCGCAAAGAGTGGTGCGCTTATAGTGAACTCTCAACATCAGAACTCTTCTCTACTGTATCCGAACTATTAAAAAACAAAAAAAGCTTCCCAAAGCACAGCAGATGATTTTCATCACAACACGTATTATGATCCAGCACGATTTACAAAAATATGAGTTTATTTTTTCTAAATTCGGTTTGCAATTGATAACTTACCTTAGCAAATTGAATATTTTGTTTACCTTAATTGCCTGGATCAGTATTATAAAACCTTCATACTATCTAAAATTTTGTTTTTTTAAGAACAAATTTTGACTAGTGCCTCAGAAGAAAATCGAGCCAAATTCAAACAGCACATTTGTGTGATTTTATAACTTTACTGCAGCTTAAATGTTGTGAAAAATGTTATCGCTTACTTTATTATGTTGGTGCAATCCCCAATGACAAGTGATTCATGGAAAGAAGCACAAGTAAAGGTGAAAATAATATGTGGGAGAAAACAGAAGTTTGATCCTATTTTCTTATTCTAATTGACTTAACTCGCCTAAAATTAAAAGACAAATATGCAGATCTGTGGATTTCCAAGGGCCTTACAGTAACCATAAGATTAATTGTGAGAAATTGTAATAAGCAGTCATAAATCTGAAGATCGATTGTTGGATCAAGGACATGATTACTTAAGCCTACTTAGAGCAAATTATTTTCAAACTTAAGGAAAGAATATAGTTTTGTCTTAACTATCTTGAATTATGAAATAGGTATATGAGATAAGTTTTTACTTTGTCTTCTGCAAACTGGAAAAAGTTAAGATAGGGCCAATATTAGTAATTATGCCTTGTTATATTTTCAACCATACTTAACTTCTGGTCCTTGACCGTTTATATGTAGGTTTCTTTTAAAGTTGTGATTACACCTCTTTGCTTTTAGATTGGAGTGTTGAGAAAAGAATGATAGTTTAAGTAAGATATACAGCATGTGTTTATTTGAAATTCAGGGACTTATTTATATCTCGACAGATGGAAAACATTTGTCACAAACGTGCCAGATATCCCGTCCGCCATTTTACGATCTCCATAGGATATAACGGGTTAATAATACGGCGGATGGGATCTCCATCACCTTTAATGTGGAGTATTCCCCTCCGTCAAGATCTAAATCAGGACCTGAGTCCTTAGAACACATAATAACCATATGCCCTTCTGCACCTAAGAATCTGCTTTTTATGCCCCATATTCAGACAATATTAGATAACATTTAAAGAGGTATTCTTGTTATATTTATTTTATTTATCTGATAGAGATATCTAGCTGCAGATTCCTTAACTTACAATATCCCCAGGCGTCAGACTGGATCCGGAAATTAATTTTTGCAGCACCTCTGTGCGCTGAGGGGGGGGGGGGGTGTGGCGCCACACGACCCCGCCCTGACGTCGTCCACGTACGTGACGTCAGCGAAGTCATATAAGTCCCTCCCGGCGCACTCTGACGTCAGTTTCCTTATTCTCCACGTGCAACTCTGATCCGGAGTGAGCGGAGTGAGTGGTTCCTCTGGCCTGTTTTCAGGCCCCCTCTTTCGACGGTTGCGTCAAGGAACAGAGTGCGATGCCTTCAAAACTTGTACTTCTTGTTCGCGGCAGATGTCTGCGACCGACCCGCATCTTATATGAATGTGGTGTCTGGGCGAGCACAATGAATCCACAGACTGCGAAGCCTGCCAGCGCCGAAGGCCGATTGGTTTGCCACCCAGGAACGTCGGAGATGTGGTGTCGTTAGGGCGCGGCCCGGTTGGGTCCCCTCTATGGTCCACATGGAGTCATTGGGGCGCTGCCCACCCGGGTCCCCCACTATGACTCACGATGCCTCTGCCGCGCCGCAAAGCCCCCCCGTGTTCCCTGTGGTGCTGCAGGTGGTTGCCGGTGCTCATGGCCGGCCCTGCCTTGGCACGCCCCGGGCTTCTGGGCAGGCGGCCGCTTCTCCGGAGCCGGGGTCGGTGCTGCGCATTGGAATAATATAATCGGCAGTGTAGACGTAGGACTTAGATCAACTAGGTCTCTACTGACTATATTAGACTTAATTAGTTTTGCCAGCTACCTCAGAGGTCACTAGAAACTTTCTCGAATGTTCAGGAAAGGGTTAACCGTGCTGATTTAGACAAGAAGGGATTAGCTTCTGACAACCATAGGCCATGACAACTTTGCTCCCTCAGAATAAAGAGTATATCTCTAGAGTCGTGTGAAAACAATAGCCAACTATTTCACTCAGTCAATCGTGCATGCTTAGTTCCACCAGAGTGCAGAGAAATAGAGAGACGGGTGTTTTCAATAAAAAGGTGTTATTTTATTGAGAAGTCTTCTTTCTCATACAAGAGAAATGAATTGCTATAATTGTAATCCTTATCATAAAGTAAAGTGCATACAGTAAAAGTAGTATTATGAAATAATACTGTAAAAGCATTGATATGGTTTCTTAGACATATGATACTTTAAAATGGATAAAATCTATACATACATAAAAACATTGACTAACGTACTCAACTGGTGCTTCTAAGATACGCCTACCCCAGTGTACCTGACCTAAGCCTAATACGTGGGAAGGAGTAAGTGAGTTGCAGTTTTAAGTTAAGTTTAAGTTTTGCCAAGTATCGGAATCAAGAATTCTCTTAAGGGTTTAGTCAGCTCCGTACCTTGGTTATAGAATGAAGGAGGTCTTGTATCTCGCTTCTCAGGACTCGATCTCCCAGCAACCCGCGAGGGTGACTTGGGAACACCGGAGCTGGATTTTCTCGGCTGGAGAAAAAGACACCGTCTCTCTCAGTGCGTCAAGGGGAGGGGCGGTTTCCTTCGGCTCTCTGCAACAGCTAGGCTCTCGGGCAAGTAGAACGTCGCTCTGCTCCCAACCACCGTGTGTTTGCTTAAGGCAACGTTGGTATATTTATACCTGAAAGTTGCCGGGTTTGACGTAAGGTTGGACATAAGACGTCAATAAAAGATGTCACTAAGAACTGGCCGTTCTTTCAGTGCTCGCAGGAGTTCTAGGACAAATCAAAACAAAAGCATGGGGAATTCCCAGGTTGCTGGAGGTTTGGTTTGTTTAAAGAACTCGTTGTACTTTCTAGGAGTCTATGGGAGTAGCCTTGCCGTATTTGGACTGCATGGGCTATTACTAAATATGGATATGATTCCTATGCCTTTATAAGGATATTGTTTGTTATAACCACATAAGGGCATGAATCGGGAATATCGAATTAGGGTCCTAGATAGAAATACAACACCCACTCCACGTATGATTGTCCATCATTACTAAATCTAAGCAATATTAAACATATAACGATGCATGTGTGTTAAACAACCCACCCCAAAATACATAATTCGCATTTGAAATGGTGTATGGTTTATTCACGAAAAATTAGAAGCTCTGTTCTCTAAGAATAGTTCTACTTTAAGCAGAGTACCATGTGCCAGAAAAAGGGTAAATATTTTTGAAGTGAAGAAAAAAATAATTTCGCTTTCAGGGGAAAAAATAGTTCCAAATGTTTTCAGTAGTTGTGTTTATCAAAAACTCAAGGCCGAATTCAGTGTTCAGGGAACGCTGTGTGCTAATTGTTTTTAAAAGTTATTCTCGTTGTTAGGAGAGAACATCATATCAGACAGACTCGCAAAAAATTGGTCTACAACATCGGGTGAAAGTTCGACCAAGTTTGAAAATACTGTAACTGTGCAGTTCTGTGCGTGATTGCTATCATCGATGTTTGGATCAGCAATGCTCACAGAAGGTTGTACCTGCTTGGTGCTGCTTTCCTCTTGTACTTCACCGCCACCTACTCGTAATGGTGAAGTCTCAACGAATGCCGTCATCAGAATAGGTAGCCGCTGGGGACAACACGTTGCATGAGTCGTTACAGGACAAAGCAAAGCGTCGATATCCATTGGTACTGCTGATGGTAGTGTAAGACAGACGTCCAACACGCATTCTTCTCCGCATAGCAGACATTGAAGCACAGGTAAAATGCAATCCTGCCAGATTGGTCTGAATGAAAGAAACCAGGTTGTATTCAGATCTCTTAGCCGGGCCAATCCGAGGACCTTAGTGATACGGTCTCGGTATCGTATTGCTAGGATCGTTTCTTCCATCGTTGCCGGAGTCTTGTCTGTGGATTGGCTTGCCATATCGGAGCAGAAGGTACAAAAATAAAATTCCTGCCACGAGTCCCAAGATTAAGGGTAGGCCGCCAAAGACAGAATGGACAAAATTCGGGAAGATGCCCAGAACTGTTTCACAGGGTGCTAATAGTCCCGAAAAAACTGTCTTAAATACATGTGCGATGCCACTGGTATCAGACATGTTCAAGATTTGGCTTAACATTTCTACGAAATGCACGGGGCAATTTGTTGATAAAAGGGTATGTATCTCTCCTGCTGTCCTTGCGACTTGCAGTTCATACGTTTCTTTGGACGAGGTCAAAGGCACAGTAGTCTGTAAAAGAATAGACTTCATTCTGCTTAAAGTATCAATTCGAATAGAAGAGATATTCACATGAGGCCATATTGCCGCCTCCATGTCTGGATTGCTGTTTGGATACAATACTTGCATACAGCAAACGACCCTGGAAGTAACAGTTACGAGATAGCATTCTCCTAGCACCATTCCACAACAGCTGTGGTCATTTATTAAAATGTAGCTACCGTTAAAAAGTGGTCTGAAAAATGTCTCTATCTGTTTTGCTGGAGTGCCTTGCAGGTGACATGAAAGGTTATTTGAAGACCCTTCGCAAGCTCCATGCAAGTTAATACCTTGACACAGAAGTGTACCGCTTAGTGATTTTTTACAATTGTTACCACTAAGGAATACCTCCTTTTTCCTTTCACTATAACATTTGTGTGTGTAAGGTAAATCCCAGGTTGATTTGATGTATCCTTTACCCAACCTTTCATACTGGCCTGATGGTATATATTCTTGGCAATATTTAAACTGGAAAGTTGTTATCGGAATTGTAATTGTTCCGTGTATTATCCAGTCAATGACAGGTCTCTCTGACATTGTCAATGGTAATCTCTCAAGTTTTTCAATGCTCAGAATAGTATAGTCTGCTCCTTTTTGTGCCAAACTGATTTGTTTATCAGTAAGGTTAAAGATAGAAAATAATGACGTTATGTTGATTAGACGCCATGGCACGTAGCCTGAACGTAGGTTTTGCAACGTCCAGCCAAGCTGTACAATAGAACGCAATTGGGACTGACCATGTTGTAACATTAGCAAGTCCTGCTCTATTATATCAAAGGCAGATGATACAATGCTGTCCAGGGAATATATTCTGGAGGACAGATTCGTTAACCCATTGTCCACTACAGAAAGTGATTGTTCCAAATTTATACAATCAATTTCTCGTATTTTTTCCGCTGTTTCAATTTGCATTACTTTCCAAGCTTCGTTGTATGCAGCGTATATACCGGCCGCAATGAAACGTTTTTGACGCTGTTTGCGAGGTCCCATTATGAAATCTCGCAAGTCAGCACCTTCTTTAAGTAAAGTCAAGTGTTGCTTAATTTCAGCCAGTGTGGATTTTTGTAGCCACTCAAGGCATAATTTCCCTACACTGTATGTTGTAACTATCCCTGGATGTTGTCTCTGGGAATATCTAGGGTCTGGCCTGATCTGTTTAAACCCCTGTATTTTGTTCAGGAATCTATCTTGACAGTTATTTGTGTCTGTGGGCCAGATCAACCATTTTTTCTAATCAAGATGTGTTCTGTTTTGGTATAAGATATGGGATACGTCTATCTCCACATCTGTAGTGCTATTACTATCAGGTATGGGCTTCGGAATAGACGGTTTGTTTAAATCTTTTATCTTAGCTAAGCCAAGACAAGTAGTTTGTTGAATTGTATCATTCAGGAATATTATTTGTTCTGGGATCATGCAGGCTCTAAATAATGATTCTAGACCTTGTACCTGCCAGTCTTTTGTACCCCAGATGGTTTTTGTTTCAATGTTGTTTTTCCAGTATTCAATACCAAATGTAGACATTTTGTCATAACATTTTTCAGAATAAATCAATTTAGTATTTGTCAACATTGTTTTCATTCCTGTCTTATTTACCATTTTAAAATAAAACGTTTCTGGATCACTATTGTTAAACCCTGAGAAGTATGGAAATTTCACATAAAATATTTTCGAGCTGCCTTTTGGCGGAGTTGGACAATGTTCCCATTGATTATAATTATAAACATTTCTAGGTTGTGCAGATTTATGCAAATAGTGATGACCATAGTGATTGTAACAGTAAAATTCTTCATAATTTGACAAACCCTGTAAGTAATCATGTTCTGTGAATTTAGCTGACATTACTAAATCTGACATCATATTATTAATATTTTCAAAGTCCCAATCATCAGAAAAAGAACTGGGTATCACAAAGTCACTTAAGGAAACCTTAAACTGGTGTGGATACTTCAAGAGCTCAATCGGGCCAAAAATATCAAAATCAGTTCTGTCCCATGCTATACCACCAGGTATAGGCTTTGCTGTGATGTTCACTGATGAAAGTTCTCTTTTCTCGATGTGAGAGGATCTGTGAGACTTTAGGACCAGGTTGATGTTCTGGCTTGCTGTGTCCATTGTACTATATTTTCCATCAATGAATCTACCTAAGCATAAAACCATGATGAGCCAAAGCAGGAGAAAAAGTACACCTAGCACAGTCCAAAATTCAATCCATGGTGAAATCAGATATGTTTCTTTTAGTTGATGTAAAAGCTCGGTCCTTTTTTCTTTGAAAGGTTTTGTTGCTGGCTTGTCTCCATGTTCACTTGGATCATCAGAAAAGTCATCAAAGTTGATAAAATAGCCAGATGCAGTTCTGTCAATTGGTGGGATTGCTTCCGGATTTCCATTTGCTTTTGTATTTTTCTTTGTTTCATTAGCATAGTCTGAGGTTACATCGTTGTAGACTGATGTTTCTTGACGAACTGTTGCAATTTGGGTTTCAAGAGGCACAAGTTCCATGGCTTCGTTGCATAGTCCTTTTTTATTCACTGCAGGTTTATCAAATGTGATTAGTCTCTACATGTTGGGAGTCCACTTGGCCTACTACTTATTATTGGCCACATGATTGTGGTTTAACCAGGTCGATGGATACAACTCGGTTTTCCTTTCTACCGGTAGTACTACTGATCTTGTTCCGCTGATGGCTAAGACAGGTACTGCTTTTCTGTAAGAAGGCCCAAATTCCTTCTTCACCGCCATCTTCTCTCTGACCAGATCCCCAATCTTTGGAATCCAGACAGGTCTTGCTGGGACAGGTGGTTTTTCTTCAGTGGTTGTTGGCTTTAACTTTATATTACTCAGACTCTTGTTTCATTCAAGTCCTACAAAACAGCCAAACGATCTTTGATATCAAAGGTTTTTTCTTTTACCACTGAAGTTTGACGATCCAGACCCTGGATAATCATTCTAGTACCAAACAAAAGTTCGTACGGACTGATACCTCCTAGAGAATTTCTTGGCATGTTATTAAGACTACGTTGGACACTTGTTAAATGTTTGACCCACCCATCACCCGAACCTAATACCCTCGCCGTTATAGATTGCTTTATGTCACGGTTTTTTCTTTCCACTACCGCATTTCCCTCAGGGTGGAAGGGAGAAGAGTACCGCAATGCAATGCCCATGCTGTTCATGGCCTCTTTGTAAGCTCGAGAGCTAAACGCAGGACCCTGGTCAGAATGTAGCATGCCAATTGCGTATGTGCCGATAAAGACTCGCAAATCTTTTATAACAGTTCTGGCGTCAGCCGAGCGCTGGGGGTCTACATTTTCAAGTGAGTTTTGTCTTAATAATTATGGGGACGCATTTCTACGGCTGGATTTCTGCGTATAGATCGCCTGATGCTTTCTAATAAAGGTGTCCTGGCAATAGTCTGGTCCGGTTCACAACTGCGATCTCTATTGCAGTCTGTACAATCCATTGCAAATTTGTAAATTTGCAAGCTCATCCCTGGCCACCAGTATTCTGATTGTAATTCTATTAGAGATTTCAAGATCTCTTGGTGCCTCGGACCCAGTCCCATGTGTGCGTTTTCAATCAAGAAAACTCTCCGGTTCGTGTTTGGAATTACTCTATTCCCCACTCCAGGGATTTGAGCAAAAGGAACAGAGTTTGCATCAATTATGTATGTATTACTGAGTGGATAGTTGAGAGGTAATGCTGCATAATCGCCTTTTAATGAGGCTTTTACTGCCAGCATGGTTTCCCCATCTATGTGTTTTTCCGAACGCTTTTTTGTTGCTACGGAAGCCGGTTGAACCGCTTCTGCTGTGGCTGTGTTAGCCAATGAATTCCCTGCAACGTGAACGCCATCACGTTGATGACTCAGTGTGTATATCACGTGAGTCTTTTGTAGTTCTTTCTGTAAAAGAACTACTTGTTCCCAAAGCTGTTTATGCTTTATTGTGGCACCTGTGTCATCTCTGTAACCGTTTTGAATTCAGGTCTGCAAGTTCTTATTGTAAGACTGGACGCAGGGATCTGATACACTTTGTATTTTTCTGGGATCTGATACACTTTGTATTTTGCTGTCCTTTCTTCCTGGAAGGCAGGGAAAAATATATTAAGCCACTGTTAAGGGAAATGGGGTTTTTACAGTTGAAACCTGCCTTACTGTTTCTTCAGTTAATGGAAAATCATCTGGTGATGTTCTGTGTAGCTAATTTTTTGATTGCATCAATCCGTGCCAGACGGAAGAGACTCCAGATGAGCACAGTTGGGGTTATGGTAAATGTTTACCCTACACTTGATAGTACAAACTAACTTCCAGGTTCCGGATCATTATATTTTTTTAAATGAACTATGAAATATTGTTGCAAATTGTGTAATTCTGTGAACTAAGTGTCGGTCCATATGTATTGCTACTGAATTTTAAATGTAAACTAAATAATTTCTCTGTATGATGTTTTTATGTATTTGTATAGTATACTTTTATGATTTTTAATTAATCGAATAAAGTGCTTTTTGACTTGACTTGACTGGACGCAGTAATGCGAATCGCACACTATCAGTTTGGGGAATTCGCGATCGGCATTTTCAAAAGCCATCTTTAAAGATCTTATTTCAGCTCGTTCAGCTGAACAGTTTTTGAGTGATTCAGTTTTGGTAATCATAGGTCTGAATTTACCAGAGCGCCAGCGACCTTTAACAATCGCGCACGCTGCATTGTAGGATTTTTTATCTACATGCAAATCTGTCAATATAGATTACGCAGGTATATTGTTCGAGAGGCAGAATTTCGATTGGCAGAGGATATTCTTGTTCGTATTCTAGATCATCTAGTTTTTTCAGTTTTGGGTCAAAATAGTATTTCACGTCTTCTGTAGCAAGAGAATTTTCCCATTGTATCCATTTTGGGTTTATTGCCACAGTTTTTAGATTGACTGGGCTTGTTAACGCCTCAAGGGCTGATTCTGCTGTATAAACAGTTATTCTCTTGCCTTGGGCTAGGGCTCTTTCTCTTGCTACAGCAGTTTGAACCGCTGTCAGAATTTTTTCTGTAGAGCTGAATTTCATTTCAGCTTGTGTGTACAAGTGTGATTTATAAGCTATTGGTACCGTTTCTCCTTCATTAGAGGTCAGGTACGTGAATCCGCATCTTCCTGGGATGACTCAGATTACAAGGTTGCGTACGTTTTCGCGTGTTTGTAATTTTGTTTTAGCTAACATGTCTGTTTGCAATGATCTCAAAATTTCTGTGTGTTTTCTAGTCCAATGTATTGGTTTGAAATCAGGTTTTATTAATTCATAGAGAGGTTTAACACTCTCTGTGTAATTTAGAATGTATGTTCTTCCGAAATTCAGGAAGCCTAGTATTGATTGTAAGTTCTTCAACGTTTTAGGTGCTTGGAGTACAGCACACTTCTCTAAGAAGTTGTCAGCTAGGCTCTTGCCTTCACTTGATAATTCGTATCCTAAAAACAGGACAGTTAGATGGGCAATTCGTGACTTTTTAAAGTTGAATTTGTAACCCTCTGATGCAAACCCAAGTATTATGGTGTTCACTCTTTTCAAGTGAGTCTCCAGGTCATCATCTGTGAGGTATATGTCATCGACATAAGATAATGCTTCATCATCATATATTTGTAGTAACTCTGTTACTCTTGCTGAGAATAGTCCTGGGCTATTCTTGAATCCCTTTGGGAGTCGACAGAAGTGTTACTGTGATCCCATTATTGAGAAAGCGGTCAAATACCTGCTTTCAGGTGCAATATTCTGACAAAAGAATCCATTAGAGATGTCTAATGTCGTTTAATATTTTTTGCGCACGATGTTATTCATTAGTGCTGCACTGTGTGAGTTTTGTACTGCAAATGTCTTGCAGCAGGAGTTTAAATGTCTGTAGTCCAAAACTAGGCGATATGAATCGTCTGGCTTGGAGACAGGAAACAAAGGATTGTTCATTTGTGAGGTGCATGTTTCAATCACCCCCTGCTATTCAAGTTGATCTACAATCTCCCTGACTTTCTTTTTAGCTTCTTGTTTAACTGGGTACTGCCTTTGTGCAGTGGGCTGATTTTTTTAACTGGATTTTGAATCGGAATTGGAGGAGAGTCCTCATCCCATCCTACATGATTTTTATACAAAGCAGGGGCCTGGGCCACTGCCCATTTTCTTGCCAATGTGTATTTTTTATGAATTGGAATATGATTTGAGAAGGCAGGCATAATCATTTCTTCGCCATGAGGGCACTCCCTGACAAACTCTGGTGGCCAGTCTTTTTCAGCTAACAGGATGTCATAGCCTTTAGAAAGTTTCTCCCAAAAGAGACCTTTTATTTTCCTTGTTTTATCTCCCTCTATACGTAATGTTATTTCATATAGTTTATGGGGCACACTAACTCGTGTGTCTGCAGTTTCCACCTGAATTTATTCATTCTGGTCCACTTTCTCCAGAAGATTCATCAGGATCTTGCGAGCTATTGTCACTTCTGCTGCGCTGTCTAGCACAGTCTGAGCCCACTCTCCGTTTTTCAGTTGTGTCCTCAGGATCCTCGGCATGTTTAATTTTAATACTTGCTACCTTCTTTCTGGGAAGTTGTGATTTTTTATTTTGATGAGCAGGTTCCTTGTCTTTGGACTTGACGTGCTCTTCCTTGTGTTCTGACCGTCCTCTTCTTTCCGATTTCTGTGAGGAAGATCGAGAAAGATTGAGTGAGAAGGATCGAGAGGGACGTGTATCAATATCTTGATATCTATCAGGTTTTTTTAATTTCTCCCTATCTCTGAGATTATATCTCTTTTCAGAGGGTTCCCTTTGGGGAGACTTGCCTCCTCGGCCAGGAGATCTTTCTCTCCGTTGAGGAGACCTTCCTCTGGACTGGAATTGTTTTTCCTTGGAAGTGGATTGTTTATTACCCTCCCAGCTCTTTTTTGGAGTATTTAGATTATTTTTAATAAATGTTTTTTCAGGATTTTCAATTAGTTGGGGTTTTACTGGTTTCCCACCCAAACTATCTCTTCCTAGCTCTTCATAGGATTTTTCTATGATTTTAGCAAGTTCAAATGGTTGTTCTGCTATATCTGTTTCCTTCAATTTCTGGCGGATTGACACACATGCTGCTTCTCCTTTTATGTTGGCCAATAATATAGCAGAGACCTGTTTAAAGTCTTTTAGTAATTTCATACCCAGTGTTAAAGCTGGTTCTGGACCGTATTCATTTTGAATCCATCTTAGGACATCTGGTATAACCGCCATAGACGGAACACCATGTGTTTTTGTGTAGATAGAAGCAAAGACCGTGCCCCAAGTGTCACAGTCATCCACATGTGGTGCGATCCCCATTGGAAGGCTGATAGTCAGAATTCTGTGTTTTTCATGAGGTGTGGTATTAGGAAATACTGCCTCTATTTGAGTGATTTTTTGAGCTAACCAGAATGGTATTTGTTCCCGTTTTATAGGTGTTTTACCAAGACATGATTGTATGTTCTGTGGTGTAATTTTGTTTGTGTTCCCCTGATGAGGGGTCAGCTGTGGAATGTTAATCGCTGGTTGGACTGTTGAAGTCCGCATGACATATTGGACCAATTGTCTATGTATTTTAATTAGTAGTTTTAGCTGAGCTAAAAGTTCTCGGTCTGATATTTTATCAATGTCTGGATGTGGTGTATAGCTGGCTAGAACAGGCCACGTGGCTCCTGGTCTACCTAGTGGACCTAGCCTGGTGATGTGATTTTGATGTTTTAGGGCACCTTTAAACCAGAGCTGGTGCTCTTGGTAAGTGAGTGGTATTTCAACGTCCTCAAAAGGAGCGTATTCATCCGGAGGTTCCTCTATTTTGTAATAGTGGAAGTCTTTTTTCACAGCGTGTGCTGCTGGAAAATGTATCCATGAATAGAATACCTCTGTCTGCCGATATTCATGGGCCTCTATCACGAATATGACTGTACCACCTCTTGGTGATAGTCCATTTTCTATAAGTTTAAGAGGTATAGTTCTTCTTACATTAACCGGAATGAGTATAACATTCGGGTCATTTCCTTGGAGACTTGTGTCATCCGCTAGGAGTTGAGCTGCTATTCTAGCTTGCTCCCTTTCGTCTTCACTTTCTCCCATTTTACTGAAAGTAAGTTTTGTTGCAAATCAAGTTTTCAAGGAAACGAAGATTAGGTGCACAATATTTTGGAACACTGTATCCTTCAACGTTGACTAAATCAAGAACTAATACATAGGATTCTCATCCTACTAAGTTCCGGCGGATATTAACCTTTCACCCACTCCAGACGTCTATTGGAGTTTTTTTTACGGGAGAAAGGGGTCTGTGTGAAAAGCACGACTGAGTTACTCTAGTGTCTTGCATTAGATTATCGCCTTACCAAACGTTGGGCGCCATGTAGTGTAGTTCCTATATTCCCAATAGGCTCTGCGCATTGGATTAATATAATCGGCAGTGTAGACGTAGGACTTAGGTCAACTAGGTCTCTACTGACTATATTAGACTTAATTAGTTTTGCCAGCTAGCTCAGAGGTCACTTGAAACTTTCTCGAATGTTCAGGAAAGGGTTAACCGTCCTGATTTAGACAAGAAGGGATTAGCTTCTGACAACCATAGGACATGACAACTTTGCTCCCTCAGAATAAAGAGTATATCTCTAGAGTCGTGTGAAAACAAAAGACAACTATTTCACTCAGTCAATCGTGCATGCTTAGTTCCACCAGAGTGCAGAGAAATAGAGAGACGGGCGTTTTCAATAAAAAGGTGTTATTTTATTGAGCAGTCTTCTTTCTCATACAAGAGAAATGAATTGCTATAATTGCAATACTTATTATAAAGTAAAGTGCGTACAGTAAAAGTAGTATTATGAAATAATACTGTAAAAGCATTGATATGGTTTCTTAGCCATATGATACTTTAAAATGGATAAAATCTATACATACATAAAAACATTGACTAACGTACTCAACTGGTGCTTCTAAGATACGCCTACCCCAGTGTACCTGACCTAAGCCTAATACGTGGGAAGGAGTAAGTGAGTTGCAGTTTTAAGTTAAGTTTAAGTTTTGCCAAGTATCGGAATCAAGAATTCTCTTAAGGGTTTAGTCAGCTCCGTACCTTGGTTATAGAATGAAGGAGGTCTTGTATCTCGCTTCTCAGGACTCGATCTCCCAGCAACCCGCGAGGGTGACTTGGGAACACCGGAGCTGGATTTTCTCGGCTGGAGAAAAAGACAGCGTCTCTCTCAGTGCTTCAAGGGGAGGGGCGGTTTCCTTCGGCTCTCCGCAACAGCTGGGCTCTCGGGCAAGTAGAACGTCGCTCTGCTCCCAACCACCGTGTGTTTGCTTAAGGCAACGTTGGTATATTTATACCTGAAAGGTGCCGGGTTTGACGTAAGGTTGGACATAAGACGTCAATAAAAGATGTCACCAAGAACTGGCCGTTCTTTCAGTGCTCGCAGGAGTTCTAGGACAAATCAAAACAAAAGCATGGGGAATTCCCAGGTTGCTGGAGGTTTGGTTTGTTTAAAGAACTCGTTGTACTTTCTAGGAGTCTATGGGAGTAGCCTTTCCGTATTTGGACTGCATGGGCTATTACTAAATATGGATATGATTCCTATGCCTTTATAAGGATATTGTTTGTTATAACCACATAAGGGCATAGAAATACAACAAGACAGTCTTCCTTGGTGGTTCCTTTTCATTAGGCATCCTCAACAGATATGCTCTGTGTTTACCTTGGGTGATGAGCCTTACATCTTCTTTATATGTGATTAAGGGTGGTTACCCTTTTGTTGGCATCCCTTGGATGCGTTTTTGCTTTAAGCTGCCTGTCGGCCTATTGTGGCTGTGTCCCTCAGGTTGCTGTGGCTGGTCATCTGACTGTGGTTTTGAGCAGGTGGCTCAACTTGGTATTGGCTATGGCTCGCAATGCAAGTTCACGAGTTCTATTCCTTGCTGCGCTCTTTGGCTTGGCTTATTGCCCTAAGAGGTGTTTCCCTCGTTGTTTGGGGTATGCCTACTCCATTTGTGGTACCTGTATGCTATTATATAGCTTGCTTATTTCGCCTGGGCCTGGGATTCCTGTGGGCTCCAAGCGTCGCTTGGTGGTCAATTTGTACGATGTTCTATTTTTTCCTTGGTGCCATCTGCTTACGCTATGGTCATCCACCTGGAGAGGTTTCATGATATCCTCTTCGGACACAGCTCCTACCTGTCCTTACTGCCTAGGTATGATCCAATATGGCCATGTTCCTGCTCCTGGCTGTTGCTGCCTCTGCATGTTATATGTTTGTACCCTTCTATATAAATGCTGTTGGCCTGGCATCCTCTTCCTATGTCATCACCTCTTTTCGAGGCTGCGGTGTCTGGACCGATCTTTCTGGGTGTGTAGGTGCTTTCTAAGTGTTTCTTGTTGCGCATATGGTCCTCCTTGCCTTCGCTCATTGGAGAGATTTCCCCAGTTGGCATATGCTTGTGTGTTCTGAAGTGTTGGCCTCGAGTTCTGAGACCCCTTTTTTCCACATTATCACCCACTCTTGTTGAAGATACGCCTTTCCTTGCGGTTCTTCTGATGGCAGTGGTCATTGGCTACTGCCTGTATGTCTATATTGTGGGTTGTTTCTCACTTTGGTTTCATACTGCCCGGTTGGGGACTCTTATGCCTCTGTGCAGGCCACTTTAAGGTCTCTATGGCCATTTCCCGGCTGCGTATTCTACCCTCTTCAGCGGTTCAGAATTAATGCGAATTGGCCCTATTTTGCCTTTTTTGGGGTTGGGTGTGCACTTGGCGTGTTTCTTGTCCCGCCGGCTATTCCCAGACCATTGCTCAGGTTCTAGGTCTTGCCTTGGATTTTTGACACCGGCTCCTACGACTTCCTTCTATCGGCTAGTCTGTTCGGCTCGGGGTGCATCTCTTCATTTCAAGATTGGGTCGGTGTAGTACTAGTGCGCCATTCAGCGGGGAGTCGTCTTTCCTCTCTCTCTTTCTTTCTTTGCTCTGGTATAGGGCTCATGCTGTTCTACCTGTCATTTTTTATACGGGAATAGTATAGCGCTATTCTGGCATTTTTAAGATCTCTCTATCCTGTTAATTCTGCTCTTTGAGCTGATTGGGTTGCTGTTGGCTGTTCTGCCACAGCTTTCCCCCCTTATCCATCAATCTGTTGCCGGATCGGAAGCTTGGCGCTTTCTGTTGTTCTGTTGCAGACCCACCTCCTCTTTGGGGTATGGCTGTGGTATCTATTCTATGTTAAGAAATCTGCGGCTAGATGTCTCTATCAGATGTACGAGTTACTTACCTTCGGTAACGATGTATCTGGTAGAGGCGTTGTCTAGCCACAGATTCCTTAAAACCCACCCAGCCTCCCCGTTCTGCGAGGACCTTGCCAAGTGGTGTTCTCCACTGGCCTATTTCAGTTGCCTTTGGTTTTCTCTCAGGGGTGCTCACATTGTTATGCCCCTTTGAGAATTGCCATATACAGCTAACTCCCTCTAAGGGGCTTCTTCCCTTTGATTCACCTTCACCAGGAGATTAATTTTCTTCACCTGTTGCCTTCCCTTCCTCCCGCCTTCTCTATTGACTCAGGGTTCTGGTCTCCTGTATGATTGTCTTATTTAGGGATCTGTGGAGCTCTATTTCACACTTCCATTACTTTAGGCGAAGTGCCAGTCTTTTCATTCATTCCTGTAGTGGACTGTTGTTCTTTCGGTGCTCCGTTCTTGCTGGACAGCCTGTTTCTACATGGTAATGGCAGTCTATTTCTGTCTGTTGAGATATTCTTCCCTTGCTGTGCTTGGGGAATGGTCTTCGTTCCCTTGCGGGGCGCTTTCTCACAGCTTTTTCACTTATATGTAGGCAGTGTCTAATTCTGTCTTTTACGATGGTGTCTTGCACTATCCTCCTTCTTTATTCACGGATTTTCATCCCTCGCACACTGTTCCCATACTTTCACAGTTTTTGTTGGTGGCTATGCGTTGTGCCGCGGAAAAGTTTCTTCGAAGAAATCTGACGTCAGTGCGCCGGGAGGGACTTATATGACCTCACAATTATATGACCTTGTTGACGTCACATACATGGACGACGTCAGGGGGGGTCGTGTGGCGCCTTCCCCCGACGCGCAGAGGTGCTACTGCAAAAAAATTCCGGATCCAGTCTGACGCCTGGGGATATTCTAAGTTAAGGAATCTGCAACTAGACAACGTCTCTACCAGATACATCGTTACCGAAGGTAAGTAACTCCTACATTCAGTGTTTTCAATAGCGCGAACTAGAACCAAGAAATGGGGTGTCAGAGCACTTTACATCATCATCCCTTCACAATCAGACGATAATCATTTCTTTAACCACAAGCGTAAACACGTGTTCAATAGTATTGGCAGATGCTAACCCATGTCCAACCTGCAACATATTGAAGAATAAGGAACTCATTAGGTAAAAGTAAAGCATGGCTTAAACAATCATCTGAACCAGAGAAGGTCCACTCCTGATATCCTAGCTGTCTACAATGGTTATAATATTGTTACTTTAAAACAAATATACATTGTTCGAGTTTCTTGACTGTAGACAACATCCCTTTAGATAGACACAAGGGAGTAACTGTCTTATACCTGTTTGAGTGGCGCATCTATTGTTTATCGAGTAGTAAAACTCATGTTTTAAACTAACAAAATATTAAAGTAATCACCCACTACTCTGTTTAAATATCGGTCTAGCAGTAGTGACATGCATCATTTTAGGTTTAAAGTGTGTCTACGTGTCCGTTATCACATTTCTATTAGCTTGTATTTTTATTGCTTTTTATTTCTTAAGCAGTAATTGCTGCATTCTTTTTTCAGTTTTAATATTTTATTTCATAACTGACTTGCTTTTGGCTTGTTGGGTAACGGCAGTGCAAATAATCTATTACCTGTTTTTCTGTTCTAAACTACATACTATTTTCGTCTAACAGTTTCTTTTATAGTAAGGTGTAGAACATAAGTCATCACAGTATTAAATATATTCTCCCTGTTTCCTTCCTGCATCAGCACAGAAGTATCGGATTCACTCTAAAATGTGTGTTGTTAATTTTTTTGTGAATGTGGTTTCCTATTAACCTTTGTAAACTAGGACACACTCAATCCTGTTTACATGAGTGAGGATTGGGCAAAGGGGTAAAGAGAATTATTTGCCTACTTTGATTATGGTAGTTTGAAGTTGCATATAAATGGGATTGTAGACCCTGACTTTATATAATACTTCAACATCCTGACTTAGCCGGTAATGGTTGCTCCCTAATTTTCCAAGCAGTGATATGTTCATGAAGTCACATTCTTACTGTCACTTCGCACCCCAACCACCTTCCCACCATGATCTTGCAACTCCTGAAAAAAAAATAACCTTGAGTGGACCCAAAGGCTCTGGCAGAGTATAGACCCATCTCCCTCTTCCCCTACCTGGAAAAACATTCTGTAAAAACGAATCTGGAAGCATGTGACTGACTACCTCAACACAGACCAACTCCTGGACTCCTCCCGGTTTGGCTTCAACCTTAACCACAGCACTGAGACTGCCCTCATCGCCGCCATCAACAGTATCTATATAAACATGGACACAGCAGCACTCATCCTACTTGATTTTTCCGCCGCCTTCAACACATTCTCCCACACCGTCCTCTTCAAATGCCTTCTCACAAGTGGAATTTATGGACCCGCACTCCTTTGTATCAGTTTTTTGTTCACAGGATGTACCCAATCAGTTAGCCTCACCCGGTTAATTTCCTCTGTCTCCAGCCTAATCTGAGGCATCCCAGGGCTCCTCATTCACCCCCATATTCTTCAACATCTACATTGTCCCTCTTACCAACATTGTCTTTACCCAGGGACTCCGCATCCTCTATTATGAAGACGAAAC
Source organism: Lissotriton helveticus (assembly GCF_964261635.1). Taxonomy (NCBI): domain Eukaryota; kingdom Metazoa; phylum Chordata; class Amphibia; order Caudata; family Salamandridae; genus Lissotriton; species Lissotriton helveticus. Next base: position 1,344,689,568 of record NC_136069.1, read on the forward strand.
ACAGCTCATCCTCTTCCTCTCCGATGACACCTCTAATACTTCAACAGATTTTATCAACTACATGTCTAAAGTCGCAAAATGTATTAGGGCCAACTGCTTGAAGTGCAAGTCTGACAAAACAGAAGTGGTACTCTTTGAAAAAGACTAGTCTCTCTGGATGCCCTCAAAACTAGGACCAACACTCTGCCTATTAAACTCAGCCAGGAATCTCGGGATCATGATTGACAATCAATTCAAATTGTCTACCTAGGTCAACACGGATGCCTGACCCTTCTTCCACCTACTCAAACTTTTCAGATAAGTAATCAGATGGCTTCCACTCAACTCCAGAAAAAACGTCACTTAAGCCCCGTTCACCAGCAGACTAGCCTTTGAAAACACCCTCTACATTGGTATTGCCTCGCAACTCACCAGGAGACTTCTGATCATTTAGAACCCAGCAGCCAGGCTTACTGTCAAAATGCCTCTCCACGCTCACATATCCAAACACCTTCAAGACTTCCATTAGATCCCCATACACAAACGTGCCCTTTTCAAACTCCTCACACCCCTATAAAGCACTACATAGACAAGGGTCTGCATACCTGAACATTTGCATCAACATCCACATACCCAGATTTTTCCTGAGGACACCCTCACACTAAAGCGTGTCTACATCTGTAAAACCATTTTTTAAACCTGCAGAAACCCATAAATCCGTTTTTAGATGCCTTCTGAAATGGAGGTGGGCCATCATCAGCCATAGATAAATTATTAATTGTGTCAAAAGATGGATAGTTAAAAGGGAAAGATTCTTCTATTGCTCATGTTGACTTATTGCTTCCTATGCCAGAGGCTTGGGTTATCATGCTTCATAGCAAGCAAGGCTGCCTTTTAACTGACTGCAGCACAGATCAGGGAGAATGTATCCTCTGTTCTCTGTACTTCTCAAAATCATTAAATATTCTGAAGTTCAAGAAATCCAATTAGAAGATTTTTTAAGCGAAGAATTTGATTGAAATAAGGGAAATTCAATATATCTGATATGGACATCAAGCCACAGATTCCTTGCCTTTGAATTTCCTAGACGTCGGACTGGATCCGGAAGATTTTACTTAGAGCAATACCCCTGTGCACCGGTAGGTGGTGTCGGTCGACTTCTCGTGAAGTAGTGACGTCTGTGTCACCTATATAGGCGCCACCTCGGCGCATTGACATTAGTTCTGTTCTTTCCACAACAGTCCAGCGCTGATCTGTGTAGATAGCTACCCTCTACCACTTTTTGACTGGATTTTTCGACTTTTTGTCAACCCCTTTTTTGGTATGCAGGTAGTCATGTCCTCTGGAAGACTTCACCATTCAAACAGTGCAGCGCCTGCCATACGCCATGTTTGCGACGGAACTGCATTTGGTTTCTCTGTGGTGTCTGCAGACCGACCACGACTCCAAGCCGTGCTCCCACTACCAGGCCATGGTTCCATATGCTTTGAAGGAGTAGTCCCTACAGCTGCTTGCCCACCAGCAGGCGGTGCCATGGCAAGCTTCTTGGAGCTCTCGGACTGGGACCTCTTCAGAATCCCCAAGTCCTCCTCGTCTCACTCCTGATCCTCTGGACACCCGGATAAGTGGCATAAGATGCACAAGAAGTCGAGGCGTGCTTTGACTTCTCCCCGTATGTTGGCCACCGCGATGGAGGAACATTAGCATCCAGGGCCTCATTCTCGCGTTCAAACCCTCGTTCTCTGGAACCTATGCCTGGGTCAGCTTCGTGCCACCCGCTTTTCCAAGAGCTGGAGTGACCCCCCGCTGAACTTCAAGAATTTTATGAGGCCATGTGCCTCTGGTGCGTCTTTAAACTCCACTGGGTCAGTGGGGGCTCCATCGGGTACCGCGCCACCATCACTTTCCAGTCGTGGCACCGTGACCTTCCCCGATGCTGCCGGCACCATCCATATTCTGATCCCTGACTACATAGAGCCTGCACCGCGTCGACCAACGCCGATTCCAGCGCCCACAGGGCCCACTGTCCTATGGTGTTCCCTGAGTCTTATTCAGACAGGCCAGGCGTGGTAGAAGAATGGGAGATGTCACTGGATCTTTTAGAATACCAGCAGTACTGCCAAGACATGGACTGTTTTGAGAAATTGGGTGAGGTCAGTGGCATGCTTTCTCCTCCTACCTTAAGGGTGCATCTTATGCATGGTGTTGCAAAGGACAGCTAAGGCCCTTGACCTTCAGCTTCCCACAGTGGCGATCAAGATTAACATCTTGACAGAGGTGCTTCAGCCGGGAGCTTCCTCTTTGGAACCCTTGCTCCCATTCAACGAAGCCCTCATGGACGTCCTTCTGGGAACCTGGTCCAAACTCAGCACAGGGGCTCCTGTAAACAGGATGATCGTCCGCCGCCACCACCAACCTGACCTGAGTGAGCCAAACTTCTTCACTACCTACCCCACCCCACGCCAGAGAGCTTAGTAGTCCAAGCGTCCACTGCCTATGACAAGGAATCCAAAAGGCTGGATAGTTGAGGCAAGAATTTGTTTTCTTCTTTTCTTCTGCCACCCTTGCATTGCAGTTGGTGAACACTGCATGCTTGTTGGGCCGTTATTCCCACTGTCTGTGGAAAATTGTTTGGAGGCGCTGCCACAAATCCCAGAGGAGGCCCAGGCCACCTCTCCCAAGCAGTTTTCAGACAGAAGAGATGTAGCAAAGTTCTTCTTTCATTGTGGTTTAGACACGTCCGACATACTGGGCAGAGCGATTTTCAGGACAGTGGCTGTTTGACACCATGCCTGGAGAGAACATGTCGCTTTTCCGGGGATGTCTATGCCTTGCTCATTGACATACCCTTTGATGGCACCCGTCTCTTCGGAGACAAGGCAGATATGGTGCTGTAGCACTTCAAGGAATCCCGGGCTACGGTGAAGTCCTTGAGCCTCTCAGCTGCCCCCCATTCCCAGTCTCCATTTCACTCTTTTCGTGGCTATGGAAGTCGTTTTTAGGTCTCGCCTGTCGATGCGCATGCGCATCGAGCTTGCGAGACTATGGGGGCTTAAACAGTCTTTAACCAACTTGCAAGGAATCGTGGCGATTCCTTGCAGTGCCCGTGAAATTCAAGCTCAATGCGCATGCGCATTGAGCTTAAAAGCGCGTGCACATGCCCCCAGCCGCCTGCCTTGCATGTATTTTCCCTCAGGCGCACTCCTCCCACACCCCCGCTCCGCCCCCTCCCCTGCCTGCCATGTCGCATTTCTTCAGTTCCCTTAGCCGCACTCCAGGCCCCTGCTGCTTTCACACCCTCTCCCCGCTCCGCCCCGTCCCCTGCCCGCCGTGTCGCATTTCTCCTCCCCCCTCCCCTTCTCTGCCTTCCCTCCGTCTTCCCTCCCACAGGCAACAAGAGGCTAGTTCACGACGCGCGTCCACATCACAGCCATCAGCCTCCCTCCCGCGGGCAGCTTGGCCTCAGGTATTCACCCCAGCGCGACTTCTCCTCCCCCCTAATTACATGCCTGCTGTTTACTTCTTTCACGGCCACTCTCTCGCACATCAAAGGCTGCTCACACACACCATATGCCTGCTCCCCTCCCCCACCCCCCACGCCTCGCAACAGACTTCATTGGAATGCGCTCCATGTATTCTCCCCTCCCTTTCAGCCTCTTTCCCAGCTCCAAGCCGGACCCTCCTTTCTCACCTCCTCTTTCTTTATTTACAGGGAGAACTTGTATTTTTCCCCGAGGCAACCAGTTCTGACACTGCCCGTCCCAGCACACACCAACTTAGAGCTTAACTTGTACTGACGCTGTCACCCCAGCAGACATGCAATCTGCATCAAGCATCCATATGCATCAAACATCCACAAGCAACAGACATCCACAAACATCAGACATCCACAAGCATCACAAGCAGCAGACATCCACAAGCGTCAGGCATCCACAAGCGTCAGGCATCCACAAGCGTCAGACATCCACAAGCATCACAAGCAGCAGACATCCACAAGCAACAGACATCCACAAGCAACAGACATCCACAAGCAACAGACATCCACAAGCAACAGACATCCACAAGCATCAGACATCCACAAGCATCACAAGCAGCAGACATCCACAAGCATCAGACATCCACAAGCATCACAAGCAGCAGACATCCACAAGCATCAGACATCCACAAGCATCACAAGCATCAGACATCCACAAGCATCAGACATCCACAAGCATCATACATCCACAAGGATCACAAGCAGCAGACATCCACAAGCGTCAGACATCCACAAGCATCAGACATCCACAAGCATCAGACATCCACAAGCATCAGACATCCACAAGCAACAGACATCCACAAGCAACAGACATCCACAAGCAACAGACATCCACAAGCAACAGACATCCACAAGCATCAGACATCCACAAGCATCAGACATCCACAAGCATCAGACATCCACAAGCATCAGACATCCACAAGCATCAGACATCCACAAGCATCAGACATCCACAAGTATCAGACATCCACAAGTATCAGACATCCACAAGTATCAGACATCCACAAGCATCAGACATCCACAAGCATCAGACATCCACAAGCATCACACATCCACAAGCATCACAAGCATCAGACATCCACAAGCATCAGACATCCACAAGCATCACAAGCAGCAGACATCCACAAGCATCAGACATCCACAAGCAACAGACATCCACAAGGATCACAAGCAGCAGACATCCACAAGCATCAGACATCCACAAGCATCAGACATCCACAAGCAACAGACATCCACAAGGATCACAAGCAGCAGACATCCACAAGCGTCAGACATCCACAAGCGTCAGACATCCACAAGCATCAGACATCCACAAGCATCAGGCATCCACAAGCATCAGGCATCCACAAGCATCAGGCATCCACAAGCGTCAGACATCCACAAGCGTCAGGCATCCACAAGCGTCAGGCATCCACAAGCGTCAGGCATCCACAAGCGTCAGACATCCACAAGCATCACAAGCAGCAGACATCCACAAGCAACAGACATCCACAAGCATCACAAGCAGCAGACATCCACAAGCATCAGACATCCACAAGCATCACAAGCAGCAGACATCCACAAGCATCAGACATCCACAAGCATCAGACATCCACAAGCAACAGACATCCACAAGCATCAGACATCCACAAGCATCAGACATCCACAAGCATCACAAGCATCAGACATCCACAAGCATCAGACATCCACAAGCATCAGACATCCACAAGGATCACAAGCAGCAGACATCCACAAGCGTCAGACATCCACAAGCGTCAGACATCCACAAGCGTCAGACATCCACAAGCATCAGACATCTACAAGCATCAGACATCCACAAGCATCAGACATCCACAAGCATCAGACATCCACAAGCATCAGACATGCTTAGCATCAGACATCCACAAGCATCAGACATGCTTAGCATCAGACATCCACAAGCATCAGACATCCACAAGCATCAGACATCCACAAGCATCAGACATCCACAAGCAACAGACATCCACAAGCAACAGACCTCCACAAGCAACAGACCTCCACAAGCAACAGACATCCACAAGCAACAGACATCCACAAGCAACAGACATCCACAAGCAACAGACATCCACAAGCAACAGACATCCACAAGCATCAGACATCCACAAGCATCACAAGCATCAGACATCCACAAGCATCATACATCCACAAGCAGCAGACATCCACAAGGATCACAAGTAGCAGACATCCACAAGCGTCAGACATCCACAAGCATCAGACATCCACAAGCATCAGGCATCCACAAGCATCAGGCATCCACAAGCATCAGACATCCACAAGCGTCAGGCATCCACAAGCGTCAGGCATCCACAAGCGTCAGGCATCCACAAGCGTCAGGCATCCACAAGCGTCAGACATCCACAAGCATCACAAGCAACAGACATCCACAAGCAACAGACATCCACAAGCAACAGACATCCACAAGCAACAGACATCCACAAGCATCAGACATCCACAAGCATCACAAGCAGCAGACATCCACAAGCATCAGACATCCACAAGCATCACAAGCAGCAGACATCCACAAGCATCAGACATCCACAAGCAACAGACATCCACAAGCATCAGACATCCACAAGCATCACAAGCATCAGACATCCACAAGCATCAGACATCCACAAGCATCACAAGCATCAGACATCCACAAGCATCAGACATCCACAAGCATCAGACATCCACAAGGATCACAAGCAGCAGACATCCACAAGCGTCAGACATCCACAAGCGTCAGACATCCACAAGCATCAGACATCCACAAGCATCAGACATCCACAAGCAACAGACATCCACAAGCGTCAGGCATCCACAAGCGTCAGGCATCCACAAGCGTCAGGCATCCACAAGCGTCAGACATCCACAAGCATCACAAGCAGCAGACATCCACAAGCAACAGACATCCACAAGGATCACAAGCAGCAGACATCCACAAGCGTCAGACATCCACAAGCATCAGACATCCACAAGCAACAGACATCCACAAGCATCAGACATCCACAAGCATCAGACACCCACAAGCATCAGACATCCACAAGCATCAGACATCCACAAGGATCACAAGCAGCAGACATCCACAAGCAACAGACATCCACAAGCATCACAAGCAGCAGACATCCACAAGCATCAGACATCCACAAGCATCACAAGCAGCAGACATCCACAAGCATCAGACATCCACAAGCATCAGACATCCACAAGCAACAGACATCCACAAGCATCAGACATCCACAAGCATCACAAGCATCAGACATCCACAAGCATCAGACATCCACAAGCATCAGACATCCACAAGGATCACAAGCAGCAGACATCCACAAGCGTCAGACATCCACAAGCGTCAGACATCCACAAGCGTCAGACATCCACAAGCATCAGACATCCACAAGCATCAGACATCCACAAGCATCAGACATCCACAAGCATCAGACATGCTTAGCATCAGACATCCACAAGCATCAGACATGCTTAGCATCCGACATCCACAAGCATCAGACATCCACAAGCATCAGACATCCACAAGCATCAGACATCCACAAGCAACAGACATCCACAAGCAACAGACATCCACAAGCAACAGACATCCACAAGCAACAGACATCCACAAGCAACAGACATCCACAAGCATCAGACATCCACAAGCAACAGACATCCACAAGGATCACAAGCAGCAGACATCCACAAGCGTCAGACATCCACAAGCAACAGACATCCACAAGGATCACAAGCATCAGACATCCACAAGCATCAGACATCCACAAGCATCAGGCATCCACAAGCATCAGGCATCCACAAGCATTAGGCATCCACAAGCATCAGACATCCACAAGCGTCAGGCATCCACAAGCGTCAGGCATCCACAAGCGTCAGGCATCCACAAGCGTCAGACATCCACAAGCATCACAAGCAGCAGACATCCACAAGCAACAGACATCCACAAGCAACAGACATCCACAAGCAACAGACATCCACAAGCAACAGACATCCACAAGCAACAGACATCCACAAGCAACAGACATCCACAAGCATCAGACATCCACAAGCATCACAAGCAGCAGACATCCACAAGCATCAGACATCCACAAGCATCACAAGCAGCAAACATCCACAAGCATCAGACATCCACAAGCAACAGACATCCACAAGCATCAGACATCCACAAGCATCACAAGCATCAGACATCCACAAGCATCAGACATCCACAAGCATCACAAGCATCAGACATCCACAAGCATCAGACATCCACAAGCATCAGACATCCACAAGGATCACAAGCGTCAGACATCCACAAGCGTCAGACATCCACAAGCGTCAGACATCCACAAGCGTCAGACATCCACAAGCATCAGACATCCACAAGCATCAGACATCCACAAGCATCAGACATCCACAAGCATCACAAGCAGCAGACATCCACAAGCATCAGACATCCACAAGCATCAGACATCCACAAGCATCAGACATCCACAAGCAACAGACATCCACAAGCGTCAGGCATCCACAAGCGTCAGGCATCCACAAGCGTCAGACATCCACAAGCATCACAAGCAGCAGACATCCACAAGCAACAGACATCCACAAGCATCACAAGCAGCAGACATCCACAAGCATCAGACATCCACAAGCATCAGACATCCACAAGCAACAGACATCCACAAGCATCAGACATCCACAAGCATCACAAGCATCAGACATCCACAAGCATCAGACATCCACAAGCATCAGACATCCACAAGGATCACAAGCAGCAGACATCCACAAGCAACAGACATCCACAAGCATCACAAGCAGCAGACATCCACAAGCATCAGACATCCACAAGCATCACAAGCATCAGACATCCACAAGCATCAGACATCCACAAGCATCAGACATCCACAAGCAACAGACTTCCACAAGCATCAGACATCCACAAGCATCACAAGCATCAGACATCCACAAGCATCAGACATCCACAAGCATCAGACATCCACAAGGATCACAAGCAGCAGACATCCACAAGCGTCAGACATCCACAAGCGTCAGACATCCACAAGCATCAGACATCCACAAGCATCAGACATCCACAAGCATCAGACATCCACAAGCATCAGACATGCTTAGCATCAGACATCCACAAGCATCAGACATGCTTAGCATCCGACATCCACAAGCATCAGACATCCACAAGCATCAGACATCCACAAGCATCAGACATCCACAAGCATCAGACATCCACAAGCATCAGACATGCTTAGCATCAGACATCCACAAGCATCAGACATACTTAGCATCCGACATCCACAAGCATCAGACATCCACAAGCATCAGACATCCACAAGCATCAGACATCCACAAGCAACAGACATCCACAAGCAACAGACATCCACAAGCAACAGACATCCACAAGCAACAGACATCCACAAGCATCAGACATCCACAAGCAACAGACATCCACAAGGATCACAAGCAGCAGACATCCACAAGCGTCAGACATCCACAAGCGTCAGACATCCACAAGCGTCAGGCATCCACAAGCGTCAGGCATCCACAAGCGTCAGGCATCCACAAGCGTCAGGCATCCACAAGCGTCAGACATCCACAAGCATCACAAGCAGCAGACATCCACAAGCATCAGACATCCACAAGCATCAGACATCCACAAGCGTCAGGCATCCACAAGCGTCAGGCATCCACAAGCGTCAGGCATCCACAAGCGTCAGGCATCCACAAGCGTCAGACATCCACAAGCATCACAAGCAGCAGACATCCACAAGCAACAGACATCCACAAGCATCACAAGCAGCAGACATCCACAAGCATCAGACATCCACAAGCATCAGACATCCACAAGCAACAGACATCCACAAGCATCAGACATCCACAAGCATCACAAGCATCAGACATCCACAAGCATCAGACATCCACAAGCATCAGACATCCACAAGCATCAGACATCCACAAGGATCACAAGCAGCAGACATCCACAAGCAACAGACATCCACAAGCATCACAAGCAGCAGACATCCACAAGCATCAGACATCCACAAGCATCACAAGCAGCAGACATCCACAAGCATCAGACATCCACAAGCATCAGACATCCACAAGCAACAGACATCCACAAGCATCAGACATCCACAAGCATCACAAGCATCAGACATCCACAAGCATCAGACATCCACAAGCATCAGACATCCACAAGGATCACAAGCAGCAGACATCCACAAGCGTCAGACATCCACAAGCATCAGACATCCACAAGCGTCAGACATCCACAAGCATCAGACATCCACAAGCATCAGACATGCTTAGCATCAGACATCCACAAGCATCAGACATGCTTAGCATCCGACATCCACAAGCATCAGACATCCACAAGCATCAGACATCCACAAGCATCAGACATCCACAAGCAACAGACATCCACAAGCAACAGACATCCACAAGCAAGACATCCACAAGCAACAGACATCCACAAGCAACAGACATCCACAAGCAACAGACATCCACAAGCATCAGACATCCACAAGCATCACAAGCAGTAGACATCCACAAGCATCAGACATCCACAAGCAACAGACATCCACAAGGATCACAAGCAGCAGACATCCACAAGCGTCAGACATCCACAAGCGTCAGACATCCACAAGCATCAGACATCCACAAGCATCAGACATCCACAAGCATCAGGCATCCACAAGCATCAGGCATCCACAAGCATCAGACATCCACAAGCATCAGACATGCTTAGCATCAGACATCCACGAGCATCAGACATCCACAGGCAACAGACATCCACAAGCAACAGACATCCACAAGCAACAGACATCCACAAGCAACAGACATCCACAAGCAACAGACATCCACAAGCAACAGACATCCACAAGCAACAGACATCCACAAGCAACAGACATCCACAAGCATCACAAGCAGCAGACATCCACAAGCATCAGACATCCACAAGCATCACAAGCAGCAGACATCCACAAGCATCAGACATCCACAAGCAACAGACATCCACAAGCATCAAGCATCACAAGCAGCAGACATCCACAAGCATCAGACATCCACAAGCATCACAAGCATTAGACATCCACAAGCATTAGACATCCACAAGCAACAGACATCCACAAGCATCAGACATCCACAAGCATCACAAGCATCAGACATCCACAAGCATCAGACATCCACAAGCATCACAAGCATCAGACATCCACAAGCATCAGACATCCACAAGGATCACAAGCGTCAGACATCCACAAGCATCAGACATCCACAAGCATCAGACATCCACAAGCATCAGACATCCACAAGCATCAGACATCCACAAGCATCAGACATCCACAAGCAACAGACATCCACAAGCGTCAGGCATCCACAAGCGTCAGGCATCCACAAGCGTCAGGCATCCACAAGCGTCAGACATCCACAAGCATCACAAGCAGCAGACATCCACAAGCAACAGACATCCACAAGCATCACAAGCAGCAGACATCCACAAGCATCAGACATCCACAAGCATCACAAGCAGCAGACATCCACAAGCATCAGACATCCACAAGCATCAGACATCCACAAGCAACAGACATCCACAAGCAACAGACATCCACAAGCAACAGACATCCACAAGCATCAGACATCCACAAGCATCACAAGCATCAGACATCCACAAGTATCAGACATCCACAAGGATCACAAGCAGCAGACATCCACAAGCGTCAGACATCCACAAGCGTCAGACATCCACAAGCGTCAGACATCCACAAGCATCAGACATCCACACGCATCAGACATCCACAAGCATCAGACATCCACAAACATCAGACATCCACAAGCATCAGACATGCTTAGCATCAGACATCCACAAGCATCAGACATGCTTAGCATCAGACATCCACAAGCATCAGACATGCTTAGCATCAGACATCCACAAGCATCAGACATCCACAAGCATCAGACATCCACAAGCAACAGACATCCACAAGCAACAGACATCCACAAGCAACAGACATCCACAAGCAACAGACATCCACAAGCAACAGACATCCACAAGCATCAGACATCCACAAGCATCACAAGCATCAGACATCCACAAGCATCAGACATCCACAAGCATCACAAGCAGCAGACATCCACAAGCATCAGACATCCACAAGCAACAGACATCCACAAGGATCACAAGCAGCAGACATCCACAATCGTCAGACATCCACAAGCATCAGACATCCACAAGCATTAGGCATCCACAAGCATCAGACATCCACAAGCGTCAGGCATCCATAAGCGTCAGGCATCCACAAGCGTCAGGCATCCACAAGCGTCAGGCATCCACAAGCGTCAGACATCCACAAGCATCACAAGCAGCAGACATCCACAAGCAACAGACATCCACAAGCAACAGACATCCACAAGCAACAGACATCCACAAGCAACAGACATCCACAAGCAACAGACATCCACAAGCATCAGACATCCACAAGCATCACAAGCAGCAGACATCCACAAGCATCAGACATCCACAAGCATCACAAGCAGCAGACATCCACAAGCATCAGACATCCACAAGCATCACAAGCAGCAGACATCCACAAGCATCAGACATCCACAAGCAACAGACATCCACAAGCATCAGACATCCACAAGCATCACAAGCATCAGACATCCACAAGCATCAGACATCCACAAGCATCACAAGCATCAGACATCCACAAGCATCAGACATCCACAAGCGTCAGACATCCACAAGCGTCAGACATCCACAAGCAGCAGACATCCACAAGCAACAGACATCCACAAGCAACAGACATCCACAAGCGTCAGACATCCACAAGCGTCAGACATCCACAAGCAACAGACATCCACAAGCAACAGACATCCACAAGCAACAGACATCCACAAGCATCAGACATCCACAAGCGTCAGACATCCACAAGCATCAGACATCCACAAGCATCAGACATCCACAAGCAACAGACATCCACAAGCAACAGACATCCACAAGCAACAGACATCCACAAGCAACAGACATCCACAAGCATCAGACATCCACAAGCATCAGACATCCACAAGCATCAGACATCCACAAGCATCAGACATCCACAAGCATCAGACATCCACAAGCATCAGACATCCACAAGCAACAGACATCCACAAGCAACAGACATCCACAAGCAACAGACATCCACAAGCATCAGACATCCACAAGCATCAGACATCCACAAGCATCAGACATCCACAAGCATCCACAAGCATCAGACATCCACAAGCATCAGAAGCATCAGACATCCACAAGCATCAGACATCCACAAGGATCACAAGCAGCAGACATCCACAAGCAACAGACATCCACAAGCATCACAAGCAGCAGACATCCACAAGCATCAGACATCCACAAGCATCACAAGCAGCAGACATCCACAAGCATCAGACATCCACAAGCAACAGACATCCACAAGCATCAGACATCCACAAGCATCACAAGCATCAGACATCCACAAGCATCAGACATCCACAAGCATCAGACATCCACAAGGATCACAAGCAGCAGACATCCACAAGCGTCAGACATCCACAAGCGTCAGACATCCACAAGGGTCAGACATCCACAAGCATCAGACATCCACAAGCATCAGACATCCACAAGCATCAGACATCCACAAGCATCAGACATCCACAAGCATCAGACATGCTTAGCATCAGACATCCACAAGCATCAGACATGCTTAGCATCAGACATCCACAAGCATCAGACATCCACAAGCATCCGACATCCACAAGCATCAGACATCCACAAGCATCAGACATCCACAAGCATCAGACATCCACAAGCAACAGACATCCACAAGCAACAGACATCCACAAGCAACAGACATCCACAAGCAACAGACATCCACAAGCAACAGACATCCACAAGCAACAGACATCCACAAGCATCAGACATCCACAAGCATCTCAAGCAGTAGACATCCACAAGCATCAGACATCCACAAGGATCACAAGCAGCAGACATCCACAAGCGCCAGACATCCACAAGCGTCAGACATCCACAAGCATCAGACATCCACAAGCATCAGGCATCCACAAGCATCAGGCATCCACAAGCATCAGACATCCACAAGCGTCAGGCATCCACAAGCGTCAGGCATCCACAAGCATCAGACATCCACAAGCAACAGACATCCACAAGCAACAGACATCCACAAGCAACAGACATCCACAAGCAACAGACATCCACAAGCATCAGACATCCACAAGCATCACAAGCAGCAGACATCCACAAGCATCAGACATCCACAAGCATCACAAGCAGCAAACATCCACAAGCATCAGACATCCACAAGCAACAGACATCCACAAGCATCAGACATCCACAAGCATCACAAGCATCAGACATCCACAAGCATCACAAGCATCAGACATCCACAAGCATCAGACATCCACAAGCATCAGACATCCACAAGGATCACAAGCAGCAGACATCCACAAGCGTCAGACATCCACAAGCGTCAGACATCCACAAGCATCAGACATCCACAAGCATCAGACATCCACAAGCATCAGACATCCACAAGCATCAGACATCCACAAGCATCACAAGCAGCAGACATCCACAAGCATCAGACATCCACAAGCATCAGACATCCACAAGCATCAGACATCCACAAGCAACAGACATCCACAAGCGTCAGGCATCCACAAGCGTCAGGCATCCACAAGCGTCAGGCATCCACAAGCGTCAGGCATCCACAAGCGTCAGACATCCACAAGCATCACAAGCAGCAGACATCCACAAGCAACAGACATCCACAAGCATCACAAGCAGCAGACATCCACAAGCATCAGACATCCACAAGCATCAGACATCCACAAGCAACAGACATCCACAAGCATCAGACATCCACAAGCATCACAAGCATCAGACATCCACAAGCATCAGACATCCACAAGCGTCAGACATCCACAAGGATCACAAGCAGCAGACATCCACAAGCAACAGACATCCACAAGCATCACAAGCAGCAGACATCCACAAGCATCAGACATCCACAAGCATCACAAGCAGCAGACATCCACAAGCATCAGACATCCACAAGCATCAGACATCCACAAGCAACAGACATCCACAAGCATCAGACATCCACACGCATCACAAGCATCAGACATCCACAAGCATCAGACATCCACAAGCATCACAAGCATCAGACATCCACAAGCATCAGACATCCACAAGGATCACAAGCAGCAGACATCCACAAGCGTCAGACATCCACAAGCGTCAGACATCCACAAGCGTCAGACATCCACAAGCATCAGACATCCACAAGCATCAGACATCCACAAGCATCAGACATCCACAAGCATCAGACATCCACAAGCATCAGACATCCACAAGCAACAGACATCCACAAGCAACAGACATCCACAAGCAACAGACATCCACAAGCAACAGACATCCACAAGCAACAGACATCCACAAGCAACAGACATCCACAAGCAACAGACATCCACAAGCATCACAAGCAGTAGACATCCACAAGCATCAGACATCCACAAGCAACAGACATCCACAAGGATCACAAGCAGCAGACATCCACAAGCGTCAGACATCCACAAGCGTCAGACATCCACAAGCGTCAGACATCCACAAGCATCAGACATCCACAAGCATCAGGCATCCACAAGCATTAGACATCCACAAGCATCAGACATCCACAAGCATCAGACATGCTTAGCATCAGACATCCACAAGCATCAGACATGCTTAGCATCCGACATCCACAAGCATCAGACATCCACAAGCATCAGACATCCACAAGCATCAGACATCCACAAGCAACAGACATCCACAAGCAACAGACATCCACAAGCAACAGACATCCACAAGCAACAGACATCCACAAGCAACAGACATCCACAAGCAACAGACATCCACAAGCAACAGACATCCACAAGCAACAGACATCCACAAGCATCAGACATCCACAAGCATCACAAGCAGTAGACATCCACAAGCATCAGACATCCACAAGCAACAGACATCCACAAGGATCACAAGCGTCAGACATCCACAAGCGTCAGACATCCACAAGCGTCAGACATCCACAAGCGTCAGACATCCACAAGCATCAGACATCCACAAGCATCAGGCATCCACAAGCATTAGACATCCACAAGCATCAGACATCCACAAGCATCAGACATGCTTAGCATCAGACATCCACAAGCATCAGACATCCACAGGCAACAGACATCCACAAGCAACAGACATCCACAAGCAACAGACATCCACAAGCAACAGACATCCACAAGCAACAGACATCCACAAGCAACAGACATCCACAAGCAACAGACATCCACAAGCATCAGACATCCACAAGCATCACAACCAGCAGACATCCACAAGCATCAGACATCCACAAGCATCACAAGCATCAGACATCCACAAGCATCAGACATCCACAAGCAACAGACATCCACAAGCATCAGACATCCACAAGCATCACAAGCAGCAGACATCCACAAGCATCAGACATCCACAAGCATCACAAGCAGCAGACATCCACAAGCATCAGACATCCACAAGCATCAGACATCCACAAGCAACAGACATCCACAAGCATCAGACATCCACAAGCATCACAAGCATCAGACATCCACAAGCATCAGACATCCACAAGCATCACAAGCATCAGACATCCACAAGCATCAGACATCCACAAGGATCACAAGCAGCAGACATCCACAAGCGTCAGACATCCACAAGCATCAGACATCCACAAGCATCAGACATCCACAAGCATCAGACATCCACAAGCATCAGACATCCACAAGCATCAGACATCCACAAGCATCAGACATCCACAAGCAACAGACATCCACAAGCGTCAGGCATCCACAAGCGTCAGGCATCCACAAGCGTCAGACATCAACAAGCATCACAAGCAGCAGACATCCACAAGCAACAGACATCCACAAGCATCACAAGCAGCAGACATCCACAAGCATCAGACATCCACAAGCATCACAAGCAGCAGACATCCACAAGCATCAGACATCCACAAGCATCAGACATCCACAAGCAACAGACATCCACAAGCATCAGACATCCACAAGCATCACAAGCATCAGACATCCACAAGTATCAGACATCCACAGGGATCACAAGCAGCAGACATCCACAAGCGTCAGACATCCACAAGCGTCAGACATCCACAAGCGTCAGACATCCACAAGCGTCAGACATCCACACGCATCAGACATCCACACGCATCAGACATCCACACGCATCAGACATCCACAAGCATCAGACATCCACAAGCATCAGACATCCACAAGCATCAGACATGCTTAGCATCAGACATCCACAAGCATCAGACATGCTTAGCATCAGACATCCACAAGCATCAGACATCCACAAGCATCAGACATCCACAAGCAACAGACATCCACAAGCAACAGACATCCACAAGCAACAGACATCCACAAGCAACAGACATCCACAAGCAACAGACATCCACAAGCAACAGACATCCACAAGCATCAGACATCCACAAGCATCACAAGCAGCAGACATCCACAAGCATCAGACATCCACAAGCATCACAAGCAGCAGACATCCACAAGCATCAGACATCCACAAGCAACAGACATCCACAAGGATCACAAGCAGCAGACATCCACAAGCGTCAGACATCCACAAGCGTCAGACATCCACAAGCATCAGACATCCACAAGCATCAGGCATCCACAAGCATTAGGCATCCACAAGCAACAGACATCCACAAGCGTCAGGCATCCACAAGCGTCAGGCATCCACAAGCGTCAGTCATCCACAAGCGTCAGGCATCCACAAGCGTCAGACATCCACAAGCATCACAAGCAGCAGACATCCACAAGCAACAGACATCCACAAGCAACAGACATCCACAAGCAACAGACATCCACAAGCAACAGACATCCACAAGCAACAGACATCCACAAGCATCAGACATCCACAAGCATCACAAGCAGCAGACATCCACAAGCATCAGACATCCACAAGCATCACAAGCAGCAGACATCCACAAGCATCAGACATCCACAAGCATCACAAGCAGCAGACATCCACAAGCAACAGACATCCACAAGCAACAGACATCCACAAGCATCAGACATCCACAAGCATCACAAGCATCAGACATCCACAAGCATCAGACATCCACAAGCATCACAAGCATCAGACATCCACAAGCATCAGACATCCACAAGCATCAGACATCCACAAGGATCACAAGCAGCAGACATCCACAAGCGTCAGACATCCACAAGCGTCAGACATCCACAAGCATCAGACATCCACAAGCATCAGACATCCACAAGCATCAGACATCCACAAGCAACAGACATCCACAAGCAACAGACATCCACAAGCAACAGACATCCACAAGCAACAGACATCCACAAGCAACAGACATCCACAAGCATCAGACATCCACAAGCATCAGACATCCACAAGCATCAGACATCCACAAGCATCAGACATCCACAAGCATCAGACATCCACAAGCATCAGACATCCACAAGCATCAGACATCCACAAGCATCACACATCCACAAGCATCAGAAGCATCAGACATCCACAAGCATCAGACATCCACAAGCATCACAAGCAGCAGACATCCACAAGCATCAGACATCCACAAGCAACAGACATCCACAAGGATCACAAGCAGCAGACATCCACAAGCGTCAGACATCCACAAGCGTCAGACATCCACAAGCATCAGGCATCCACAAGCATCAGGCATCCACAAGCATCAGACATCCACAAGCGTCAGGCATCCACAAGCGTCAGGCATCCACAAGCGTCAGGCATCCACAAGCGTCAGGCATCCACAAGCGTCAGGCATCCACAAGCGTCAGGCATCCACAAGCGTCAGACATCCACAAGCATCACAAGCAGCAGACATCCACAAGCAACAGACATCCACAAGCATCACAAGCAGCAGACATCCACAAGCATCAGACATCCACAAGCATCACAAGCAGCAGACATCCACAAGCATCAGACATCCACAAGCAACAGACATCCACAAGCATCAGACATCCACAAGCATCACAAGCATCAGACATCCACAAGCATCAGACATCCACAAGCATCAGACATCCACAAGGATCACAAGCAGCAGACATCCACAAGTGTCAGACATCCACAAGCGTCAGACATCCACAAGGGTCAGACATCCACAAGCATCAGACATCCACAAGCATCAGACATCCACAAGCATCAGACATCCACAAGCATCAGACATCCACAAGCATCAGACATGCTTAGCATCAGACATCCACAAGCATCAGACATGCTTAGCATCAGACATCCACAAGCATCAGACATCCACAAGCATCAGACATCCCTCAGCCTCACACACCCTTACCCTTAACAGCACCCTCACACTACCTCTCCCTCACAACACCTCACGCTCACACAACTAGGCTCCCCACACAACACTCACAACAAACTCACTCACTACACCTCACACCCTCACCTTCACAAACGCTCACACATACTTACAACTCTCACCCTCACACACTCTCACCATCAACACCCCTCACCCTCATACACCCTTACACTCATTACATCACCCACACACACATATTTGGAGAAACACACACCCTCACACAATCTTACTCTCAACATCACGCACTCATTCCCTCATACTCCCTCAATCACCCTCACACAACTTCCCACACCCTAACACTCACACACCGTCACACCACTCTAATAACTCTCCCACTAACTACACCGCACACCTCACCCTCACACAATTTTACCCTCATCCCCTCACCCTCAAGAACACTCAGTCACCCTCACAACCCCTAACTCTCCTACTCACCCATTCACACACCCTCACACTCCCTAATTAACCTTCACAGAACCTCACACTCACACCGTAACACAGCCACACACACACACTCCCTCACTCACCAGCAAACACACTCACTGACGCTCACACACCGTCACACACCCTCAGCTTCACACACCATCACTCACCCTCACACACACACACACACAAATACAGCATCCAAAGGAAGAATAGAAATAAACCATCCTAATACACACTCTAACTCCACCATAGAAATCCAGAGTCCTAATCCACCCTAATAAACTAACAGCCGAATTCACCCTCCAAATACACCCTCAAGATACGCAACTGAAATACATCCTACAAAACAAAATCCAAAGGATAAATAGGCCATCCTAATCCAACAGCCAAATCAACAATCTAATTAAACTATACAAAACACAATATAACTAAAGACTAAAAAAAAAGCATCATATTCCACCCTATTAAAATAAAAAGCTTGTGCATTTAACAATTTGATAAATGTTATGCCATTTTCAGAAACATAAACAACTTTTAGGACGAATATAAAAACAAAGGAGGTCAACGGAGTCGTGCATCAGATACGTTACACACAAAATCTACTTCCCAAAAGTGAGCTACAGCATGCAAGGATGTTATCAGGCTTCAGGTAAAAAAACAAAAATGATTCGGACAATATAACACCAACAAAACAACGAAAAAAAATGTGGCAGGAAGCGAGGACGAGGATGTACAAACACACATGTGAAACAGCCTACTTTTTATTGGGGGAATAAATAAGCATTATTCACCCGGGGAATGGGACGGATTAAACACAATGGTCAAGAGTTACACAAAAAGCCGTACGCATATAACAATAGCATTTATTCACACGAAATTACATCAAATATAAAAAAAAAAAAACGAACTCTACAGTAATGTTGACATAAGTCACAATTCTGAAAGCAGCATGGAGAAAGCATATATAAGAAGAAACTATTGCTTTAAAAATACATCGTAACACAAAGCGGAGACATTGCATTGATTATTAACGAAGAGGAAGTATCACAAAAAACAGCACGAAAATTACATTCACATCAAAATAAAAAGATATACAAACATACATTTAATAATAACTAAAATAACAGAACGTAGGGTTGAAACAATATAAAATATTCACGCACGTATACAACATACTACACAATTACACAAAAAATAACACTGTTCTAATTATTAACACAACTACTAACTAAAACCAAACATTTTACAAATTAGATCTGAACAATAGGATACAATGCATTACATACATAAAGAGCCGACATTTCAAAATAAACATCCTTCGTTGCAAAACAAATACACTACTATGCAAATAAAACAATAGGAAACAACAAATCTAAAAATTTCATTACACTACACACACACAAAACAAACCAAAAAAAAACAACTTACCTGTCGAACGATGCACGGAACGGACAACGAAGCCAACACTCCTTACACGGGACCCGCTTTCAACAATATGGGGATTTCCAATTAGACGCGAGTAAATTGTTACGCAACGTGAGAGGATTTTGAAATCTCATTGGCTGACAGGGACGTCAATCAAAATAGTACGGAATTCAAGAAAAAAACTACAACGCAATAACTTAAATACGTAATAAAAAATATGGAACAGTCACACTTCTGCTATTTAACATTTCCCAAACATATAATACAACAAAGATACACAAACAACTACTCACACAATGAAAACACCACATACACACACACACACAAGCACACACACCAGAAACACAACTACACAACACACAAACACCCTCACACACCCTCAGCCTCACACAACCTCACACACCCTCACCTTCACACCCCTTCACTCACCCTTACACCCTCGCCCTCACCCACCCTCAACACCCTCACCCTTACAACACTCTCACCCTCACTCACCCTCACCCTCACTCACCCTCACCCTCACTCACCCTCACCCTTACACTCCCTCACCCACACAACACTCTCACCCTCACACACCCTCACTCACCCTCACACCCTCACCCCCCTCATGCTCACCCCCTCACCTTCACACAGCCTCACACCCTCACACCCCCTCACCCTCCCCCCTCACCCTCACACAACTTCCCCCCTCACTCTCACACCCCCCCACCCTGACTCACACTCACCCCCACCCTCACTCATCCTCACCCCCACCCTCACTCACCCTCACCCTCACTCACCCTCACACCCTCACTCACCCTTCACCCTCACACCATCACCCTCACACACCCTCACTAACCCTCACACCCTCACCCTCACTCACCCTCACAACACTCTCACCCTCACAACACTCTCACCCTCACAACACTCTCACCCACCTCTCACCCTCACACACCCTCACCCTTACACACCCTCACCCTTACACACCCTCACCCTTACACACCCTCACCCTCACACACCCTCACCCTCACACACCCTCACCCTCACACACCCTCACCCTCACACCACCTCACCACACGCTCGCATACCCTCACACACCCTCACTCACCCTCCCACACTCTCACACACTCTCACCATCAACACCCCTCACCCTCAGACACCCTTACACTCATTACATCACCCACACACACATATTTGGAGAAACACACACCGTCACACAATCTTACTCTCAACATCACGCACTCATTCCCTCATACTCCCTCACTCACCCTCACACACCCTCACACACCCTAACACTCACACACCGTCACACCACTCTATTAACTCTCACACTAACTACACCGCACACCTCACCCTCACACAATTTTAACCTCATCCCTTCAACCTCAAGAACACTCAGTCACCCTCACAACACCTAACTCTCCTACTCACCCACTCACACACCCTCACACTCCCTAAGTAACCTTCACAGAACTTCTCCCTCACACCGTAACACACCCACACACACACACTCCCTCACTCACCAGCAAACACACTCACTGACGCTCACACACCCTCACACACCGTCACACACCCTCAGCTTCACACACCCTCACTCACCCTCACACACACACACACACACACACACACACAAATACAGCATCCAAAGGAAGAATAGAAATAAACCATCCTAATCCACACTCTAACTCCAACATAGAAATCCAGAGTCCTAATCCACCCTAATAAACTAACAGCCGAATTCACCCTCCAAATACACCCTCAAGATACGCAACAGAAATACATCCTAGAAAACAAAATCCAAAGGAAAAATACGCCATCCTAATCCACCAGCCAAATAAACAATCAAATTAAACTAAACAAAACACAATATAAGTAAAGACTCAAAAAATAGCCTCCTATTCCACCCTATTAAAAAAAATGATTGTGCATTTAACAAATTGATAAATTTTATGCCATTTTCTGAGACATAAACAACTTTTAGGACGAAATTAAAAACAAAGGGGGTCAACGGAGTCGTGCATCAGATACGTTACACACAAAATCTACTTCCCAAATGTGAGCTACAGCATGCAAGGATGTTTATCAGGCTTCAGGTCACAACACAAAAATGATTCGGACAATATAACACCAACAAAACAACGAAAAAATATCTGGCAGGAAGCGAGGACGAGGATGTACAAACACAAATGTGAAACAGCCTACTTTTTATTGGGGGATTAAATAAGCATTATTCACCCGGGGAATGGGACGGATTAAACACAATTGTCAAGAGTTACACAAAAAGCCGTACGCATATAACACGAGCATTTATTCACACGAAATTACATCAAATATACAAAAAAAAAAATTTGCTACTCTACAGTAATGTGGACATAAGTCAGAATTCTGATAGCAACATGGAGAAAGCATATATAAGAAGACAATATTGGTTTAAAAATACATCGTAACACAAAGCGGAGACATTGCATTGATTATTAACGAAGAGGAAGTATCACAAACCACAGCACGAAATTTACATACACATCAAAATAAAAAGCTATACAAACATGCATTTAATAATAACTGAAATAACAGAACGTAGAGTTGAAACAATATAAAATATTCACGCAGATATACAACATACTACACAATTACACAAAAAAAACACTGCTCTAATTATTAACACAACTACTAACCAAAAGCAAACATTTTAAAAATTAAATCTGAACAATAGGATACAATGCATTACATACATAAAGAGCCGACAATTCAAAATAAACATCCTTCGTTGCAAAACAAAGACACTACTATGCAAATAAAACAAATAGGAAACAACAAATCGAATAATTCATAACACTATACACACACAAAACAAACAACAAAAAACAACTTACCTGTCGAACGATGCACGGAACAGACAACGAAGCCAACACTCCTTACACGGGACCCGCTTTCAACAATATGGGGATTTCCAATTAAACGCGAGTAAATTGTTACGCAATGTGAGAGTATTTTGAAATCTCATTGGCTGACACGGACGTCAATCAAAATAGTACGGGATTCCAAAAAAAAACTAGAACGCAAAAACTTAAATACGTAAATATAATTATGGGACAGTCACACTTCTGCTATTTAACATTTCCAAAACATATAATACAACAAAGATACACCCACAACTACACACACACACAAGCACACACACCACAATCACACAAATACACAACACACAAACACCCTCACACACCCTCACCCTCACACACCCTCACTCACACCCACCCTCACCCCCCACCCTTACAACACACTCACCCTCACTAACCCTCACACACACACCCTCACACACCCTCACACTCACACACCCTCACCCACCCCCACCCTCCCTCACACACCTTCACACCCTCAACCTCACACATCCTCACTCACCCTCACACCCTCACACACCCTCACTCACCCTCATGACCTCAACCACACACCCTCACATGCCCCCACCCTCACACACCCCCACCCTCACACACACCCGCCCTCACACACTCTCACACATCCTCACACACCCACACACATTCTCAATAACCCTCACACCCTCACCCTCGCCCACCCTCACTCACCCTCACCCCCTCACCCTCACACCCTCATCCCCTCACCCTCACACACCATCACCCCCTCACTTACCCTCACCCCTCACAACACTCACACCCTCACCCTCACATGCCCTCAACCGCACACACCCTCACACACCCTCACCCCCCTTCACTCACCCTTACACCCTCGCCCTCACCCACCCTCAACACCCTCACCCTCACAACACCCTCACCCTCACTCACCCTCACCCTCGCTCACCCTCAACGCCTCACCGTCACTCACCCTCACCCTCACTCACCCTCAACCCCTCACCCTCACTCACCCTCAACTCCTCACCCTCACCCTCACTCACCCTCAACACCTCATCCTCAACCCCTCACCCTCACTCACACTCACCCTCACTCACCCTCACCCTCACTCACCCTCACTCACCCTCACCCTCACCCTCACTCACCATCAACCGCTCACCCTCACTCACCTTCACCCTCACTCACTCTTACCCTCACTCACCCTCAACACCTCACCCTCACCCACCCTCAACTCCTCACCCTCAACCCCTCACTCACCCTCACTCTCACTCACCCTCACTCACCCTCAACACCTCACCCTCACTCACCCTCACCCTCACTCACCCTCACCCTCACCCTCAACCTCACCCTCAACTCCTCACCCTCACCCTCACTCACCCTCACCCTCACTCACCCTCAACGCCTCACCGTCACTCACCCTCACCCTCACTCACCCTCAACACCTCACCCTCACTCACCCTCAACCCCACAGCCTCACTCACCCTCACCCTCACTCACCCTCAACTCCTCATCCTCAACCCCTCACCCTCACTCACCCTCACCCTCACTCACCCTCACCCTCACTCACCCTCAATAATCCCTCACCCTCACCCTCACTCACCCTCAACACCTCACCCTCACTCACCTTCACCCTCACTCACCCTCACCCTCACTCACCCTCAACACCTCACCCTCACTCACCCTCAACACCTCACCCTCACCCTCATCACCTCACCCTCACCCTCATCACCCTCACCTCCTCACCCTCACTCACCCTCACCCTCACCCTCATCCTCACCCTCACTCACCCTCACCCTCACTCACCCTCACCCTCACCCTCACTCACCCTCACTCACCCTCACTCACCCTCAACACCTCACCCTCACCCACCCTCAACACCTCACCCTCAACCCCTCACTCTCACTCACTCTCACTCACTCTCACTCACCCTCAACTCCTCACCCTCAACTCCTCACTCACCATCAAACTCACTCACCCTCACTCACCCTCAAACCCTCACTCACCCTCGCCCACCCTCACCCTCAATAACCCTCAATCCCTCACCCTCACTCACCCTCACCCTCACCATCACTCACCCTCAACGCCTCACCCTCACCCTCACTCACCTCACCCTCACTCACCCTCAACACCTCACCCTCACTCACCCTCAACCCCTCACCCTCAACCCCTCACCCTCACCCTCACCCTCACTCACCCTCAACGCCTCACACTCAACACCTCACCCTCACCCTCACTCACCCTCACACTCACCCTCAACTCCTCACCCTCACTCACCCTCAACACCTTACCCTCACTCACCCTCAACACCTCACCCTCAACACCTCACCCTCACCCTCACTCACCCTCACAACACATATTGTGTTACAATAGGTGTCACATTTGCGGAAGATAAAACTATTGGCATTGTAAAAAACAAATCTATTAATTACGCTATTAATGTGTCCTTTACAATACCAATAGCTCAAACTTTCCTAATGCGAGACCTATTGCATTGCTGTGCTTCTCTCCCTGCTGCACTCTCCTGCTCTCTAGAGATGTGGCATAACGACCAGAGCTGCCATATAAGTCACGTAAATACAAAACAGGTTGCATTCCAAATGCTATAGGTGTCACATTCGCGAAAGTTATAACTATTGGCATTGTAAATGACAAAGCCATCAATTTAGCAATTTTAACAACCAACAAATAAATAATATATGTCATTTACTAGACCAATAACTACAACTTTTCTAATGCGAGACCTATTGCATTCCAACCCCACTCATCCACGCAACCCCACTCATCCATGCAACGCCACTCACACACGCAACGCCACTCACACACGCAACGCCACTCACACACGCAACGCCACTCACACACGCAACGCCACTCACACCCGCAACGCCACTCACACCCGCAACGCCACTCACACACGCAACGCCACTCACACACGCAACGCCACTCACACACGCAACGCCACTCATCGACGCAACGCCACTCATCGACGCAACGCCACTCATCGACGCAACGCCACTCATCGACGCAACGCCACTCACACACGCAACGCCACTCACACACGCAACGCCACTCACACACGCCACTCATCCACGCAACGCCACTCATCCACGCAACGCCACTCATCCACGCAACACCACTCATCTACGCAACGCCACTCATCCACGCAACGCCACTCATCCATTTGCAAAACGAAAAAGGTCAAACTCTTCTATTGCGAGACCTATTGCATTTTCAATGCTTGTTAACTGTGCCAACTCTATACCAGCCACTGAGCCGTCCATGTTGCACAAACCCTGCATGGACGAGGGTGCGGTTTGTTCCAACTACGAGGGTCAGGTACGCAGAGGTCCGTTCAAGCCACCAGCACCCCAGCAGCTTCAGTCTATAAGCCCTCCTAGTCTTGCCCTTCCAGATCATGGGCGTCCAGTTGGTGGCAGGTTCAGCCATCACCTCCACCTGTGGCATAAGATTACATCGTACTGGTGGGTCCTCCAGATCATGTGAAGGGGCTACTCCCTCCCCTTCAAGACCACACTTCCCTCCATACCTCCTTCTTATGACCTGCTGACGAAAGATCTTTTAATTTTGCTCCTGGAGAGTCATGACTCTCTTGGCCAAGGGAGCCGTAGAGAAGGTTCCGGTGCCAGAAGTAGGTTGTGGTTGCTCTTCCTGCTACTTTCTGGTCCCGAAAATGGACATAGGCCATAGTCTGATCCTAGACCTTCGAGCCCTCAAATGCTTCCTCAAAAAGGAGAAATTCAAGATGCTCTTTTTAGATCGGTCCTGTCTGCCCTGGACCCCGGAGACTGTATGGTAGCGTTGGACTTGCAGGATGCCTATTTTCATACCCCCATCCTGCCTGCCCATCAACTCTACTTGGGGTTTACGGTAGGCTACAAGCACTTTCAGTTCACAAAGCTACCCTTTGGTCTTACCAATGCCCCTTGTGTGGTCACGAAAGTGATAGCGGTGGTCGCAGCTCATCTGCACAGATCAGGGGTGCCAAGTTTCCCCTAGCTCGATGACTGGCTGCTGAAGACATGCTCGCCCCAGGTTGTTGTCTCCCACCTCCAGACTGGGCAAACCTCCTGCATTCACTGGGGTTCACTATAAAAGTGTGAAAGTCACACAAGACTCTCTCTCAGATGCTCCCTTTCATTGGAGCTGTCTGAACATAATGCAGTTTCGGGCATATCCTCCTGAGTGGCGAGTCCAGAATATTCAGGCTATTATACTGATGTTTCAGGCTTTATTCTGGATTTTGGTGAGAATGACTCTGAGGCTGTTGGGCCTAATGGCCTCCAGCATCCTGTTAGTAACACATGCCAGATGGCATATGCGGGCTCTGCAGTGGGACTTGAGGTTCCAATGGGCACAGCATCAGGGGAATCTCTCCTACATGGTCTAGATCCCAGAGGGACCTGCTCGAGACCTGCAGTGGTGGATAACGAACCACGATTGGGTCAGAGGCAGACCCCTCTCCCTTCCCCAATCAGATCTTACAGTAGTGACAGATGCGTTACTCTTTGGATGGGGAAGGCCATCTGGGGGAGGTGGAGATCAGAGGACTCTGATCTCCGGCGGAATCTGGACTCCACATCAACTTAATGGAACTCCGAGTGATCTGTTTGTTGCTGTAAGCCTTTCTATCCTTTAACAAGGGAAGGCTTGTTCAAGTGTTCACAGACAGCACTACCGCCATGTGGTATTGCAGCAAACCAGGCAGACTGGGGTCGTGGACCCTTTGCCAAGAGGCCCTGCATCTATGGACGTGGTTGGAACAGCAGAGCATTTCCCTGGTGGTTCAACATCTGGCAGGCTCCCTGAACGCCAGGGTAAATGAACTCAGCCATCGATGCTTAATGGATCATGAGTGGCATTTCCATCCGAAGATGGAGCTAGGTCTCTTTCAGCAGTGGGGAGATCCTTGGTTAGATCTGTTAGTCTCCGACGAGAAGACACAATGTAAGCACGCTTGCACCCTGGAGTTACCAAGGTGGCTCTTTCTCTGAGACGCTTTTCATCGCAAGTGGAGCTCAGGCCTCTTGTACTCCTTTCTGCCCATACCACCCCTACCCAGAGTTGTCAAGAAGATCAGGAATGACTGGGCCCAAGTCATCCTTGCGGCACTGGATTGTGCACTGAGAGTCTGTTATCCAGAGCTTCTGCAAATGAACATCGATCCTCTGATCAGGCTGCCCTCTTCGGGAGGATCTTGTCGCAGCAGGGGAGGGTCCTCCACCCCAACTTGTCTACTCTACGCCTTCTTGCTTGGAGATTGAATGGCAACAGGGGGCAGGTTGACAGTTTTTGCCCTTCCTCCCGAAGTCTGCAATGTTATCTTGGCGGCCATGCGGCTGTCCACCAAGAAGGTATATGCTTGCCGGTGGAATAAATTTGTATCATATTGTACATAAAAGTCTGTTGACTCTCTGTTTGCTTCCGTGTATGATGTGTTGCATTTTATTTTGCCCCTTGCCCAGCAGGGCGCTGCTGTAAGAACCCTGAAAGGGTTTGTCTGCCTTCCTGAGGCTGCCAGACCAACCCTCCTTATTTAAATCACCCATTGTACATATATTCCCGAAAGGCCTTGTACATATGTTCCCATCTGCCCATTTCATTATGCCTCAGTGGGACCTTAATTTGGTTCTCACCTTTCTCATGTATGCTTCTTTCGAACTCTTACATAATTGTCCCCTCCAGCTGCTCACCATCAAAACAGTTGTTTGCCTCTGCCAGAAGGGTGAGTGAGGTGCAGGCTTTATCATCCAAGCCTTCCTTCTTGACAATAATCCCTGACAAGTTGGTGCTTCGCACTATGGCCTCTTTTCTTCCAAAAGTGGTTGCACCTTTTCATGTGGGACAGTCTGTCACTTGCCCACTTTCTCCGCTCCTCCGCATTCCTCTAAAGAAGAAGAGCGACCACCGTCTGGACCTAAAAAGAGCGTTATGGTTCTATCTTGACCGCACAAAAGGGTTCCGGGTGGATGACCAGCTCTTCGTGGAGTACGTTGGGGTGATGATGGGTTGGGCGGTGCAGAAGAGGACCATCATGTTATGTGTTGTTCTCTGCAGTAAGATTTCTTACATTCTGGCAAAGGAGAAGTCTCCTGAAGGCTTAAGGGCTCATTCCACCTGAGCTAAGGCTGCACCACTGCGTTAGCACATGGAGTCCCACTTCTGGACATCTGTCAGGCAGCAACGTGGGCACCCCTGCACACGTTTTCCAAACATTACTGCCTAGACAGTCAAGTCCGCAGGGACAGACATTTTGGCTGTTCAGTCCTGCTGGGTGTTGTATCCTGAGATTTACATTGCCATGCAAGTCAGCCTAGGTCTTCCTAGCTGCTCAGCCAGAGTGAGAGATGGTGACGGAATGTTGGTGTGCCTGTGATGAATGGAATGCCTGGGTGCCTGTGTGTGTGAGTGGGTGACAGTTGGAGATGGGCTGAGCAGCTTGGCAGGCTGCTCCTGGTGGGGCTGACAGGGACTGGCATAGGAGTACAAGAACTGGATATAGAGTTGTACCAGGTTGATCTCTGTTTATCCTACTTGAGGTGGATCAATAAAGAAGACTTCATGAAACTAACAAGCTGACTACAAGTGTCTTCTTATGCAAATTACAACATTATTTTTGGCGACGAGGACCAAGGACCAAGACCCAAGCGTACTTAAGGTCTGAACACAAATCCAGAGACTCTTAAGTAAACAGTGTAACCAGCGCAACATCAAAGAAAGAAAAAGAAAGAAAAAGTATGGAGTAAAAGGCAAGTTAGCCCCACCAGTGTCCAGTCATCGGACGGCCCCAACTTGTTGCCTGACTTTACTCCATGGACAAAGACCACAGGTATGGCCTGTTTGCACTTTGGGTATGATTGTTGAGACTTTTACCATGCAGTATGGATGTATCCACTGCGCAAGAGAACTGTGCCTGACCAAGATTAGAGTTATGGTCTAACTCTGTGAAGTAAGGAGCGCCTGTGGCTGTTCTAGAGATGAGTTATGGACTAACTCAGTGAATATTTTCACTTGTACCACACAGGAGCGGTGTGGTTGTGCCATGTTCGCTGTCTTCATTGCGCATGGAAAGCAGTTTAGCGCCTGTGGCTGTACAAGATTTGAGTTATGCACTAACTCTGTGAAGGAAGGAGCGCTGTGGCGTGAAGCTTTGTGTTTTTTTTAGCACAGTTATGGTCATTTTTCAAAGAGGATACTGGCATGACCATGAATAATTTTCTCAATCTCAAGTAAGGTGTACAAGGAATGGATAAATGGAAGCTATGAAACTCAGTGGCTGTTATCCATAGGTACCACACATGGATGGCGGCTATACCAAGGCGAGTTAAAGTCTAACTCTGAATGATTTCACATTTTCCACAAACTAAAATGTAGCTGTCATAATGTAATGGTTTCGTTCACAAATATTCATGCAAAGACTATTGTTTAATGTTGTATCTTATTCTTGAGTGCCATCTGGTGGTTTTTGGCAAAATAACAGGGAAATTTTAATAACTTAGAACT
Source organism: Lissotriton helveticus (assembly GCF_964261635.1). Classification (NCBI taxonomy): domain Eukaryota; kingdom Metazoa; phylum Chordata; class Amphibia; order Caudata; family Salamandridae; genus Lissotriton; species Lissotriton helveticus. Next base: position 1,344,720,722 of record NC_136069.1, read on the forward strand.
AGTCAAAGAGATTGTTGGAACACGTACTGCTTCTAGTTTTGCATTGTTCTGGTATCTTATAACATATTGTGTACTTTTAAGGCACGCATGATTCTAGCATTATTATATAGTTATATAACTTGTTTCCTCCATGCAATTTTAGTAGTTAGTGATGCCACAGTTTTACGATGCCACTGTTTTACGCTATTTACAGTTTGGGATATTTATGTCTCTTGGAGGGTGGACATCACTGGTTTCCCCTTTGTTGAGGGTAGTTCTGGTTATGGTGGGTGGTCCCCATCATCCTGTGTTATGTGTTGGTAAGTCGCCTTGCGCTGCACATTTATGTTTGTTGTGTGTAAGTCGCCCTGCGTGTCACATAGTCACTTCAGGGCCACAGGAACCCCCCGCCCCCACATAGCCAATATCCCGCAAATAACACACAGACACCAGTGTTGAGATTGGGAAATATTGCTGCAGGTTTATTGTTACATACAACATTATGTAATCACGTTGGGTTATCTTACGGGCAATCCAAGGGCAGGCCGCATTCTCGCCACCTGCCCGCCTGATGAGCCAAACAGCACAGTGGCAACCAGCCAGCTGCTGCACCATTATGGTAATACACTACTCACGCCCCTTGCAGGGCGTATCTAGGCAAACCCCCGGTTGCACAGGCCCACAACCGCCCGAAGGACTACTGGGGCGCCGACTCGGATTCCTAGACCTCCCATGAGGTTCTAGGTTAGGCTCTGGCACCCCTATGTGCCCGCTGAAGTACTGTTTTGCACCTCTCTGTTTCCGGATTGCCCTGTAACTCCACCTGCAACGAAAAAGGAACACATTAAACTCCCTCAGGAGTCCCCCCCATACTTGACACTCAGGGTTAGAGGTAGGGAGGGAAAGAGTGTCCCGACGTGTCTGCCGCAACGTCCGGAGCGCCAAAGAGGCCGCACAATGGCCGGGGGGTGAGATATACCCTCACCCTGCCCGTGCCCCCGGACGTGCGTCACCTGACCGCCCCCCTCCACCTAGGCAACATGCCCTGAGGAGGGGTGGCCAACTTACCAGCTGGGGGAGGGCGGGGGCAGCCCTCCGTGACTAAGGGCCCGCCCTCCTGATGGCCACCGGGTGGCCTCGGGCAGGGGCATAGTCACTTCAGGGCCACAGGAACCCCCCGTCCCCACATAGCCAATATCCCGCAAATAACACACAGACACCAGTGTTGAGATTGGGAAATATTGCTGCAGGTTTATTGTTACATACAACATTATGTAATCACGTTGGGTTATCTTACGGGCAATCCAAGGGCAGGCCGCATTCTCGCCACCTGCCCGCCTGATGAGCCAAACAGCACAGTGGCAACCAGCCAGCTGCTGCACCATTATGGTAATACACTACTCACGCCCCTTGCAGGGCGTATCTAGGCAAACCCCCGGTTGCACAGGCCCACAACCGCCCGAAGGACTACTGGGGCGCCGACTCGGATTCCTAGACCTCCCATGAGGTTCTAGGTTAGGCTCTGGCACCCCTATGTGCCCGCTGAAGTACTGTTTTGCACCTCTCTGTTTCCGGATTGCCCTGTAACTCCACCACAGCCTGTGCGATGGTCCCCGCCGTCGCACGGGTCCCCCACCAACGCTACTACTTTTACCTGCAACCTTTGCTCAGCAGAGCCTCTTTTAAATCGAGGAGGAATAAGTCTAAGCCAACCGGCGTCAGGACTCCATCCGCCTCGAAGTAACCTTTTACTTTGTCCTGAATCATTTCATGTCTGAAGAAGCCCAGACCCCTCTGTTGGGTAAATTTCTTCATGGCACAGAGCTTTTCTTCCTAGACTTTATAATTGCTTGGCACAACTTAGCACCTCACCAGGGGCCTAAGATGCATGCCTGAAGAAACGCAGGCCCTTCTGCCCCTAATCTGCAGATACCCTGGGTCTTATCCCTCACAAAATTCGTGTACCATCCCTGGTTCGAGAGTCATAATACCAGGTAATGACAATGGGAAGAAGGGGCCCCTACTGTTGAAGGCGCTTCGTGTCAAATTATAGGCGTTCCAGCACCAGCCCTGACACTTCAACACCCTTCACGACAAGCGACAGCAGGCTACACCCAGCCAGGTTATGACTACTGCTGTAACGCCACTCTCCGCACAACATAGAGACAGTGTGCTTACAATAACGCTTGTGCTGCTATCTTAAAAGCGCACAGAGGCATAGAAGGGATAATAATATCCTACTATAAATAGGACGATGACCTTGCATGTGCCAATACAAGATTGAAAAGGTATAACAGCAGGCATCACCGCCCTCTCGGGTTTAGTCTGGGAACAGCTTAGGCCAAGCTACCTTTCTGAACACTCTCTGGCTGCATGCCAGCCTTGAGAGCAGAGGTGGCAGCCCCGATACGGGATGAATGGCTGGAGAACCTTTTCCCTTGCTTCAGCAAACCAGCTCTATCAAGGCACGCAAGCATATTTTTATCCATTTGGTATTTGGTCAAGGGACTCAGGTCAGCATGGATGAGAAGGTAACCTGGGACCGCAGGACGTAAAGCGAGGTAGGACTTGAGGGTCTCTATAGGGCAATAGCAGGGGTCACCCAAGGGAGCCAACCGGATAACCGTCCCTTTGCCTGTCTGATCCGTTTTGGACCGTCTGAGAGTGATGGACAGGCCAGCTTCAAAACTTATGTCCGCCACCCCTAAGACATCCCCAGCCAAATCCGACTAAGATAGCTGTCTGTAGGATTACTTAAGACCACCACAAAGGGATTGCCGGGACAGAACCAAGTGCCCCCTTGAGATCCCTACCTGCATCCTGACACGCCTGCTGACCAAGCCCCTCTGACACTAATGAGCATATACCCCCGAAAACAAACCCTCTACAGCAATAGTGTAGACTATCCCAGGTTCGAGAGGCCAAAACCCCGGAACGAGCCCCCGAGATGAGAGGCCTCCCCTGTAGATAGCTCTCCCTAATCTAAACACTAGGCGAACCTGCGCATAACACAGAGACCCCACCACACACCTTCACACCAAGCATCAGCAGACTGCCCGGTAATGTATAACTACTTCCGAGGCGCAGTTCTCCAAAGTCACTGAACTGTGCTTCGTGAACGCTTATGCAACTATACCCAATCAAGTACAGAGGGGTATTCAGTGCGCAAAGCATAGGAGGACTTACATTTTATATACAGGCTTGCAAATGCAAACGGCTGGTATCCCATGCCCCTTCGACCTGGGGGCCGCTCAACCATGCTACCTCATGAATAGCTGGTCTATAACGTTGACTTCGACCCCCGACCTAAGGGATTAATAAGCTGAACCAAGGTGCTCCCAGTATAGGCCAACTTCTCACCTTGGGAGGGGCACACGGGAATCTGAAGGATACTCAGGTTCACACAAGGCTGTTTCAACGCAGCCCCGGGGAGCCCAACCCCACTAACCCAGTGAGAAACCGTGGGTCCAATTCCGGCTAGGAGCCCATTGTGCAAGCCAACACCTTAATATAGAGAGCGAAGAAAAAGGGGGTCTGGAATACCAGATAGACATTCAGTGCCTTCATACGGCTGTTACTTCACTTCCTGGGCACTTCTATATTGAGAGTCTTCTGGGGGCCCACCTCTATAGGTAATATTGGCAGTCCCGGCTCAGGCAGTGGCGCAATTGCTCTGCTAGTACGTGAACTGAGTAAAAACTGCAGGCTGTAGACCCTACATACTACTGAGAAGCAGCTGGAGCACCCGAGCTGAAGGCTCAGCGGATGGGCTGCCTTCCCGAATCCAGAGCCTTGGGAGAACTGACAGACGACAGCAGTATTAGGAAGAGCAAATTGACTATTGTTCTACATAGGATAAGTTAAACAGTGCAGGTCCCGGGAATGCGCATAAGAAGGACTGACTACCACTTGGTAAGGCCCCAGGATCGTTATGCGCATGGTTATATATGTCCTTTTAGCTCAGGGCTAGACCTAGGCTTTGCTACTGTTCTAATATAGGCACATCCAGGATGGACTTCCATACAGTGACCCATTCCCTGACAGGGCAATCAGATAATACCCCTAAGTGAGGGCCCCACCCAATGAGCGCCCAGGAGTCTGACATACCGCGGCACTGTCCCAGTATGCGATAATGTTGGATGGAGTCCAGAAATGCTTGTGGAACGCTCCCAATGGCCTTCAAAGCGCAAGAGCAGGGATCAATACACATCCATGTACGCGGAGCGCACAGCTACGCGCCTCTCCCTGACCCGGCAGTCATACAAGTCTGCTGGGAACCAGAACCGTTGCTCGGCACCTCTCTTGCGGGTAACGGGCGCGCATTCACATGTACGCAGCGCGCCCCTCACACTGTGTCTGTTCCATGCAAACCTCTGCATGACCACTCATTTACATGCCCTCCGACCGCAGCATGCAGGGTTTGGAGCCTCGCACATCCCTACCAACAAGCGCTCAGTCACCTAACTACATGAATCATGCAGCCTGACGGCTTGATCTAGTAAAGGCTGGTGTGTCGCATGAGCCCCAGCACTGGATACTCGGTCACCTGTACATACTGATACCTCATGCATAATAGCTACTTTTTGTCAGGAGTGACACCCGTCTCTACATGGGCACCCAGTTACACGTACCCATTAGTCCCCTAACGGTTCTAGCTTGCTGCCTGCCTGATGTATCACACGTCTTGCACCGGGACGCCCAGACGCACTTACACATTAGCGGCCATATGCGGGGTACACTAGCAGATAGCCTGATGTACCGCACACTTCAACTGCAGGTATTCAGACCCCTAAACATACTGAATATCCTTTCAACTATATGCAGGCCCCCAGGATATGTACCTACTGAGTATATCAAGCCGTGTCGGCTTGCAGCTAGCCTGGTTGCCTCACACGCACTGCAGCACTTACAATACAGGTGTACACAATCCCTGTGCCATAGCACACTTCCGCTCACCACCTTTCATGAGCAACTGTAGACGTTTGTCTAATATCGAATTATTAGCCCAGCGGCCCTGTGGTGCAACTGATTCTCTGTAATGCGCTCTGACACCTATGGGTAAGGGCCGCGCTATCTAAAACACATATCGATAGGCAGCGCTATCGGTCCGTCCCCGCAGCATGAAGGGAGCATGAACCATGGCCTGTATTAATCGAAAATGTTCTTCTTTGCGGCACTCTGACACCAAGAACAATGTTCATGCCAGGGCTTGGTAAGATTGTGTAACATGTACGCGCCACTCTTTTCTTGAAAGACAGCTTATGATCTGTACACTAGTGAGTTTCTCCTCCTGTGTGAATACTGTTCCTATTGTGAATCGCTCAGCCGCCAACGTGAACATAGTGCGGGGGCAGAAGGCGCACAGGGGTTGCTACCAGTACTACCGCACTGTATCCATCGCCTCCTACAGCACCGAATACTCGCGTACTGTAATACTGTAATTGGAAGCATCTACCCTGCTGGGAGACATGGCCCTAATACCAGTCGCGCAGCAGGGCAATTTCATCGTGAAAAATTCCCGGAAGTAAAAGAGTCTTAAATAAGGAACACAGGAATGAACCGGCGTCCGCAAGGCCTCCGTGGTCAATGACCGTCAAACCGCAGGGAGGTGGACAGCCCGATGCCCTCGCTCCTGCCTCGAATCTTTAATGCGCATGTGGTAGAGTTAAATACTGACCCGCATCAGACAGGACAGGGGCCACCCTATTGGAACGACCGCCACTACCGGGAATACCTAGGGCAAAGGCATGCAAACAACCTACACTCTAACTACTAACCAGAGCGCCTAGTCCACGCACTTTAGTGGCGCGGGGCTCGGTCTATCTACAGCCAGGAGACTAAACTCCCGAATGCTCGTAGCTTCTGCCGGGTCTCCTGCAGAACTGAGAAGACCTGGGGCACGGTGGTTGGACCTGATCACATATGGTGAACAGAGATGCGCTACCTGCAGGGCATATAGTGGGAGAGTGAAGTACTCGATTTCCTCTTATGGTGCTTCCCAGGGGGCCTGAAAATGTCGGCAATAGACTAATCGCCAAATCAGAAACAGCACGACTGCAGTTTCGAATTTCAAATCTGAAACGGACTCCCCGCGTAGTTGCTGTTCTCCAGCTAATGAACAAACGAGAACCCAATATGAATAACGGAAGGCAGACTCCCATTTTACGAACATACTGTGGGCACAAGCCACCTTCAGCCCCAAGTACATACCTCACCATACTTGCTGACGCTGCGAGGAATGAGGGGGGGTTGGGGGATCGGCCACCGGCACGAGCGCACGTGGCAGGCCGGGATCGGTCTGCAGGAAAGGATGAATTAGGAAAAGGCGCATATCAATTGCTCCCACAACTTGTGACTTTGATGCTGAACTCCTAAGCAAACAGCATATGGTCTAAGACTATGATAACCCTAAAAGTTTGTGGCAAGAACCGGGCACATGCCTAACTCATACGCGAGCGCTGCGCCACAAGGAAGGTATTGACGGAACAGATGCGTGAGCACACTCGAGAAAACCTGCACTCAGGTGCACCAAATTGACTAAACATGTACAGCCATCTATACCTAAGTAAAGAATTTGCGTGAAGGAGTGCGAGGAAGACCCCTACACCTGGGCACTCTAGAAAACATGTACTCAGAAGCACAAAATTGAACAAACAAATAAAGTAGACGCGCTCCGGCCAAGGATTCTTCATACCGAGAGCTCGATAATACAGGATAAGTGAATGTACCACGTGGGTTTCTCATTCATATCCACCCCACTGCTACCGAGTGCATTGACACAGGAAGTGCTAGACGAACATAGTATGGAACACGCAGCAGAATGCATGAAGCCATAGCACTCACTACCCACAGCCAATGCTTAGTTCAGCTGTGGGGCACTAAAACCATCTTCGTAAAGATATAAATACCTAGCAAAGAAAACGCTTTATGCATCATGCCCCGGTAGGGACAAATGTTCCCGGATGTTGTCCCTAACAACTGAAATTACTCTGCCCGATGCCTATACAGAATGTCGTCCTGCACGCACAAGATGCTCAAGAGGAACTTTTGTATGGATTGGGACGTGCATCAGCAGATTTGTGAATTCTAGGGCACCACCGCAGCGTGCCACGATAACCAGCACCAATCTTTTAAAACGTGCAAACTAGACCCGAACGGAAACAGGTATCAGAGCGCATTACATATTTCGAAGTACGTTACATGTTTACATTTTCCAGTTACTTTCATTATAGGCACGGGGAGATTAAGTGACATGCCCAGAATCGCAGAGGTTTTTTGGCGTCGTTGTCGAGACTCGAACCCAGTTTCCCAGGTCAGAAGTCATGCGCCTTAGCCGTTAGGCCAACTCCTCTCCGTATTTCAGCGTACGTGCGAGCTGCTGGCGGACCATGATGCGTGGGGGTAATCTGGGTATCATGCTATGAGGTCGCCTACGTGCCCCCCACACATTACCCCCACACGACCTCAAAACTCTTTTTGGGCGTAGGCCCTGCTGCGTGATACTCGCACACCCATCCATGGTGTAGTAGCGAGGCACCTACTTATTAAGCCCCCTTTGTACCGAGACCAACTTTTATGCACGCCTCCCCTGTGATCTCTTCAAAGATGGCTCTCAGTCTGCTTAACATGAATTTCGTGCTCGCGCTCATCCTTCCCCCCCCGTGCACAAAGCAGCAACGTTAGGCCGAGGTGAGGGAGCACCAACAGGGGGGGGGGGGTACACATCCTGCATCACATCCAGCCCCCCAACGCCGCACAAGGGCAATGCAGGCACCAGACGGCAGTGCAGAAAACAACGGACCGACTATCGGCCCCTGCCCCCCATGGCCCGTGAGACGACAGATTCGCCACCCTTCTGGCATCTGCACATGGGACTGGGGCATAGACTTACCCGGCACCGAGCACATGGGGCCCACCGCCAAAACATAATTCACTGGGCCGCCCACTACATGTGCGGTGGACGTGGGGAATAACGGACGCGGGGCAGGGAGGAGGAACCGCGTCAGCACACCCCTACCACTAAAGGCAGGGACTCCCTCGGCGCGCATGTACACGCTCGCGGTCCCAAGCAGCTGCGGCTGCGACCCCCAAGCAACAGCGAGGACAACCCGATGCAGACCATCACGGCAATGGGGCCGCTCAAGCTCGAGCAAACAAGGGGGGGCACGGAGAACTCCGGGCACCACGGCATCATGGCCCAAGTCACCCCGGCAAAACATGCGGGCAACACGACCCTCGACCACCGCACGAGGAAAGTGCATCGAGTGCCACAGGCGGGGACGACCACGGAGCCGCCAGGCACGCCTCGCCGGCTCGGAGCGGAACCGGGCCCCCACAACCAGGTGGCGGCATGGAAGGCGCCCACTCGTGCCATAGGCCCCGGGCCGACCACGGGTGCCACTCAGCAGGGTTTCCCCCCTACAACAAGAGCGACCCCAGGGCCGCCAGCGCGCTCGGACATTGGGACGCTAAATAGCGGGGGAGGGGGTCCCAAGTGCCTGGACTCTAGCACGAGGGCCCCCAACAAGCTCATCGACCCGCTCCGGACAGTTCTGACCCCCGGCGATGCCATGCGGGGACGGGAGGCCTGTGGCGGATTTACGCCCGATAAGGGGGGCAAGGCGAGGCCAACCCGTGGGCCTCCTGTGACAGCAAAATACTGCCAGGCAGGAACCCGTAACCCCCTCCTCCACAGCGGCCCGACTCTAAGCGGGCCGCCTAGCCATCGCTCTGTAACCTCAAGGGAGGGAGTAGGCGGAGGGGGGGGGGGTAATGCCCGCAGGCCTCAGGGCATGGGTCACTCACCGTGTCGAAGCCCTGACGAAAGAGTGTCCCGACGTGTCTGCCGCAACGTCCGGAGCGCCAAAGAGGCCGCACAATGGCCGGGGGGTGAGATATACCCTCACCCTGCCCGTGCCCCCGGACGTGCGTCACCTGACCGCCCCCCTCCACCTAGGCAACATGCCCTGAGGAGGGGTGGCCAACTTACCAGCTGGGGGAGGGCGGGGGCAGCCCTCCGTGACTAAGGGCCCGCCCTCCTGATGGCCACCGGGTGGCCTCGGGCAGGCGCATGTTGTTCTGTGCAAGTCGCCCCTCGCTTCAGATGTTGTTGTGTGTAAGTCGACCAGCGCCTCACTGTGTGTGTGTACCCTCTATGTGGTCCATTTTGTGGTACACGTGTTTTTGTAGTGTTTGTACACCTTTGTTGTTGGTTTCTGGCTTCGGCGTTCGTCGTGGGATGTGCCCTCTCTTCACTACTAGTTGTTCTATTTTGTTTTTGAGAAAGGATGGGATTACTGTTAGTTGCTCGTGTAATATTGTTTTACATTGTTCCTTCCCAGTGTTTACATCTTATGAATTTTTCACTGTTGTCATCAGGGAGGATGGGGGATTTTGATGCATGTTCTTATATCATGTATATTTCCCATCTTTTCTCACTAGTATTGTTCTCTCTTTGGTGATGCTTTAAATTTCTTTTGCTTCCCATAGATATGGACATTTTTGCTTTTATGTATAGTTCTTTTCCTTTGAGATTGTTTGTTTTGTTTTTAATTTTTAAAGGAAAGGGATAATGTTGTATCCTGAGATTTACATTGCCATGTAAGTCAGCCTAGGTCTTCCTAGCTGCTCAGCCAGAGTGAGAGATGGTGACGGAATGTTGGTGTGCCTGTGATGAATGGAATGCCTGGGTGCCTGTGTGTGTGAGTGGGTGACAGTTGGAGATGGGCTGAGCAGCTAGGCAGGCTGCTCCTGGTGGGGCTGACAGGGACTGGCATAGGAGTACAAGAACTGGATATAGAGTTGTACCAGGTTGATCTCTGTTTATCCTACTTGAGGTGGATCAATAAAGAAGACTTCATGAAACTAACAAGCTGACTACAAGTGTCTTCTTACGCAAACCACAACACTGGGTTTCCTAGTCTGAACTTGTCCGCAGTCCAACCACCGGAGAAGGTATTGTTTGGATATCTGTTCAAAGGAAAGGAATCTGCTGTAGATGTTTTTATCAGATGAACAAGTTACTTACCTTTGTTAATACCATATCTGTTAGAGTCTTGATCTAAACGCGTATTCCTAATCGACCCACCTATCCTCCCTGCACTGCGGCCAGGTTTCTAGGGTCAGGGCTTATCCCTTTCAGGGCCCTAGTTTTCGAACACACTATTGTCCGCACACTTACTAACTAACAGACTGCAGGTGACCTTAAATGATGCGGCCCGCCTCATTTTCAGGCTACCAAGACGCTCACATGCCTCACCACTGCTACAGAGCCTCCATTGGCTGCCTATAAGGCAGCGGTCTGAATTCAAGAGCCTTTGTATAGCCCATAAAGCAATCTATGGACAAGCTCCGTCATACATAAAAAAACGGCTGGAGCCGTACAAGCCAGAATGGTGTCTTAGGTCCTCCGATGCACAACTGCTTGTTTGTCCTCGTTTTAGACTCGCTACAAAAGGTGGAAGATCCTTTTCGGTCTTCATCCCTAAAATATGGAACAAACTACCTGAGTCCCTCCGCAAAGAGGGAAACCTCCTTCGCTTCAGGAAGTCTCTGAAAACAATTCTGTTCAGAGAGGCTTTGAGTTTAGCCTAAGCACGTTCCCCCTTTGGTCATCCTGCTGAGTAAGATGCTGTTTCCTTTCGGTCAAAAGTGCCTTGAGACCTGCCGGTGAGTTGGCGCTATATAAACCGGAAATACAAATACAAAATACACTTCGTGACTCCACGCTTCCGGCGTGGAAAGTCGTGAAAAAGTAAGGGACGTCACCGTTTCGAGATGACACCTAAATTGGTGATGCGAATGTCACTTCTGGTGCGAAGGACGCCATGCGGAGATGACCAACCCCTCCTACAGGCGCTTTGGGCTAATCCTGGAACAAAAATCTTCCGGATCCAATCTGACGTCTGGGAAATTCAAAGGTAAAGAATCTGTAGCTAGATCATGTCTCTACCAGATTTACCGAAGGTAAGTAACTTGTTCATTACTGCTGCTGGTTACCCTGAATGGCCACCTCTCCACTTTGGAGTGTTTTATAAAAAGACGTTTGACCCAATCACTTAATTAGATATTCTCTAAGATTCATGTTCTCTCTTCAGGTGCCTCAAGACTAACAAGAGCCTGAGTAGCTTAAATGTCAGAGTACCGTGGGTGATAGCTATTAGATCACTGTATTGGCCACCTTGACCAAGGGCAAGGGTCAAAGAAATTAAGATCCAATTTAAATGGTTAATGTATTTCGCTTTGCTTGGTCAGGTATCCACAATCTCAAAGCTAGAAGGTTAGTTTGCATAGACTGCTCCTGTAACCATGCTCTATTGAAATAATTTTCAAACTACTGGAGGGACAAAAGCGAAACTGCGGAACGTGTTTGTCTTTACCACAGTTGCATGTTTTCAAATATGACACTATCTTCTTTGTCAGTGAACAATGCTTGCACAATGGATATACTTTTGTAACGCCTACCTGAATGAATATGCGTAGGACATAGCTGGTCTATTCATGGTGAGTGTTTTTAGGTCGAGGACCGTAGGCTGCGCTTGCGCAGTCTCGGTCCGAGAATTCATGTTTTCTAGAGAGGGTCCTTCCTAAACGGAGGCCAGCCATTGGAGGAGAGGGGCGTCACTCTGTTTAAGCCCTGCCTTTTTCCGATTCGGGGGTGTCTTTTTTAGCTTCTTTATTGTTTTCTTTCTTTCCTCTTCCCATTGGCTGGAATTTTACCTTCCAGCCAATGGGAATAGGAGAGAAAGAAAACCACGCCCCCCAATCAAAAAATTACGATGCTTTCTCCGAGGTATTTCTGCCTCACCTCGGAGAAAGATGGCGGTGCTGCTTGGTTTCCCGCCCGCCTCTCAGCCACAGGATTTCACACCGGCAGCCGAGGAAGACTTCGAGGGACTAACCCCCCCCCCCAATGAGCCGGTACGTTTTTTTTGTGCCTCTGTTTCCCTGATTTTGCCCGTTTTCTTGTTTTCATGCCTCTGTTTCCCTGCTTGTGATCCGGTTTTTCGTGCCTCTGTTTCCCTGCTTGTGATCCGGTGATTGTGCCCGTTTTCTTGTTTTCGTGCCTCTGTTTCCCTGCTTGTGATCCGGTGATTGTGTCTGTTTTCTTGTTTTCGTGCCTCTGTTTCCCTGCTTGTTGTATGTTGAGCTCTTCCACTGAATAGCTGCGGATTGTCTGGGGCCTACGAACGAACATGAGGAGCAGCAAGCCACGTTGAGACTTTCGGGCCCTTTCTGACAGTTCTGTAGGGCTGGACAGAGTCAGCCACATTTCATATAAGTATATTTGAAAAGCGAGTAGGAGTAAGTGCCTATGCACGCCGCTCTGTTCCGTGAGGGTGTCAGGCCGGGTATTATAGAGTGGGGCATTTCTGGGACACAGAGTTCTCGGAATGAGAGGAACCTCGGGGTATCTAGCAATCAAGTTCCAGTCCTTAATACATTTTAAAAAGTAAAAAATACATTCAATGTATATATTCCAATGTCGAAAATGTTTCTCGCATCGCTGCCGTCTACGTCCACAATTGTCACGGCCCACTTCCGACACTGGCGCCACAACGTCCTGCATAGACACCACCGAAAATGTTCGGTACTCTCACTAACCCCCGATCTATTGCTTGGCTGGGGGCCGCACTTCCGCCAACGCAGTCGTCGCCGACCTGGTGCCACTCATTCTCCAGGAACTTTTGTGTAGCACCCTCCCACCTGATATTAACATTTATACTCCCTCCTTGAAATGCCACTCGGTGCCCACCCTTTCCGGCCCCACTTTATAAAATAGAACACACGAGCAGAGTTTATTATCCCAGTGCTATAGTTGGGTGGGGCCAGTTAGCCTTGCTGCACAAGAGATGTGTGTTCAACAGATATGCATTGTAGTAACATATTTATATATATATATATATATATGACTGATCACAGGTACTGAACTAGCACGTCACAAAAGACATATTAAAAGTATAACTGGTTAAGCAATCTTCCATTTGCGAACTGTACCAATCAATCATACAAGACATATTACAAATTCTGACACCAACTTGTGATAACAGGTGTCAGTCTTTTGTGCACTCCTCAGTTCGAAAATGGCACTTGCACAAAAACCAGTTCCTTGTCAGTCTATTGGTGTTCCAGTGGTTGGTTGCCCACGCCTTCTGCGTGTCGTGGAGGGGATCTTATCTGTCCGGAGTTAGGTCCCCAGCTCGCTACCATTTGCGCCCTGCCGTCCGGCCGGGTCTGGGCCGCGAGTGCCGTCTCCTCCTGTTACTCCCCTCCTTTGTGCGGCCACGTCACCCTGCCGTGCGGCATTCAAAAGTGAGTGGCCATCCTCCTACACACCGCCCGCCGGTGTGTTTCCTTGGCCAACCAGTGTAGGATTTCCGTAAACGCCCCTTCCCTTCTCCAGCACTGCGACTTTGCTGCTCCTTAGGTGTGGGTGGGTGGGCTTCAGTCGTTGTTGTTGTCGCGCCGCTCTTCCCAGCTCCTCGAAGCGATGTGCTTCTGCTGAGAGGGCGGCGGCGCTTAAATCCTCCTGAACCCCCATAGGGCCTCAGGTGAGCCCTACCAATTGGGGGGTTCAAATAAAGCCAAGTTGACCATTGGGCGGCCCTTGGGGGCGCCCGGGTCAAATGTCACTTCCGGTCGGGGTGGCTGATGCGCACCCCGCTTCCGCTGGTTCCTGTGCGCTTTTGGGCGCCCAGAACCAGTTTCCCCACTGGTGGCACCGCGAGGATTATGGCGCCGGCCTTCAAGCCTCCCCCCCCCCCTGCGGGGGGGGGGTGCGGCGGCCTCTGCAACACAGCAGGTTGGAGGCTCCAAACACAGCAGGGACGGCCTCGAACGCCTTCACGTTCGATGAAGGTAGAAGAGTTACGTTGCATCTCTTTGAGGCCCAGCTAAGCCTTGTGAGCTGTATGGAAAGATGCCTTGTTCTGCGTCATATCCTGCCTCCCGTCTGTGGCTGTGACGGTGAACTCTGAACACCACCCCCTCTATTTACCTCATCTCCAGCCCTATTTGCCCTGTCATGCCTGAACCTTAAACCCTCTAAGGATCGTGGGAAATCTGATCGTACTGGTATGCCCTGACCCCTGGGGAGAGAGCTGCCCCAGGGCAGCAGGTCCGAGACAAACAGGCTGCCTGCGAGGCCGGGGCACGCAAAGTGCAGACCCAGGGACATTCCCAGGAAAGGGTGACAGCGCTGTATCTTGTGGGGAGATGATCCCTTCACCTCTCTGCTTCTGCTTAATCCATATCACGAGGGAGCAGGGATCTGATTTCAAGAGGCGGGGAGGAGACGGGATGGACATTAGCTGGGGAGGGCGGGAGAGGGTGAGGGCAGATAAGAAAGGCAGCAGGAGGCCGAAAAGGAAAGCCTGTTTTTCTCTCAGACAGACAACATCGGAGAAACTTGAAACCGAATCTTGTTAGTGACCTGCAAAGTGTATTTTCCATGCCACTGGCCTCGCGCACTGCGAGTGGTACATCACACATGAATGTTAAATAAGTATTTGTTCACAGAGGTCCACAGAGAATACAGGGACATTTTACACCTGCAGTTTTGTTTCATTTCAAAAAGCTTTATTCGACAGGAAGTTATAAAAGCACGCACAATACATCAAATACAAAACACAATAAATAGTACATAACAATACACCGAATAAAAAGATATTAAATTCCTTTGGTTACTGTCGATTAATAAGCAAGTTAAAATTAAATTATAATCTAATAAAAAATTGGTTCTTGGGATAAAAACAGCTTTAATAACGTCATACGATATGCTAGCTAGCGTCAAGTGGCAGAAAAGTGCGTGTGCGTATAATCCAGGCCCATCTTAAAAATGTGGCTACAGCAACAGCTATGCAGGGTGAGCAGTCTGACTCTAATATCCTTAGGGCTTCTATGTGCCTCCGAGTGCCCAAATTTGAGCATATGGGTTTAAGCCATTTGCGTCGAGGGGGAACATAGAGGGGACATACAAAAAATAAATGGGCTATAGTCTCAACCGAGTTTGAGCAGTTATGACATTTGTTATCTCGCGTTTGCGCCCATTTATAAGTAAAAGCTTTGACTGGGAGGGTTCCTACCCTGAATTGAAAGTACAGTTTGCGGTCTAGGGGGCTCTCAATGATATCCCAATACGCTTCACTAAAGGGCAATGATTTATGATCTAAAAAACGGCCAGTTAAGTTAGTTGGTGTTAGTACTGGTTCTAAGGGATGATATCAAAACCACTTCCCAATATTTTTCTTTCAATTGTTTTTTGGATGGGAAAGTTGATGTATCAGGTTCATCCCATAAAAAGCTTAGATCCAGCTTTTTTAAGAGTGATCTAAGCTCTTTAAGCCACTGAATTGTGTGGAAGCGATCTACCGAGATCACATCCTTCAGTGCCTGGACATAATGAGCAAGTTCAGGGGTGGTCCAGATTCGTCTCCAATATTATAGTGTCCGTAACCTCACTATGTCCGCCACGTTTTTCTTGCCAAGGTCAAGTAAGAGCGGAGCGGTAGGGGTGCTTTGGGGAGCACCAACTAAACTGCGTAAACATTTTTTCTCCGCTTTTGCTAGATGGCTCAAGTTAGTAAATCCCCATAGCTCTGATCCATGCAGGGTAGCACTTATTACTTTCATGTTATAAATCTCCAAAGCAGGTGTAATCGGCTTTGTGAGAGTGGATTTGTGTTTAGAGGATAGGACACCTGCAAGCTGATGGAATTTTAAAGTAGCCATGTCTGTGTGACCTTTCCAACCCATATTGCTCTGGAGTAAAATACCTAAATAGGTGAAAGCCTCTACCTGTTCTAAGGGTATATCATTTAGGAGGATTCTACCTTTAAAGGATTTGCGCTGGTTCAGGGACATGAACTTGGTTTTTGAGGTATTAATCTGAAGTCCACGCAGTTGGCAAAATTCCCCAAAGGCGTTGACAGCCTTCTTCAACCCACTCGGGGTCCGTGAGACAATCAGGGTGTCGTCCGCGAACATGAGGATGGGTACACGTACCCCAGCTATAACAAGGGCATCAGTGGGGGAACTACGAAGATGGTCAACTATTCCATTTATATATAAGGAAAACAGGGTGGGGGCCAAGACACAACCCTGCCGAACACCACGCTCGACAGGGAATTAATCGGTAACCTCACCCTGTACCCCCCATCTGATTCTAGCAAAGTTGTTCTCATGTAAGCGGACGAGGAAGGTCAATAGTTCAGGGGGCATCCCCAATTCAGCGAGAACTTTCCAGAGTTTAGAACGGGGGACTAACTCGAAAGCCGATTTCAAGTCGACAAAGACTGCATAGAGTGACCCTTTCCTCAAGACGACATTCCTCCAATAAAGTGCAATAAAATAGAAGACTTGGTCAATGGAGCTTGTGCAGGGACGAAAACCGGCTTGGAATGGGGACAAAATATTGTATTCCTCTACCCAAGTCTGTATTTTGTTTTGTACTAATCGGCCAATGAGTTTTTGAGCTGAGTCTATGAGGCTAATAGGCCTATAGTTACTTGGGAGAGATTTGTCGCTCTTTTTAAAAACAGGAATTATTTCAGCTCCCTTCCACGAGAATGGAATGGGAGCACCCCTGGCCACTGAATTGACTAGCAGTGCAAAGTACTGACACCAGGACGATCTATCACTTAAAAAAACGTCAGCAGGGATGCCGTCCATGCCAGGAGCTCTACCCCCAGTCACACAGTCTAATGCTATACTAACATCTTTGATGGTAAAAAACTGGCCTTGGTAAAAGATAGCAGGAGGTAAAGGGCACTCCTCCTCTTCCAGACTTCGAGCATATTGGGTCTTAAAGAATTCCAGCCACAGGGACTGGGCAACATTATTTTGAGGAGGTTCTGCTCCCATTTAATGATATTCCAAAATTGCTTGAAATCTTTGGCTTCACAAGCATATTTCAGGCCCCGCCACCTAATCCTCATCCCACTGTCTTTTAGCAGCCCTCTGAGCGTATCTATATGAATCCCTTGCCTCTCTCACTCTAGAGGGATTCTTTATCCTTAATTCCACGCTCAGTTTTTGACGGGCAGATCTACATGCCTCATTGTACCACCTAGCCGTATGTAACTTTTTACCTCTTTTTTCTGCAGTTTTGTATTTACACTGGTCACTGCAGTTTATATTTGAATATTGATCGGAATATTGTTGCAGCGCACGGTCAAAAGATAAGTCTAGTGCAGCAGTGACGTGTATAGCAGCCAATGTAATATACTGTCATACATACCTACATACCTAGAGGGCTGTAAGAAGTAAGGATGGAAAGTGCCTGATGCGGAGTGAGGAATGCAGACAGGAAAACTGGGAAACAAGAATAGAGGCCCCAGGTTCTGTCTCCTGCCCCACACTAACATCCACAAAGTTTGGAACCCAGACCAACATGATCCCTGCATCCCCATTTCATGCTGTTGATGGTTGTGGGTGGGTGGCTCTGTGTGTGAGTGGGTGGCTCTGTGTGTGGGTGGGTGGCTCTGTGTGTGGGTAGCTGTGGGTGGGTGGGTGGCTGTGGGTGGGTGGCTGTGTGTGTGGGTGGGTGGCTGTGTGTGGGTGGCTGTTTGTGGGTTGCTGTGCGTGGGTGGCTCTGTGTGGGTGGCTCTGTGTGGGTGGCTCTGTGTGGGTGGCTCTGTGTGCGTGGCTCTGTGTGGGTGGCTCTGTGTGTGTGTGTGGGTGGCTCTGTGTGTGTGTGTTGGTGGCTCTATGTGAATGACTGCGTGGGTGGCTCTGTATGTGTGTGTGGGTGGCTTTGTGTGTGTGGCTCTATGTGGGTGCAAATGCAATAGGTCTCGCCTTTGCGAGCGATTAAGCTATTGGCATTGTAAATGACAATGCCATTTATTTATGTTTTAAAAACAAAAACATAAATAAAAATAATGTCATGAGCAAATTGACTGAAAGTCAATCTGGTGCAAACTACAATAGAAAGGCTTGAGATAATGTGGACGCTGTTCTTCCTGATATTCGATCTTAATCTCAGCAGGAACTTGAAGGGTCTATATAAAGGGCCTTATTATGACTTTGGCGTTGTGGCAGTGGGCCGCCATGCCAGCGCCCTGCTGCTACAAGGCCAAAGCCATATTTAGACCGCCTTCTGGTTTCCTTCTGGAATCCAGGTCGGGTGATCCTGTGGTCCTGCGCCGGCTGGCCCACGGCGGTGCATCGCTAAGGCTCATACGAGAACATTAGCAAGGCACCGCAATGGGACTTCCATTGCATGTCAAGTCCATGCCCTGCAGGAACTGGGGGTGCGTGCATGCAGGGGGGCACACCATGTGCTCCCCCTGCATGCATCCCCTGGCACAGAGGCAACAGGGGGCCTTTGTATCCTCCCCTCCACACCTACATTAAAACGGTGGTGGTATGTATGTATGTATGTATCGCCTATTTGTACCGCGCTTACTGTCACCCAAAGGGTATCCTGGCGCTTGACACTTAGAACACCGTGATGTTATGCTGTTATGGCAATTACACTGCCCTGGGGAAAAAATACGTTTTTAAGCCTTTTTTAAAGGAGGAAAGATCTTCGACGATTCTCAGCGAAAAGGGTAAAGAATTCCACAGCTTAGCCACGGTAAATCTGAAGGCGCGCCCGCCCATCCGAGTCCTCATAATCTTGGGAACTGCCACCAGGCTGGCTGATGAAGAACGCAACGCTCTGGCCGGCATGTACCATGAGAACAGCTTCTGCAGCGGGACGGGCCCCTGCCCATGAAGGGCCTTAAAAACCAAGCAAGCTGCCTTGAAATGGATGCGCTGGAAAATTGGCAGCCAATGAAGATCAGAAAGCGCCAGAGAAGAGGAATCGGAGCGTAGCCGTGAAAGAGCCAACTTAGCAGCCATGTTCTGTACTCGCTGCAGTTTGCCAACCAAAATGGCTGGCGCCCCCAGAAGTAGTGCGTTGCAGTAATCAAGCCTGCTTAAGATGATACTACGCACTATCTCTGGGCGGGCGTGGACCGGGAGCATAGGAAGTATCTTGCGTAATATGCGAAGCAACATCATGCAGGTGGCCACTGTTTTGTTCACAAACACATCCAGCTGTAGATTGGCTCCCAACATCACACCCAGGTTTCGAACAGAGTCTGCCGCCATAGAAGTGCCCTGGGAAGGAGACGGACAAAAATCCGTCGGCAAAGGCCTCGGGATACGATCCAAGGAGCAGTGCAGTACCTCAGTCTTTGAGCTGTTAAATTGCAGGGAGTTTTGACGAAGCCATTCTGCAGTAGTTGTCATACAGCGATGGAAGGTCTCCTGGGATACTGCATCCCTACCTTCAAGAGAGAAAATGAGCTGCGTGTCATCAGCGTAATTGGTGACTGTTATACCAAAGTACTTGATCAACCTGACCAGAGGACGGAGATATAGATTAAATAGAATAGGACTGATGGCCGACCCTTGTGGTACGCCCTGTCCCACTTTTTTGATGACAGATCTATAGGGCGGCAGGGCTACCACCTGATGTCTATCACCGAGATAGGAGACCAGCCAATCCCGGGCCAGGCCGGCCACTCCGATTTCCTCCAGTCTGTTAACCAGGATGGCATGGCTGACCGTATCGCACGCGGCCGACATATCAAGCAGCACTAAAAAGGCTGCCCGACCAAGGTCGACACGCGAACGTAGGTCATCCAGAACTACCACCAATGCTGACTCGGTGCCGTGGCCCGGCCTGAAGCCAAACTGAGCCACATCCAAACAGATGTTCGTCTCCATGAAACTGGACAGATGTTTAGTGACCAGTTTCTCCAATATCTTAATGGGAAAGGGAAGCCAAGAGATAGGCCTGAAGTTTGCCACGCAAGTGGGATCCAGTGTTGCCTTCTTCAAGAGAGGAGAGACCACGGCCAGTTTCCAACAATCAGGAACTCGACCGGTACTGAGGGACTGGCAGCAGATGGCATGGAGGGGGGGAAAGAGCTGTTCTTGAAACATTTTCCAGAACTTGTGAGGTAGCGGATCTAGAGGGGAGCCTGAGGACACCCCATTGGCCAAAACACGGAACTTCTCGAAGGAGGGAAGAGGAAAGCTGTTAAGCTGTACCTGCCTTCCATCTTCCTCCAATGACCCTGAAGTAGATAACAATGCGGGGTCAGGCGGACACTGAGGACAAGGGATGGCCGGGGCACAAAGGTTACTCAGAATAGTAGCAATCTTATCCTTGTGCCAGAGAATCACATAAGGCTTGGGAAGCCGGAACATCGTTGATGGCACAGGCAGGGCGAGAGAGGTCCTTAACGATCTTAAACAGGGTCTGGGATTTATTTTCTGCTTGCAGCAGCGTCTCCTCTAAAAACCTGGCTTTGGCACACTTAATCTGTGCTTTGTACTTCAGCAGAGTCTGTTTAAACAGAACTTTGTCAGACTCAAGGTACTGCTTTCTCCAGGTTCGTTCCGCCCGCTTACACTGAAGTTTCAAGTAGATCTTGCGAATACCAAGGCATGGCAAGCTTAGTCCTATCCCTAGTTTTCCGCAGAGGGGCCAGTTGATCCAATGAGTCAGTGATATGCCGGCTAAGGATCTCATAGCTCTCCTCCACGCTACCTCCCAGGGTAAAGCCCTCTGAGAGCAGGGTTGGCAGGCTCGAATATTTCAAGAGCCTGGACCATTGCCTGCTAAGCTTAGTAGAAGCTCCTTTGCTGCCTCCTCTCAATACAGCGGCGGGAAGAGAGAGGGAGAAATAAATAAGAGCATGGTCCGTCCAGCACTGAGGGGCAATATCCCGAATAACAACCTGACTAGCATCCGCAAAGATCAGGTCTAAGACATGACCCTTTTGGTGGGTCTGAGAAAGCACCAGCTGCTGCAGATGAATATTACAGCAGGCCTTGACCAAGTCTTTATAGGCTGAGTCCATAGGTCCATGGGGTCAGAGATTAAAGTCTCCTAGAACCATGAGCCTAGCATGGGTATTGAAAAGATCATAAATGAGATCTATTAACTCATGCACAGTTGACAAAGCGTTGGCCGGGGGTCTGTAACACAGCAATCCAGAGTGCAAAACACCTCCCTGACCTTTTAGGAGGAAACCCATTAATTCGCAGCCCGGGACTTCCCTAATCTCCAACTGCGAAAAGTCCAGTTCTTCCCTAAAAATGTTATGTTAACATTTTGATTAAGCGCAACAGCTGCCCCAGCAAAGAGGCGTCCCGGCGCTAAAGAACCAAAGTCAGAGCTGTACAAAGAGATGAAAGGAGGCAGGCAGCGAGTCCTAAGGAGAGGGGAACAGATGGGTCTTAATAGCTTTCCGGAAAGCAGACAGGTCCTCCAGAGAGCGAATGTTCAGTGGCAAGGAGTTCCAGAGCTTGGCTCCCAAAACCCTAAAGGAGCGGCCGCCGATTCGGCAAAGCTTTGTACGGGGTACAGTCAAAAGGAGCTGGCCTGATGAGCGCAAATTGTGTAGTGGCTCGTAAGATGTTAGAAGCGGGCGCAAAAGTTCTGGACAGCCGAATTTGAGGATCTTGAATGTCATGATAAGGGTTTTGAACTGAATAAGAGATTCAATGGGCAGCCAGTGCAGATTTCGTATGGCAGCCCGGACCGAGCATCTGCGGGGAAGACCAACCAAGGCTCTTGCCGCAGAGTTCTACACGCGCTGCAATCGCGCTATCTCCACTTTGTTGGCGCCCAAAAGTAAGACATTGGCGTAGTCTAAACGGGAGAGGATAGAGGATTGAATAATGATTTGGCGGACTTTAGAGTCAAAGAAACCGAGTATCGGGTTGAGGCTCCTCAGCAGGCCCACACAAGTAGCAGCCACTTTTTTTGTGTGGGTCTGGAAACTAAGCGAGGAGTCCATCCAGACGCCCAGATTTTTGACCAAGGTTTTAGGACTGGAATGGTGCCCAACGACGAGGGCCACCAGTGTTCATTCCAATAGCTGGAATTCTTACCAAGGAGCAGCACCTCTGTCTTGCCTGCATTAAGCTGCAGGCAGTTGTCCGTCATCCACTGGGCTACTGCTGCCAGGCCATCCCTAAATCTCGAGTCCGAAGTGGACGGGCCTTCGGTGAGAGTGATGACCAGCTGCGTGTCATCTGCATATGACACCAGCGTTAGGTCCCACTCTTTAGCCACTGCCGCAAGTGGCTGCACATATAGATTAAAGATGGATGGGCTAAGTGCAGAGCCCTGAGGGACTCCTTGGCCGATGGAATGGGACTGGGAGAGAAACGGGGGAGCTGACACCCGGAAGGATCTGTCCCTCAGGCATGAGCGGAACCATTCCAGGGCAAGACCGGTAATCCCAACTGTCGCCAGACGGTTTAACAGAATGTTATGAGAAACCGTATCAAAGGCTGCGCTGAGGTCTAGTAAGATCAGCGCAGCACTCTGGCCGGCATCGAGGATTGTCCGGAGATGTTCAGTCGAGGACAGGAGGGCAGACTCAGTGCTATGGCCCGGCCGGAACCCGTTTTGAGATGGGTCCAAGATGTTATTATGGTCCATATGTTGGGACAGAACGTTGTTTACATGCCCAAACCACCTCCGCTATTCCCTACCCGGGGATTATGCCTATTTTTGTATCCCGGAGGGCAGGCTAGGCCCAGCTCTACCTTGCTATCAGGTCTGGTCCATGTCTCTGTTAAGAAGAGCACATCCAACTCAAAGAATTCAATGAGGAGTGCAATTTCTACATGATGCTTGCTAAGGGATCTAACATTGAGCAAGCCACAGGCCAGTGATTCCAGGCAGCTGGCAGAGATGGTATTTAATCTGCAGTTCGTAGGGGGACATGGATCCAGACTTACCAGTTCCTCTTTAGAGTATATTAAGCGGGCCGAAGGCAAAGAGGCAGCATTCCCGGCGCCCGGCGCGACCTGTGCGCGAACGGGCGCAAACGGGCTTACCTCTGGCGCACCTCCGGCGCCCCCCCGCTGCGCGCTTGCGCTGCGCGCCTGCATTCTAGGTCCTTAAGTAGGTTTGTCAAATACCCCAGAAACACTAGCACGCTACCCAAGATGGCGTCTTGGGAGCATGTCAAACCCCTGAATACACACCCAAGATGGCGGTCGGGAACAACAGAGCACGGGGCTCACCAAAGTGGTGAGTGGTTATGCCGATTATAGTGCAGGAAATGCGGCAAGAGTAGGGGTCTAGGCGCAGTACTAACACTAAAATAATGTAGTGCAAAGTGATTAAAAATTTGCGAGTGTCGAGCGGCGATTCAGCAGGAGCAGCGTTGCATACACAGCAGCGTTACACACACAACAGCGTGGCAGTCAAAGTTCTGTGTCCCACGTTAGCCTTCCAAGCCCTAAAATACCATTTGTCAAGTGCCCCAGAAATACTAGCACGCTACCCAGGATGGCGTCTTGGGAGCGTGTCAAACCCCTGAATACACACCCAAGATGGCGGTCGGGAACAACAGAGCACGGGGCTCACCAAAGTGGTGAGTGGTTATGCCGATTATAGTGCGGGAAATGCGGCAAGAGTAGGGGTCTAGGCGCAGTACTAACACTAAAATAATGTAGTGCAAAGTGATTAAAAATTCGCGAGTGTCGAGCGGCGATTCAGCAGGAGCAGCGTTGCATACACAGCAGCGTTACACACACAACAGCGTGGCAGTCAAAGTTCTGTTCTGTTCTGTGAGGAAACTCTGTGTCGCTGTGGCACTGCCAGCATGTTAGGGGCCTCCGACCACTGCAAGACAGCCAGGCAGCACCAGAGGTCCCATGGCGGTCCGACCTCACTACTTCTAATAAGGCGCTTGGACCAGCGGTGGGATGGTAGCTGCACCACCACAGTGGGTTTGGTGGTCCATCGGACAGCCAAAGTCATAATGACACTCTGTGTATTCTTAAAAACATCGTGGAAGATTTGTAGGTTTCTTTAATTCACCATTGCTGATTTATGATTTCTCTTCTTGGAGCGTGCGTTTCAGAGCAATTGCACAGGAAATAGGAGGTGTGATTTTCCAGCTTAATTTGGTCTTCAAGACAGATCTGTTCTGTAACTCTGAGAAGCTAATAGGAGCTCCTCTAAGGGCCTATTACAAGTGTACCTGATAAAATTCGACACTCAGGTGTGTGGAACCTATTGGGTGGAATAATTATTGTGCATTCTGCCTTTTAAGGAAATAAATGCATATTTAGGTTTACCGTGTAAAATTCCACTTGGCCTGGTAAATACTGTACTTTTTCCCTTCAAATTCGAGAAGGGCCTGCCTTGCCGAAATTTAACAGAGGGTACGAACTTTATCACATGCACTATTTATTTTTTTACACACATTATTGATAGGTTTTTCAATGTCACAGGGTGGTACATAGTGAAACAAACAAAAAATCCAAGGCAATTTTGCATAGTAGGTCAAGTACATTGAGTCAAGAATCAGACTCAAAAGAGAAAATAAAACCAGAAGAAAGTCATTGACAGCAAATTAAGTTCATAGGGTGGGAGTTACTTACATCAAAACATTAGTAGTATTATCTGAGTGAGCACGTGCTAATTATTTGGTGTGATAAACATCTAACTACGTATCCCTGTGCAAACAGGTATTTGGCAGGGATCGTAACTTAATTGGCCACTTGCAATCAAGCTCCAAGGGTGAATATGATGGGGGTCTATTACCTTTCAATTGGGCCATATTATTGTGAAGATGCAGTAGTTTGCCTACATCTTTAAATTTCCATGCTTGAACGGAGAGGGTGAAAAGCCTTTTAGGAATAAGCATTTCAGCAAATTTTGTTTGCAGAAGTCTAGTTCAAACATACAATGGGAAAAAGGTAATAAAACTAGTCAAAGTGTTTTCAGTAGTCATCAATCAATCAGGTCATTTATAGAGCGCACTACTCACCCGTAGGGTCTCAAGGCGCTGGGTGGGGGGGGGGGGGGGGGTGCCGTTACTGCTCGAACAGCCAGTACAGATGTCTCTGCGGAAATTCCCACCATCTTCATTACACCGAGACAGTTGGCTTGGGGAAAGAAATATTTGTGTCTAAAAAGTAGGCAGCAATTGACAAGTAACTGTGTTGCAAGGGATTTTCCCTGGCGCAGTCACTGTTTCTTTTGTGAGATGGATCATGAATAGAATCACCATTTTTTACTGGGAGTATATTCGGTGAGGGATTAATTTAGTGCCTCGGCCGAGATTTTATCAGGCCCTTAGTTACTACTCCAAATGAGTCTCTTGTGGTTACTCATAGTAAGTGATGATTTTTAAAGCGTGTGTACAATTGACTGTTTGATTTGGAAATAAGACTCCCCACGGTTCTAGGATCCTCTGGCATGAGATGGGAATTCAAAGAAGGTGGTGTACCATTGCAAATTCAGAATGCATGAGAAAACCCCCATACTCAGCATGTTCTTGCTTTAATTGTGATCAGTTGTGCTGTTTCTGCTATAGGGCTTATGCTTCCTGTATTTTCTATTTCTGTGCTTTTTTCTGTGACTTTACCTATTTTTTACCTCCTTTTCTTCTGTCAGAATTAAAAGTGCCTGGGTTAAGTTTGATTCGTTGGCGCCTACAGCAGCTGAGGCTTAAGAAGGCTCAACAGCAGAGAGAGGCAGAAATAGCAGAGGGTTCTCCATCACAGTCCACCTCTGATCAGTCTTCTCTTGTGGGCTCCTCTCAGGACCCTCAAACTCCAGGTTGTGGTTTGTTTGAGATTCTTAAACAGCTTCTGGTTTTCATAGATTGTGCTGCATTTGTTTGCTACTTTTATCTCTTGCATTTCCAAAAGAATATACACTTTCGCTAGACAAACCTTTCATAACTGACTTACAGTTAAGTGAACAAGTGGGATTTATAACTTTTCCTGAAATTCCTTGAGTTTGTAGCTGTGGTAAGCTTATTATATCTGCTTAACAGAGGTGGGATGGAGCTCTCACAATTCAAGAGTCACATTTATTCGCTTAAATTTTGTTTCGTGTGCTAAGTGTTTAGTACATTTTCTACTGATAAGAGAAATCTCCGCCACATTACCCCCACACAATATTATAGTGTATGCGGCTACACAAATTGCATGTAGACACTTGTCTTGCATCTTTTCTTTGTCAACTAATTGTTTGCAAAAAGTACGACTCATTAATTGCTTGATTCCCAATATCTGAACTAGCAAAACAAACTACTGTGAGCAACTCTCGATTTTAATGTAAAAGAACCATCTGCATAGCCCCAACATTATCTCCTCAGCTATGGCCTCTTTGAACGATGAACATTTGCTTTAATTTCAAAGTATTTTATTAATTTTATAAGCAAAGACATTAACATTTCTGTTACAGACTTAGCCAAACGTAGTTTGTAGAGCAGTGTTTACTGGCACTTTGAAATATATGTTTAGCTAACCCCCTCTGACTTGTCTTGCTGAAAATCAGGAAAAGGGTGATAGAAAGAAGCAGGAGAGAAAGGGGTGAAAGAAGGATACAAGAAAGGTTCTGTAGTAATAAGACTGATAAGACTTATTGCCAGGGGACAAAGCCATCACCTCACTAGCTTGCTTGTGGCGAGATTGGTAGCTAAGTCAGCCCACCCATCGCACCGTAAGGCCATGGTATTACCGCACCATCTCGTTCTCCCTACCGCACATCTCAAGTAGAAGGTCACCCGTTCATTTTCTCCATTTTGAAAACAAATTGGTTCTCGGTATGCTCACTTGTGGCTTCAATTTCATTCAATGCTTTGAAGGAAGTTTTTTCTTCAGGGTGAGTCTGTTTTGGTTTGTGGATGTTTTTTGTGTTGGCTTTGGGGTATTCTATGATCAGTATGGTTATTTTCCTTTTTAACCTTTTGGTTATTACATCTCAATTGTGTTGTGTTGTTGGAATGAAAAATGCTCGCTTTGGCTATCCTTAATTTGGTGTATCCCAAATTGAGATGTCTGCTTGGGTGATCAGCACGATCGCCAGGTATCTATTGGTAGGTACTCATTAATCAAACCAAGTATGACGTGTCCATCTACAGCCTTTAGGTCTGTTGAACTACTTAGAAAGGTAACATTTTACTCTTGTATACATACCCAAAGAGAGCCGAAAATCCTAATGTCATATGTAATGCTGAGCACATGCGTGGTTCACACAGCACATGGCTGTATGTTCTACTAGTGTCAGATTGGCCTGTTGGGCAGCCTGGCAGTGCCCGAAGGCCGAGTCTGACAGGTCAGTGTGTGCTGTTTTTTTGGTTGTTGGTGTGGCAGTTTTATGGTCTGCTGGGCAGGTTTTTCTACTGTGAATTTCCCGGATATTAAAACAAACACTGCCTGTAGCAAGCTCAAATTCGAGCAGTCTTCTAAACCCCGCAAAATACTTTTACAGTGTGTCTTTAGGAGTTCAAAACGGCTCCACTTTTAATAGCTATCTAATTCACTAATGGGGGCCACTTTTATTATGGTGCCCGGGCCCATTTTCTCTCCCAATTCGACCCTGTACTTTGGTAACCCAAGAGATAATCTGCATCTCTCTGTGTTATGTTTGTGTTGCATTTTGGTGTACCATGACCTGTGTGGTACACAGCACATTGCCTGCATCCATGCAGTGTTTGTGATTGTTGAATACAATGAAATACATGCTTCAGATTTTGGGCTAGATGAGTCAATTGCTTCTGCTGTGTTTCCAGAGTGCACACATTCAGCTGCAATCTGTACATAGTGCATGGTCTAAAAATGCTGGATGCTTTTGCACAATTCAGTGAAAGTGTGAATTAATCACTGTATGAATGCTGGATTTTGCAGTGTCCAATTTATTTATTTTGTGTTTTCATGGAAATGTGAGCAAAGCTCCCGGGTGGGATTTGCAGCCGAGCTTAACAAAACTGTTTTTCTTGAAGAGATATGTGAACAATGTTCAAGGGAAACAAAAGTTATAGCCTTCTCAAATATCTATTTACTGCTTCAATGTTTTCTGCCTTTTTTTAACTGTTAAAGGAGGCTGTACTGATTTGTTTAACCCATCACGTTTGAATTTACAGTTCTCAAACGGATCATTTGCAACACTTTTATTTCGGGGGTTGTGTGGGGGGATACTTCTAACCTCCGATGCCTTACCCTTGGAATTTCTCCAGGTGCCAGACCGGATCTGGAGAATTCTCTAGCAATGCTCCTGCGTGCTGGCAGGTGGTGCTGTATGGCTCCGCAGTGCCTTCGCACTGCCCTTGAAGTGATGGAGCTGAGACACATATGAGTATCACTTCTGCACACTAACATCGGGGGGCCGATCCGCACTGGTGAGGTGCACAGAGGGGGACATCAAGGCTCACCAGCTCACCTGATCTCTTGGAAGGCAACACAACATCGCTGGGGCCCTGACGCTGTGGTTGCCCCCGCCGCCGAGCTGGTGACATCGCTCGGCCGCGGAGTGGGGTAAACTACAGCTCCCAGCTTGCCTTGGGAGGACTGCACCGCCCACTTCCTCCACAGCGCGCCTGGAGGCGCTTAAATCCCGACAGCTTCCTCCGTGTCGTGGACGCGCGCGGACGGCTCCGGGCGGAGCCCGGGCAGAGGGCGGGCCGTCTGTGGCCGTTCAGGACAGGAGGAGGCAGGGCAGGGCCATACCCGTAACCTCTGCGACTACAAATGGGTAAGCGAAAGAAAGCACCGACTATGGAGGAGGGCGGGAAAAATGCCAAAGTTCCAAGACATTCAAATTCCATCATGTCTTACCTTTCTTCGGCAGTGGGGGCCCTTACGAAGGAGATTGCAAACGCCGAGTACGAACTGGGCTTGTCAAACCCTTCCTTGACAAACATTATTACACCTAATCCTCTGGAGTTAGATGACACTGTGCCTACTGATAATCCACCCTTACCTCTGGAACCAGTGGTGACTATTGTAAAACCTCCCCCTCTATGCCCCATAACCAACGACATCGCCCCAACATCGCCCATTCGGCATATTAGGCAGAGCTATCAGCCAGTAACCCAACCAGCAAGGCGAAAGAAGGAGAAGAACGCCAACATGATGGGCCCACCTAGCACACCATCTGACTTCCTGGGAGATAAACTGGAGGCGCTTTTTGTTGCTAGGATTGAACCCCTACTTGTTGGTATCGCGAAGGACATTGTGGACACACTAAATACCTGTCTAGAAGGACTTTTAAGGAAATGTTCCTTAATAGATAGACTCGTTAATATCCAATCCCCCCACATAGATACGCGTGATAGGGGGCTATCCACGCAGGGAGATGGGAGCATGGAGGTGTCTGGTAATAGGGCAACGGTACAGGCACCTAGTGGGGTGTCGCCTTCTGAGAATAGCTCAGGGGCCATTAAAACACCACTTCTTGGCAAGGAGGCTAGCACCCCAAACATGGTGGACCTGCCACGTTCTCTTAACCAGCCAAGCTCACCTGTTCACAGGAAGGTAATCCCCAGTGAATACAAACTTAACTTACCACCTGAAGCGTTCCCATTGTGTTGCAGTCTTTATAGGGGTACCCCCACTTATGGAAGGTGAGGTGGAAGCAACCGCGGACCTTATGGTTAAGGCTAACAGGTGGTGCTCAGATTCATGTAGCGGGGAGAACATTGCGGACACGATCATCCATGCAAGGAGGGTGGGTTGGATTGGTAAACAGCTAAAAAACACTCAAGGGGACTGCGTGGTAATTAATTTTAGCAGGGCTAACCTGGCAGATAGATTATTCTGGGACGGTTCTGCCATATCACCAAGGGACCATCTGAGACCCGTCCCCTTGGGCTTTTTCTACCCACCCCCAGTTCGCACCAAGCAGATAAACCGCTACCCAGGGAGATGGTTGGGCTGGAGGCCACCACAGGGAGAGGGTAGTCCCTATGGACCCACAAACTCACAACCCTTAAGGCGCCCCATTGCTCCGCCAGCACCCCATCCCCTGGCTCACCAGAGTGTACCTGAGGGTTGCGGGTTGGCCACGAGTAACCGTTTTGCCCCTCTGTCGGGTCTGGAGGATATAGACTGACTATCAATTGATTCACCTCTCCCGATAGAGGGGGGTGGTAACCCAAACGATGAGGCAGGGATGTGTAAAATGCTTAGCTGGAATGTGGCAGGAATCCGTTCTAAAAGAGGTGATAACGAATGGTCTAGATTTGTCTCTGGGCATAATGTTATTGCTCTACAAGAAACATGGGACACCGCCTCTAGCTTCTGGTTGGACGGGTTTACTAGCTTTGTTGTGGCTGCTACCCCCAGCAATGCTGGTAGAGCTAGGGGAGGCCTTTTAACCTTATTCTCATTAGAACTCAAAGGGTCTCTAAGACAGATCAAAAATGTATCCCCAAATATTTTAATTGTTGAAAGGAAAATTAGTCCCACTAGGAGTACATTATATATACATTTTTACAATTCATGGAATAGGGATATTGGTGATAATAATATCGCTACCTTAGATTCCTTTTTAACTTCAGTCAGTCGTAATACACATACTAATTTTGAGTGCGTGCTATTGGGCGATTTTAACATTCATCCTTGCAAGCTCATGTGTGGCCCAAGTAATCATGAGGGGGTAGTAGGACTAGAGGGACCTCATTTTGAGCATACCACACCGGGTGAGGAGCTGGAAGATTTACTGGCCAACTTCAACTTCTTAGAACCAATGTCCACGGAAGGGGGATTAAGAATACCTACCTTTAAGGGGACAGACCCTGGAACAATTATTGATTACATATTTGTAACCCCAGGTATTCTAAACAGGGTTAGTTGCTATCGGACAGTCCCCTCTCTACATAGTGATCATAATCCTGTTCTACTTGAGGTTGCCTGGGGAGATTTTATGGGGCCGATGCCGGGGCAAGTGAAAACAGGGCACATTTTACGTCCAGTGGACCAGGGAAGAAGGCTCAAGTAGGCAAATGTGGTCCCGGAAAACTTTTACGCTGAAATCTTTCCGAAAATTGAGGACCACATGAAGACTTGCCAAAATCCAAGCGCCCTAGATAGCGAAATAATGGGGGCCTTCCAAGCTATTTGTGGCCAAATCTCGCTGGACCTCTCGGTTAAATCAAGGAAGGGAGTTATTACCCAGCGTCGCTGGTTTGACGCTACATGCTCGAAAGCACATAAATCTTTAATGGCAGCTCTCAAGGCAAAACCTAGGGTGAGGGCGGATATCGCCATACTGAGGAAGGAATACAAGCGAGCAGTCAAGGCTAGACAGGATAAAGTCAAGAACGAAGCCTGGGAGAATTTACTCTGCACGGACGTCCTGCGGGATAGCAGGCAATTCTGGGCCATAATCAATCAGCCCTTCTTCTCCGATTCAACCAAATCCGTCATGGATTGTGTCATCCCGGACGACAAATGGTTGGCTCACTTTAGATCAGTGTATGGAGATACTGACACGGACTGTCAAATGAGCAACCTGACGGTCCCCGAGTCTCCCCCCATACGTTTCAATAAGGTCGAGGTCGAGAAAGCAATACTGGCCACCACCAAGAATAAAGCCCCTGGTCCCGATGGGGTACCAGACGATTTTTACATACATTCGCCAAAGCTATGGGCGGGAGTCCTGGCCAATGTATTTACCGCCGCTAATGGCAACCCCTTACCAACTACTTGGGTAACCTCCACCATCGTTCCCATTTTTAAGAAGGGTCATCGTGATGACCCAGGGGGCTATAGGCCCAAATCCCTTTTGGACTCTGCAATCAAGATCTTAGGCAGAGTCCTTTTGGTGAAGCTGAGGGATAGTGTTGAGAGCTGCGGGGGGCTGGCTGACATCCAGTACGGGTTTAGGGAGAGGAGAGGAACATTAGAGCAGTGCTCCAACTTACACCTGTTGATCTCGAAGTATACGGTGGCCAAGGAGGGGTCATTATTTCTTGCGTTTATGGACCTCTCCTCGGCCTTCGACTTGGTGAACAGGTCTAAGTTGTGGGCCATTCTTCTGAGGATTAGGATTGATGAGGCATTGGTCAGGTATATGGCTTCACTTCATCAAGAGCTATTTGCAGCTGTGCGGGTCACAAATGAGGGAAGGTGCACGCCCCGTTTTAACTCTATGCGCGGGGTCAGGCAGGGCTGTATACTGGCCCCCCTGCTTTTCACAATTTATATTAATGGCCTGGGTACCCACCTGGAATGAGACGTGGATGGAGACGTCCCGCGTGCAGGAGTAGCTAAGATCCCCGCTCTCCTGTACGCGGACGACGCGGTGCTGATAGCTCGCACCGGCGGCTGTTTCCAAC
This sequence comes from Lissotriton helveticus, assembly GCF_964261635.1. Lineage (NCBI taxonomy): Eukaryota > Metazoa > Chordata > Amphibia > Caudata > Salamandridae > Lissotriton > Lissotriton helveticus. Next base: position 1,344,752,803 of record NC_136069.1, read on the forward strand.
GGCTCCTGGACGCCTTTGGTACCTTCATGGACCAATTGGACCTGAAGATAAACACGAATAAGTCACACACAATGGTTGTCGGGCGCCACAGAAATAAGGGGATATCTAAAACTTTCAAGTGCAAGGTTGAAGTTGTTACTAGAGTCCCGGTTTTTCCTTACCTGGGGGTGCTTTTTGATGAAAGGGGTTCTTGGGGCCCCCAGGTCAGGGCAAAAAGCCTGGCGGTGGCCAAGTCATCAGCGGCTCTTATGGGCTTTGCAAATAGGTTGGGCGCCAGACCGATGGAAGCCCTTTCAAAGGTTTATAATAGCAAATGCATCTCACTGGCAATGTATGGATCACCCCTTTGGGGCTATGTACATCTCGAGCCAATACAGAAGGCAGAAAATAGATTTTTACGTTCCCTTTTGTCTGTCCCAAAGTCCACACCAACTTTCTCCATACATGCGGAGGTGGGCTTGGATTTTGTTATCGATAGACTTAACATGGCACCTTTAACCTTTTGGCTAAAGACGTGGCTCAATAAGGAATGAACTCTCAACCACATGATTATGAACGATGTCATGTCTCTAGACCACTTCAAAAGGGTGCCATGGATGGCCTATCTGAAGAAGTCTTTTACAGAACTGGGTCGCCCGGAACTCTTTACATCCCCTTCGGGTATTAAGAAACAGGATGTAGACATAATTAAGAAGCAGTTCATGATTAGGACAAGAGCGGGGCGTGAGGAAAGGGAACTGCAGAAGCCGGCTGTGAGAAAACATTATCTGTTAGTAAACTCCATTGCTCTTGAACCTTACCTTAGTTTTGTCACTAGGCCATTCCACAGGTTTCTCCTGACCAAGTTCAGATTCAACCTGATACATTTTTATTTGGGTAGCTTTAAAACATGGGAAAAACCAGAGTTAGCCCCCCCTGTACCTGCGATAACTTTTCTGTTCAAGATACCTTGCATTTTGTTATGTTTTGTGTTTTTTTTACAGAGTCTAGAAAAAAACATTTGTTACCTGTTTTAAAGGAGGCTGGTTTCTCCCAGGTGAGACCAGCCTTGCTCTACCTTCAATCATTGAATAACATTCGTATCACATTTTGCATGGCATATTTTTTAGTGGCGGCGGCTAGAACTAAACCACGTAAGACAGCATTGGGCTTTTCCCAATGAGATTTATTTTATCAATTTTTAAATATTGAAAAAAAATTTATATAGCCCAAACAAAAGAACTTTATCACATGTATTTGATTAGTATGAAATTGTACAATAGATTTTTATCTGTATAATAATGTTTTTATCTCTTTGTATGATTTTTAACTAAATCGAATAAAGATTTCTTGACTGACTGACTGACACTAACATCCGTTCCTTTCTTTCCGCACACTTTAATGCAGATCCAGAGCTTCACTCCCAACTTCATCGGATTTGTGATGGCTTTAAAATTGCAAACAGTATGCTAGGGAGCAGTGTCCTCAATGATGAGTACTGGGTTAAAATTTTGCCTAGACTTCAGAAAGCAGATAAGGGTCACAGACCTTCATGAGGTATGTTTGTGGAGCTTAGGCTTCAGACAGGATAAAGTCGAGCCTCAAGTGTGCCTCCATGCACGCCAAGGTGATTCCAGACCGAGAGACAAACCTCTTTGTTGCTGAGCACAAAAAACATTCGCGTTTGAAGGATAAGTTTGGTTCCCGCTCCATGTCACAGGCCTGGTTGTGCATCTGGTCGTGAGGCTCCTCCTGTTAAAAATCCACTTCTCAGTCTAAATCTTTCAGAAAGTCTAAGTCAAAGACTAGACACAAGTGCAAGGAAACCAAGTGGGATTGACCCTTCCTGCCACCTAAAGCCTACCCAGAATGTGCGAGGGCGTCCAGACACGGACTGCACCCTCTAGTGTACCATGCATCTGAACTGATCCTGCAGTTGGTGTAGGGTCTCCCTGAATTTCCTGGGCTACCGTCAACCGTGCAGAACCTAGTGGCCTTAATGAGGCCATGCTGAACATCTTTGGTATGATTCTGGCTACCTCGGGTGTGCCTTAAGGCCGCAGGAGTCTCCAGTCCCACTTCCACCAGTAGGGCTGCCAATGCCTCAAACTGGACTCATTGTGCCACTTACTGAGTCTTCACCAATTATATAAGGGGCAGAATGAACACGTGCTGACCCATGGGGGCATGTGGGAAGGTCCAAAGTCCCCTCGCCCCCTTGATTGGTGTGCTGCAAAATAAACACTGTGTTGTCACAGCCTTTACAGGACTCTGGGTTTGGGTGCACATTGAAATGCATGGTCTGGAATGCCAGGTTTTCAGGGTTACAACAAGCATCACTTATACAGGGTGATAACAGTTTTTAATCACAATCATTTGTTGTTGATGTTATAATATTTTTATGAATTCTGCTGCGTTCTTAGATGATTTTACCTTGTGACCCTCAGCTGCAATTTGATGAATCATGTTTGAGAGAGAAGTTTTTTCTCTTGATTTCCACACAGAAGCTGAAATAAGAGTATGTTTTCTAAAAGTTATAATATCTGCCTCAGCGATATGAGAATTATGTCTGATATTCTGAGTAAAACATGTACTTCCAACAGCAACCTATAGCACACTGTCAGAATCATTGGGTAATTTTGTTAGTAATTTCTACAACAATGGTATTTAAATATAATCAGTGATGTAATATAACATGTCATCAGTGATGTAACATGTGATGTCTTGACTTGTTAGCCATATCTATTCTATTGGACAAAGCAATTACAGCACATACCTTGCTGTATTGCTGCCTCTTAGATTTCAAGGCGGCATTTGACCGAGAACCAATGGGAGCACTCTGGGCAAACCTAAAGAAATGGGGCATTCCATCCAAACTCCTGGGGCCCATCATTCTGCTACGCTCTAACACCAGGATCCGTATTAAACCGGGGGAGGGATCCTGTGTGTCAAGAAAAATCCTCTCCACAAGGGATGTAAAGAAGGGGTGCATGTTAGTTCCCCTCCTTTTCAACTGGTTTATTTCTGATTTTTCTAAAGCCCTTGACACCATCAACAGCCACTCCCCAAAATTAATGGGGAACACATCAGCAACCTGCTTTACGCAGATTACCTAGCCATTTTTCACTACATGAGTAGGGTTGCAGAGATTGTTAAGCCTGCTGCCTTCCTACACTTCCACTAACAGCCTGTAGGCCAACCTAAAGAAAACTACGTTGTAACTCTTGGAAGGAAATCATACCAGGGGGGTGGTTGGTTCTACAATATCAACAAGATCACAAAGGATCACTCATGCAAGTAGCTGGGGATCCTTATTGATGCAAGATGCTCCCTTGTTTGGCACAGAAAGAAGTAGTAACAAAAGCCCTGATCCTTCAGATGACTGTCCAATACAATGTGGGGGCCACATTTTTTCCCTCTCCTGGAAGTTATGGGAGCAAAAATGATTCCATCATTGTTTCACAGTAGGATTATTTCACTGGGTAAAGGATGCAAACTCTTGAACAAACTCATCACCAGAATCTAAAAATGTGTCCTCCGTTTGCAGAGATCCTTTTCCGCTGCCCAGATCAGGTTGGAATTGGGCCTCTACAATCAGCAGGTCAGCAGAGCTGGGATGAGAATAAAACTGGCAGGCCCAGGCAGCCTCATCATCTGTATCTTGAGGACTGCCTAAGCACCTTGAACGTGAGAGAGCTGTGAGCTTCCAGCTTGAGTCAACCCGCCTTTAAGCAGCGCTTTAAAAAGTGTGTACGCCTCTGTTTATTTCACTCTGGCAAGGCCATTCTAGCTAATCATAGGCTTCCCTGGGTGGTCATCAACTCCTATCAACCAGCATCCCCTCCATCCTACCCTTCTTGCTCCTACTATAAACTCCAGAAAGCAAGATTCATTGCCCTCAGGCTCAGAAAATGGCCTTTCTTAAAACATCTCGACAGATGGCACCAGCTCTCGAATGGAAAAATGTGCATGGGTTGTAGTCTGTGTGAGGAATGCTCTGAAAACATTGTCTGTATCTGCTCAGAACTGCCCTCCTAGAGGAATGTAAATCCCTTCTGAGGCGAGAGTGGAACCTATTGGGCATTTGATCTTGTTGACTGGCTATGATTGCCTTGTTTTACCCAGGCTCTACCACCCAAAAAATTCTTCTGGTCAAGTTTGTTGCTTTGGCCATCAATAAACTTGCCCACTAGAGGACTTTGACGATTGACCCTGGGCCTTCTTTTTCAGCGAATCCCCAGCCAGCACCCAATCTCAAAAGCTAACGCATCGGATGGAAGAGCCATCGCTGTGTTGCTCATGAAAGGATTGTTAATGAAACCTTTGTCACAGGACACTGCAAACTGTACCTTTCATCCGATTATTGATAAGCCCATTAAAGGAACCTTTTGGGCTCACCTCCCTTCAATTAGTTTTCCGTTATTACTGTTAAGTATACTTTGCTCCCTGTTGAACAGTCCATTGGTCAGATGCTCCAGATTTGACAGTGAAAAATTGCTGCTACCACCCTCCTTCCCACTAGCGCTTTGCTGTGAATTAATATTCTCTTATCTGATAGAGACATCTAGCCGCAGATTCCTTAACTTAGAATATCCCCAGGCATCAGACTGGATCCGGAAATCTTTTTCCCCAGCAGTACCTTTGTACGCCATTGGGCGGAGGCGCCTGGCTCCGTCCTGACTTCATCCACGGAAGTGACATCAATGGAGCCATATAAGACCCCCCCTTGGCGTGCTGATGTCAGTTTTCTTCTTTTCCACGTCCAAAGCAGATCTGGAGTTAAGCAGTTCCTCTGGCCTGTTTTCAGGCCTTCACAACACTTTTCGCGTCTGGAACATTGTGCCGATGCCTGCGGGCTTCAAATTGTGTGCGTCCTGCTCGCGGCAGATGTCGGCGATGGATCCACACGAGAGTGGAGAAGTGTGGCTCAATGGTTAGAGCGGCAGACCCTGATGCAGAAGTCTGGCCCGGGACCAGGGTTCAATTACCCGCCTCGGCGGGTCTCGGGCTCAATTTCCTCGGACCTGATAATTATAGCCTCGGTGCCTAATCTAATCATGAGTCCCATTCTGCAACTCTGGGCAATAGCTTGCTTAATCTCCACAACGGCCCCAACAACGCTAGGATGCCTGGCTTCACCTTGGGGGTGCCCAGGAGTGGGCACCTCACAGTGAAAGGCCAGGAAGGGTTCCTCAGGGGTATTCGTACAAGCACTGAGATGCCTCCGGGTAGTCGTGTGCTATACAAGTGCGTAATTATCAATTATTATCTGTATGTGGTGCTTGGACGAGCACCACGATGTCGCCAAGTGCGACGCCTGCCGGCAGCTGAAGCCGAAGTCCCTGCAGGAACGATGGATCAAACTCTTGTCTGCCTGGATGTCCCAGTCGGAGTCCTGGTGGCGTCGGCTGCCGTACCCAGTGGAGGGCTCCAAAAGCCCCATCTCTTCATCCCACGCTCAGGTCTCTCCTTGGACAGACCCCAGAGTCGTTCCCGTGGACGTCGTTCACCTGCCTCAGGTAAGCACTGGAAGAAGTCGAGGAGGTCGTCGACCTTGCACAAGCGTGACGCTGGGGGCCATCGCTCCCAGTCTTCACCGGACGCGAGCCCTCAGGAGTCGACCCCCGCCTATTCACCGTTTCCTGGCGCTGGAACGACCCGGACCCAGATGGAAGCCTATTCTAGGGCTCTCCAGGCCATTTTTGGGTCATTCCTTCTCCCTGACGTGGCTTCGGGCCCTGCACTGGGGGTAGGGACGGGGATTCGCCTGCGGGTTCGTCTTCGGCGCCGACCGAGTGCCTTGACTCCGGTTCCGGAGTCGCTGCGACGTCTAGCCCTCCTGACGTGTCTTCGCACAGTCCTGCGGGGCTCCCTACATCGTCGCCTGATGTGGCTGCAGCGTGAAGTTAGACTCCGAGTCGACTTTGTTCCTCCCCGCCAGCTCTGGCCTTGGTGGAGGCCGAGTCGACGCCCAACTGACACCGGGTGGTCGAACCCTCTTCAGAGGCCATCGGTGCAGAGCTGATGCCGTTCTGACATCGGTCGACGCCGAGTCAGTCTCCGGTTGTCCCTCTGTTGGAGGACATGACCTCAGTGGGCTCAGTGCCCACACAGGTGTTCCCATGCGCCCCGGAGCAGATTCCTATGGGGCAATGGCCGGCTCATTTCTCTGCAGGCCCTGTCGTTGGACAGCTGGCTTAGCCTGCAGCCATCCCCAACGGATGACTTGCTGTCCACCTCGGATGGCTACGGAGGCCAGCGCTGACTTTGCCCGGGCAGGTGGGAGGGCTGCCCATGTCTTACGCATGCAGTCGCCCTCTGTCTCCCTGCCTTCGGATCCTTTGTTGGATCTTCTCTACCAGGGCTCGATGGATGTGGAACCTCTTTTGCCTTTTGGCAGGTCATTATATGATGTCCTTTGGGGACTTGGGCCAGACCCTCGTCTGATGACCCCGTGGCTTGTGCTGTGGCGCATCACCACCGACCGGCTCCAGATGACCTTGCCTGTTTGTCCCTTCATCCTAGGGCTCATGGACTGGTAGTTCAGGCTGCGCTTCCTTCCTCTCCTCCACCATTGCTTCCTCCCACTCGGGAGTCTAGGTGGTTGGAGTCGTGTGGCCGCAATGTTTTTGCGTCCACCAGTTCTGGCCTTCGTTCCCTCAACACAATCTGCGTGTTTGCCCAGGCTACTTCTGCCGTTTCGGACTCTGCTGAGCTACTCCTTCCCTCCTTGCCAGAGGGCCCTCGTGCTGACCTGCTCCAGCTGGTTCGAGAAGGTCTCGACATGGCTCAGTTTACCATCCGATCAGCCATGGACACCACTGACTCAGTGGGTCGTGCTATGGCTAGCTACGTTGCCCTGCGTCGCCATGCTAGGCTACGTGATTGCAGTTTCCCCGGAAATGTTCAGGAGCGACTCAGAGATCTGCCCTTTGATGGGACCCATTTGTTTGACGACCATGCCGAATCGGCAGTACAGCGTCTCTTTTCAGGACTTCGTTGACTTCCTGGGTGTTAGTCCACTATGGTGGATCTATGTTTTCGTGTGACGGTGTTGTCACTGTTTTCCTGTTTCTGTCCTTGGGACCAGGAGGTTTGTCCCAGAGCAATTGTATGACTGTTCAACCAGAGGTTTTTTCCCTTACTTTACTGTAGCTAGGCCAGCTGTTTGTGTTTCTTTTGACCTCACCTATGAGCTTGTCTCAAGAGGTGTCCCTTGCTTTTATAGGGATGTGATGTACCCTATGTAGGGTATTTGTTGACTATTGTGTCGTTTTTCCTTGCCAGAAAGTTTCAGAGGCTCCTGTGGAGCTCTCTTGCTATTAACATTTCACTGGGTATTTTTTCCTGTGGGCTATGCTGTATCTCCCTTTGTTACATGCTTCCTGCTGTGGTAGAACGTACCCTTGGTTGAGTCCCACAGACTGACGTGGCCCCCTACGGGTGCTTCTGTATCGTTGCCTACGGTTGTTCCATAGCATTCTCAGGCGTCTGTGGACCCAGTTGACTTTGGTGTCTTGTTGGGGCTCTGCCGTTTCCTTTTTGCCCCAGAGGGGTTTTCGCGTTCCCCCTACCTTGCTTTGACTCCTTTTCTGCCTTCTTTCTACCCTAAGCGCAGTCGGCAGTCTTGGGCGTGGGTACGCATTCCTGTGGGAGCTCCGTTCTGCTCTGTACTATGTGTATTTGTCAACATAGGGAACCCGTTGGGTTCCTTGAGCCATTGTCTTGCATGAGCTCTCTTGCTGTGGCCTTCTTCCCTGGTGTTGGGAAAGGCTTGGGCACACCCTGTTGGGGGTTGACCTATGAGTGGTACATTTTACCAGAACGGACCTCTGTTCCGTTTCGAGTTGTGTTCCTGTCTCCCTTGGAGGGGCTCCGGCCTGGCATTGTCGCACACTCCTCAGGTGTTCTCTTCCTGGCCGCTGCTATGAGTTTCAACAGATTCTCCGGATGCTCTCTGAGTTCATCCTGTACACTTATGTCCCTTTTTCAGAATTTCTATGTCTGCAAGTTACTGACGACCTCTTCTTTGTGTGGTAGTCAGTATTACCACCTGTGTCAAGGGGGTTGGTCTCCCTCCCTGATCGGGGGGTTGGGCCGTCCTCTTTATGGTTGTACTGTTGTCCCGCTACGATTCACAGACCGCAATTAATTCTCTACCTTTCGGATGCCTGTCCGTTCTCTAAAGGCGTTCTTCTGGTTTACCCTTGGTTGTCATTTCCTGACTTTTCCAGCATTTTGGTGTGCTGTGTTCGCACACAAGGGGGTAGGCGAGCAGGGTCTCCCTGCGGTGGATCTGGGGGATTTTTCCAGGTCCCCCATTGGTTTCTATCTTTTTCTCCACTCTCTTCCTCACAGGAGGTAGTCTTGGGCATGTTTGGCTTGCCGGCCGTCCTTGTTCATTGTTCCCAGTGATACAAGTGCCTGGTTGGCTACCTGGTGCTGTGTCGTCTTCTCGGTCTGTCCGCACATGTTGTTGTTATGCTTCATTGAACTCTCATTTGTGTGGAGTGGTTCTCAAGGTACACAATACCTGTTTTTGTGTATTCTGGTCATTTCCATCTATGACCATCCTGGTAGTCATTGTTGTGCGTTTTGGATGATGCCCTCTGCCTGGACTCTTGTCTCTTTCGGATCCTGTGGTCCTCTACTTAGTTCCCATCTTTTTGTGGGAATCTGTGGCATTCTGTCATTGTGCACTGACTTTTCTGGTCCTGTGCCTTCGTTTTGTCCCTGTCTGGCCCACAGTGGACTCGTGTTGTCCTACGATGACTTGTGGTACCTTGCTTCCCTTGCTCATGTGCTGCCCTGCGCTTCAGGGTCTGGTGTCAGCTACACTGGTAATGCTGAGCCTTATGGGTCTGGTGTCATCTGCGCTGGCATTGCTGACCCCACCTTGTTTCCGTCAACGTTCTTGACGGTCTGCTTCCTTCGGGAACATGGTGGGGTTTGGTCGCAGCCCCTCCTCCCATGGGGTATAGCTGTGGTATCTATTCTAAGTTAAGGAATCTGCGGCTAGATGTCTCTACCAGATGAACGACCTTGCATATTATATCACTCATGACATGGTCAGTGACATCACTGATGACATCTCAAATGACATCACTGATGACTTCATCCACATAATCTCTGATGCACCCACTCACACTCCATATAACCTTTCATACACCCACTCCAACTTCCACTCTACCATTCTCAAGCACATTCAGACACCCATACCAGTAGTTACTCAGCTACTCGCTGATAGATGAACACACACATCCACTCACCCACCCATACACCCACTCACTCACTAATACAGCCATTGACAATTCCACTCATACAGCCACTCACACTAACTCAGTCACACTCAGTCATAGAGTTACTCAATCACCTGCTCACTCACCTATACATTCAATCCATCAGCCACTTACTCATCCATACAGTTACACACACACTCACTCAGTTATTCACATAGATACTCACATATACAGTCACTGACACAAGCATACACTCACTAATGCAACCACTCTTACATTCACTCACTTACCCATTCAGTCACTCACATACCCCCATCCCTCACCTATACTGCCTTTCACATACCCAGTTACTCAGCCATATACCCCTGACACATGCATTCATCCACTGACACAGCCATACACCCACTCAGCCATATGGCCCTTCACACACTGACTCACTAACCCATGGAGACACTCACTCACCCACTCACTCATCCATACAGGCAGCCACACACCCCTCACCCACACACACTCAAACACCCATAGAGGTATTCAGACAACCAATTACTCACCCATACAGAAACTCATGTACCCGCTCTCACACCCATACAACCACTTAGACACCAACTGACAGGCAGATAAAGACATTCACACAACCTGTCACTCACCCATACAGAAACTCATGTACCCGCTCTCACACCCATACAACCACTTAGACACCAACTGACAGGCAGATAAAGACATTCACACAACCTGTCACTCACCCATACATTCACTGAGATTCCAAATCACTCACTTATACAGTTAGTCACACACCCACTCAATCATCCAATCAGGTTATCATATATCCACTGATTCACCATTACACCTTGATAAATATAGTTAACACTCCTAAACGTTATTAAAACACTCGCAATCACCAGATGATGTCATCAGTGATGTCATTTAAGATGTAAGGTTTTTTTTAATTCCATTTCCTAACTATAATGTCCCTGTAACCTTTGTTTTTTTCAGTGAATTTCTAAGGTTTTTTGTATTCTATTTCATAACTAAAACGTCCTTGTCAGAGACACCCAAGAGCCCAAAATGTTGTTTATTCTCTTGTTAAATGTATTTTTTTTTAATTCACGACAACCTCATGATTGCGATGACCTCACGAAATTGCAAAACAAAAGCAGACATTCAACAACCACCACCACATTCAAAAATTTTAACATAAAAGATTAATTCGAAGTATTAAAATACACACATTACTAACTACATCAATGCTTGAAAAACATGTTTGTACACATAGTTTTCTAGTAAGTTTTTGGAAAAACTGCTTTTGAACCCTACTTTGTCTTTGCGATGACGTCGGTGGTCGCGATGACTTTGATAACCACGACGATGGCGCGTTTTTAAACAGGTGTAAAACACATATATGCACACATTTTACAGTATTTTATACACTAGGGAGTTCCTTACTGCACTGTTTATAGTCATATTTTTGTAGGGAGTATGTATAAAAACTATCTTACAAACCGATTTTTCGTTTTCACGATGATGCCGGGCGCCAAGATGATATTGGTAGCCACGATCACTGTGAAATAATCGTGAACTAACAAATCAAAAGCAGACATTCAACAGCCACCATCCGATAAAAAGCATATAACTGCCAAATGGATTATAACCAACACACTAAAAGCATTACTATCTAAAAGACTCTATAATAGCATGTATAACTCCTTTAATATCTCTGTAGCACAGTGTATAAATCATTCACAGAACTTTTCAGCTCCGGGAACTGTTCCCGATCGATAAAATGGCAGGCGCAACTTTCTGTTCAAGTTGAGTCCAGCCAATACAGTATTCCCGCTGGCACGCGCATTCACAATAAACCCCAAAATCACCACAAATATCCGTGACCATTGCGAAATATCCACAACCAGAGCTATTACTATATTGTTCATTTTTAATTTCTCGAAAACTACTGAACATATTTGCATCAAATAACAAAAAGCACAAACTGTGTAACAACATCTACCTTTTCGCCAAATTTGGTGTAAGTCTGTTCAGTGATTCGGGCTGTAGGTTGGACAATGCCTTCTACTGGGAATGAATATTACAAATGCACCCTTATTTTGCGCCCCTATTTCTCGATCCCCATTGCACGGATCACCCCCAAAACCTTCCATGACACACAGAACCTAATTTGACACTTTTTTTTAAACATTCATGAAGATTGGTGAAACAACAGCAAAGTTATATTCAAGTCAAAAATGTTTTTCCTATGGAAACTAGGTCCTGACTATAACTACGTACTGGTGACTACTGGTAGGAAATATATATATTCATCAAAATGTCCCCACTTCAAAGACTCACTCCACAGCAGAGGTAGTAAAAGCAAAAGGCATTTTTAATTCAGAGTTCTTTGTTTGCCTATCGCATTTCGGAGCATATCTCCTTGATCACAGGCTGCCAGGGTGTACGCAGATATACTCAAAGGCAAAACTTCTCAGCACATTTCAATTGAACTTTAGTAGGCAGGGCGCGAATAATCCGCCCGCCCACTCACATTAGCGAGCTGGATTTAATTAGGGGAAGCTATTTTTTGTCCTACTAGCCCTTTCTGATGAGTAGTAAGGAAGACTGACATTTGAACTCTGTGTCTGAAAGTAGAGCAAATTTGACAAGATAGCAAGATTTAAAGGTATCTTTATTGCTCACAATGTGAATAAGCAATAGAAATGCCTTTAAATCTGGTTAACTTGTTACATTTGGTCAAAGAGGTTAAGTGCATTAGTTGGGTCGAGTAGATTTTTGAAGTGAAAATTTTTGGATCTTTTGAGCCCTGGTAGGTTTCCTAGGTGAGTTAACTGGTGTTCATGCGGGGATGTGTAGTCCCTTTCAGACAATGTTCTTTCTCTTGTAGAGTCAGCGCTGTAACAATGAATATGCATTTTAAAATTACCCTCCAGTGGGCCTCCAAATTATAGATGCTCCATAATTTGTGCTGATCTACTGTCCCAACCAGCTCCGGATTGCCACGCTTTCTTTATGGACTGTGTTTTCAACCAGGGACAATTTGATGAGAAATGTCTAACGGCAGTCTAGCCTTAAAAACAACACCACCCTTGGGGTCCAGAGGGGGACATGAGAGGCTGGGACTGTCCTGAATTTTCCTATGAAACAAAAGACAAGCTTAATTTGACTGGCAATTGCAATTTTGAAGGCCCGCTGAAATGTGGGCTGCCATCTTGGGATTCTGATTCATCCGAGTCCGAAGAAAAAAGGTGAAATTAAAAGAAGGCATGGTAGGAATACCCTAACCCCATTATGTCTATGGGTGTGGTCCCACAGGGACCCCGTTGGGAGCCAAAATTGCTTTTGTTTTTACTTTTTTTTTTACAGAAAATAGGCTAAGCATCCGTAAATTCACTGTAACTTTTTTGCTTAAGAAGCACAGGCTCCCTCACTTGTTTGGTACATGCCCTCCGGATGGGCCTGGTTCTCTGGATGTATTCATTTATATAATTTGGGGCGTGGTATTTGTGCTGCCCCACCCTTCCCAGGCCGATTTTGTCATTGAAAAGGGAGAGGGGAGCTGTGTGGTCCCCATTCCTAGGACTTTTTTGGCCCTGGGAACCACCACCCCCTGTGGCCTGGTCGAGTTTCAAAACTGAGTGGGGGGCCACTAGGCCACCCTCCTGAGCAGATTTCAGCCCCAGGGAATACCGATTCCGTGGTGCCAGGGCAATAAATACAAGAGAGTGAAGGCCATGCCCCCCCTTTTCAGGCTCTTTGCCCCTGGGGACCACCCAACCACCTCCCTCTCCCCACAGGCAACGGCCTTGCGCAAGGAAAAGGAGGGGAGCTTCTTGAGCCATCAATGACCCGGGGGACCGCCAACCCCTAGGGCGGGCTACTGCTCTGTCCGGAGGTGGCCACCCTTTTGACATAGTGGCTTCCTTGCCTGCTGTGGGCAGGGAAACCTCTGTCTACTCTCGTTTGGTGGAAGCTATTTGAAAGCTCCCGAGAAGCAAGAGCAAACAGTAAGTCCGCTCCCAGCAGGCCGGAGTATCTCAAATGCTCCGACCCGCCAGGAGCGGACTTTCATCTGTTTCCCTGCCCGCTGTGAAGCTGGCAGGGAACTAAAAGTTGTTTCTGCCCACAGGGAGCAGCATTTTAAGCTGCTCCTTGTTGGCTGGAGCAATGCTTGCTCCCGAAGGGGGCTGGCTGGGGCCGCAGGGATTTCGGGGCTCCCCCCGCAGCCTACAACAAAACGTAACTGGGTGTCCTTGGTGGGCTCCAGGGCACTCACCATCTGAGACAGAGGTCTGAAAGGAAAGGCCAGTCCATCCACACACCTAGTTTATGCAAACCCGTCATCTGAGAGTGAGGTTTCACAGAAGCGGTCAGTCGCTCCTCATACACTCTACTGAGCACACTTGTCATCTGAGAGAGAGGTCTGAAAGGAGAGGCCACTACCTCCCCAATCACTACCACAGACAATCGTTATTTGAGAGAGTGATCTTCAAAGAAAGGCCAGTCCACCCACACACCCGACTACACACACTTGTCATTTGAGAGAGGGGTTTGAAACGAGAGGCCAGTTCCTCCCTACATCCTACTAGGTTCACTGTTCACCTGAGAGAGAAGCCTCAAAGGAGAGCAGGCCCTCCACATACCCTACTATGCACATTCTTTGTCCAAGAGAGCTCTGAGTAGAGAGTTAACTCTCTCCCCAACCCTACTACGCACACTCATCATACAATAGAGGGGTCTCAGTGGAGAGGGCAGTCCCTCCTCACACCCTAGTATGCACACCCATTATGCAAGAGAGGGTTGTTACTGGAGAGGCTAGTCCCTTCCAAATACAACTATTTCCCTACAATCCTGTTGCGGTTTCTCGAAAGTCTTGTGAGAGTAGAATGCAAGCTTCATGGAATTAAGCTTGCTGCCTGAGGCTCGTTCGATCCTACGAGCCTCACGTAAGACCCGCATGGGAAATTACTGGACCTGTTTTTAACACAACTTGCTTTTAAAATACTCGTGTGCACGATTTTAGAGTGCACAGCTCACAATTGTTTAATACTTATTTTAAACTGATCCGGAGTGCTGGTCTCGATTCCTGTGCCTGCCCGCCTCGGTCCGACTCGGTAATCCATTGCCGTTGTGCGGAGGGCGGACAGGTGAGGGCCAGGCACTTCCGGGAGCGGTTAGCGCTCTAGGTCTCAACTGGGGCTATTTAGGCGGAGCCTCTGGTCAGCGCAGCTGCGGTGGAAAGACAGTGGCAGTGTCTGCACACCGCTAGCTGGCTCGCTGGCTTGCTGAATCAAGAGGGCAGAATCAATTTTGGGACAGATAGAGCGCATTTGCCAAACAAGCGCTTTTTAACACAACTTGCTTTTAAAATACTCGTGTGCACGATTTTAGAGTGCACAGCTCACAATTGTTTAATACTTATTTTAAACTGATCCGGAGTGCTGGTCTCGATTCCTGTGCCTGCCCGCCTCGGTCCGACTCGGTAATCCATTGCCGTTGTGCGGAGGGCGGACAGGTGAGGGCCAGGCACTTCCGGGAGCGGTTAGCGCTCTAGGTCTCAACTGGGGCTATTTAGCCATCGCCTCACAGGAAGCGCGCAGCGTTTGCGCGCAGCCTCATCACAGCCGAAGACCAGCCAAAGAGCTGCCCGTCTGCGCCCGTCCGCGACAGGACGGGGCGCCGGGGCGGTAATTTTACATCATGCCGGCTCTTAGTGCTAACATCCATATCAGGTATGAGGCTTTGCAGCTGAAAACATTAAGGCAATTTTCCTCCCCATGCTATCCAGAGATTAATAGACCGTGTTTTGGAGGTCCATTCTCATGCAAAAAATGTCATTTTTCTTCAATGCAATTTCCTGATTCCCAAGAACCAATTAAGTCACCACATGATTTGCATTGCATTCTTATTAATGTTCGTTCGATGCCCAAGCACCAAATAGAGATCTGGGACCTAATACACTCTTTGACCCCAGATCTCTGTTTCATTACGGAAACTTGGCTAAAGCCACATACGGTATCTGCCATCAATGTAGGAGTGCCTATGGGTTACAAACTTCAACATTCTGACCGCCTTGATAAAACTGGCGGTGGCATCGCTATAATCTATAAAGATTCTCTTAAACTAGACATTTTAGATAAACAATGTAGCAAGGAAATGGAAATCATGATTTTTAGAATTACCCTCCCTAACAGAAAGACCAGTAAAGGTGCTCTTGTTTATAGACCACCTTCTCCATGTCCCAGCTTCTCTACATCTCTCCTAGAGATGTTAGGCCCCTATATACGGGCCAACGAAGACTTTCTTCTCCTCGGAGATTTTAATATTCATACTGACCAACCTGATTCCATTGGGACTAATGGTCTGTTTATTGATATGGCTACCATTGGTCTTACACAAAGGAATCAGGATCCCACTCATGAAGGTGGACACTGTATTGATTTGATATACACTAATTTTGATAATATTTTGTGTTACAAACCCACTAAAGTCAATTGGTCAGATCACTTTTTATTACACTTTACTATTTTTAAAGTTAACAATGGTCCTCAGAAGACTTTTTTACCCCCCACTATACGTAGACAGTGGCAGAAACTTACGCTAGAGTCGCTAGAAAAGGTGTGGAAAAAACCTGAGATCAGAGATACTGAGGATGTAGAACATAAGTTAACTATGTTTCAGCATTCTCTAACTGTGGCCATAGACAAAATCGCCCCTTTGAAAACTTTTAGACAACTACCTGTGGCCAAACAAGAAAAATGGTACACTGAGGCTCTCAGGAAAGAGAAACAAGAATGTAGGAGGATAGAAAAGAGATGGCGGCGATCACATACGGAGGAGAACAATAAGGCACATCGAGCAGCCCAAACCAATTACTATAAACACATCAAAGCTGCACGCAAAAATAATATTGCCCAACAGCTCGTGGAAGCCGGAAATTCTCCGAAAGAACTGTACAGGATTCTGGAAACATTTGTAAAACCTGTGGCTTGCATAAGCCCTGATGACTTTTCACAAAGTCTATGTGATGAAGTCTCATTATATTTTGAAAACAAAATAGAGACCATCCATGAAAAAATTCTAGTATCCCAACAAAATAGTGCCACTATGAATGTTTCCTCCCCTAGCAGAAATGCCAACCTTACATTAACCACATTTCCTCCTGTTAACATTGATGAACTCCACACCATAATGACCCAAATAAAATCTGGCTCACCGGATGATCTCATCCCCGTTAAAATCTTAACTTCCCTACCTACCCTGTTAGTTCCCTACATTCAGGATGTAATTAACCAGTCTCTCAAAGAGGGGAAAGTTCCAACTGAATGGAAAATTGCAGTGGTGAACCCTATTCGCAAGAATGCGGCTCTCCCGTGGACGGAACTTTCCAACCTCCGTCCCATCTCCCTTCTGCCATATTACAGCAAGATGGTCGAGAAGCATGTAAATGCACACCTGTCGAATTACATCGAGGCAGCGGGTGGCCTAGACCACTCGCAATCTGGTTTTAGGCCCAACCATAGCACCGAATCAGCCCTCCTGTCAGTGACAGATAACATCAGAATGTCACTGGACAGGGGGAGCTCAGTGATTCTGGTGCTATTGGACTTATCCGCTGCCTTCGATACGGTGTCGCATGAAATTCTTCTCGACCGTCTGAAGGGAGCGGGAGTAAGGGGGACCGCTCTTGCATGGCTTGAAAGCTTTCTTGAAGGCAGACAACAGGGTGTCAAACTAGGCCCCCATAAATCTGTCTGCAGGAAGCTTACCAAAGGTGTGCCACAGGGCTCATGCTTGAGCCCTACGTTATTTAACGTATATGTGGCCCCTCTGGCCGAGATTATTAGATCTTACGGGTTCTCACCAATTTCCTACGCTGACGATACTCAGCTGTTGTTTCCCTTTCAAACCATCACACCTGCAGTCATGCAATCCTTTCAAAATGGCATGAGGGCGGTAGCTGGTTGGATGGCCCAGAACTTCCTCCAGTGCAATGTGACCAAAACAGAGGTCATGTTGTTTGGAGGGGCCACCCTGCTATGGTCACCGGATTGGTGGCCACTTGAGTTAGGACCTGTCCCATCGCCTAAACAGACCATCAAAAATTTGGGGGTACGACTGGACCAAAATCTGATTATGAAAGATCATGTCAGTCAGGTTGCGGGAACGTGTTTCCGCACAATTGGTCTCTTACGGCGTATCTTCCCTTTCCTACCGAACATCCATAGGAAAACGCTGGTACAGGCTCTGATTCTTGGGCGGGTAGACTACTGCAACAGTCTCCTTAGCTCCGCCAACCATGAACAACTACGCAGACTGCAGGTGGTGCAGAACACCGCGGCAAGACTCATCCTGAATGCTCCCCCTCGTACCCCTTCCCGTCCCCTCCTCTGCCACCTTCACTGGCTTCCAGTGCGACAGAGGGTGAGTTTTAAACTCTGCTGCATTATGCACAAGTGTATCTATGGGTCTGGTCCTAAATATTTAAAAGATATTTTTTTCCTTTACTCTCCCGGACGTGCTCTGCGATCCAGCAACACTATGCTGCTACATATACCAAACGTTACCAGAGCTAGACAGGGAGGTCGAGCACCCTCCCTAAAAGGCCCCCTGCTGTGGAACTCTCTACCTACACAGCTGAGACTAATTTCCAATCTTTTCTCTTTTAGGAAGGAATTAAAAACTTTCCTACTTACATCTGGTTAATTTGATCTTTTCCTCTGTCATTCCCCTAATATGATCTATCCCTCTTACTCAGGAGCCACGCGCAGAGATATCCCTTCGGGGCTGATTCAGGCGCGTTATAAGAATATAAATAAATAAATAAATAAATAAATAAATAAATAAATAAATAAATAAATATCACGAGGTGTTTTATGATCCCACGAAAGTCGCACATAATCGTATGGGGAGAAGTAGGAAAAAAAGGGCCAAGGTGAACCAATAGTTAACATTTTTATTACATGGTTGAAGAAATGCAGTGATGTGATTGGCTACAGATGCAGAAATTGCTCAGATTATCCTTGGTGCTTTGGACGAGAAGGAAGTCTCTTGAGTTGTCCTCAGCAGATGGGACTTAATTTGGCACTTAAAGAGAGTGGTGTCTTCAGCTGCATTTAAGAAGCATCTGCAAGTTAAGGTATTTAATATATTTTATGAAGTTTGTTCAGATGTGTCAGTAAGTGCACTACTGTTGGTAAACTTATTCTACGCAAGGTTTACCTGAGTGAAAAGCCGTTTCTAGAGGTGTAGATTTCTCAATATAGCTTTAGAGAAGTAGATTTTATAATGTATAGAGATATGGGCAAGTATTGCACGTTGTGTTAAAAAATGAACTGATCAATCTAGTAAAAGTAAAAGATGTAGTGTTTGTCAAATTATAAAACTAAAAATCTGTTAATACAAGGCCAAATGCTGTTATGAACCTTAGTGTATACATACTGTACCCCTGTTTGATGCTTGAGGGGAGATATTGATATTTCTAGGGTAAAACTATGTGCTCACTGTTAGGCAAGCTATGTGAAGAGGAATATGTTAATTTATAAACTGTTACGGAACCAGTTTTGATGGCATGTTATAGTGTAATTGTACAAAAAAAGAAATACACTGGTGGATGGTGTGGACTTTTTCAGGAAAAAGAAATAACAAGTTAGTGGTATAATAGATACAAATATGTGATTTTGGGTCAAAGATGTACAAAGGTTTAGAGAATATAGTGATGAATCACTGTTATTATATATTTCCCAGCATGTAAGGTTAAAGTTAGTAGTATATTACATATAAATACGTGATTTTGGGTCAAAGATGTAGAAAGGTTTATAGAATATAGTGATGAATCACTGTCATTATATATTGCCCAGTATGTAAGTTTACAATTTTTAGGTTATTTTGTCTTTTTGTACGAGGAATATGGAAAACACAGATTATGAAAAAGAAAACTACCATGTCAAAAAATACATGGAGGAGAAAAAGAAAGATTGTTTACTTTTGAAGAAACAGAAAAGAATAACTGTGTGGAAAATCAGAAAAGAAACTATTAATTGGAGAAGTGATTATGTTCTTATTGCTGAGGGGGTAATTTGTGGTGTTGCACAACCTTGTCCTGTGCAGCTGTACTTGTCTCGGAACGCAACCAATTATCTAATTACCTAGGCAGTAAAAACAAGCCTTATTGAGTGAAGCAGGATTATTGTCTTCTTCAGTAGAAAGTACCTGAGTAGGCACAGTGTATCCAAGTTGAAATGATTTGGAAGCATGTGAAGAGCTCTCCAGTTCAGCAGCACAGTCTAGTTCTACCCAATCTATCCTTTGCTAACTCCTTTTAAAAAACTGTACGCATGATATACTCTGCTGAGATTTTTTGCCAGTTTGCCTCAAAACAAGTGCACTGCACCAGTCTGCTCATCATAAGCAGATAAAGAAATGATAAATTAGTGAAGTTGATTGTTTCCTTTGTTTTACAGTTTTACAGTTGTTCAAATTGTTTATTATTAGAGTTGCTGTAGTTTTGTAATGCTCTTAAGTTATTTTGTTGTAATAAAAAAAGTTTTAGGTTAATAGGGATTTCTTTGCTTAATAGTTGTTATAGATTTCAATATTATTATTGTATTTCAATGTTAACTAAAACGGCTGGTTCCATTTTCAGAAATTTCAGAAGTGTTCCTGCAAATGTTTGCATCTATTAGATACTGTGCACATGTTCTATACTACAGAGACCTGGTAATGGAGAAGCCAATTATTTGAATACCCTACTAAGCTGACTTGTCATGCAAGAGTGAGATCTCAGTAGATAGATCAGTTTTTGTCCACACTGTAATATAGAGACCTCTGATACAAAAGAGAGGTTTGGCAGAGACACCACTGCATCTTCATACTCTGCTATGAACTGCTGTAAATTGCTTGAGATGTAGTGGAAAGGGGAGTTCTTTTCCACAAGTTACTATATATGCTTGTCACTCTGAAGAGAAGTTTAAACGGAGAGGTATGTCCATGGGCACACACTACTATGTATACCTCTCACCATGGGGAGACGTCTGAGGGAGCTGTGAGTGTCCCCACATTCAAATATGCACCCCAGTTGAACATGACATAGCTCACAGCAGAGAGGATACTCTATTTCTATACCCAACCATGAACTCTTTAGCACCATAAAGAGAGGTATGAGCAGAGACAGTAGTCTCTATCCACAGCCTACTACACACGTGTTACTCTGGGTGCGGGGGTCAAAGGTGACCCGGTAGTCTCTCTCCATACCGTGCTCTCTATGCTTGTCATCCAAGACAAACGTCTCAGCATAGAGGTCATTTCCTCCTCACGCCCTAGTTGTAAATCTCTAATTTAAGAGAGAGGCCTCAGCGGAGGGGTTAGTCCTTGCCTACATCCTACTACGCACACACATAATCCAAGAGAAAGGTCTAGGGATAGGGACCAGTTCCTCCACAAACATTACTATGCATATCCTTCTTCTAACAGAGTGCTCTAGTTGGAGAGGGCAGTCCCTCCCCACACCCTACTATGTACACCTGTTATCCAACAGAGGGATCTCGTTGGAGATTGCAGTCTCTTTACAACTCAAACCATGTACACCTATCATCCCAGAGAGAGGTCTCAGTGGAGAGGCTAGTCTCTCTCCTCACCCTATTATGTGCACCCATTATTACAGGGAACGGTCTGAGCGGAGAGCCAAGTCGCTTCACACTCCCTAGAATGCACACTTGTTATCCGACACAGAGCTCTGAAAGGAGAGGCTAGTACCTCTCCTCATCTTTCTATGCATATTTGTCATCCAACAGCGAGGTCTCAGCGGAGAGGCCAGGCCCTCCCCGAAACCTACTATGCACACCTGTCACCTGAAAGAGATCTCAAAGGAGAGGCCAGCGGCTCCCCATTCATCTTACTGCACACCCTTCATCTGACCGATAAGTCTCTAAGGAGAGGTCCGTCTGTCCACACACCCTACTATCCACAC
Source organism: Lissotriton helveticus (assembly GCF_964261635.1). Taxonomy (NCBI): domain Eukaryota; kingdom Metazoa; phylum Chordata; class Amphibia; order Caudata; family Salamandridae; genus Lissotriton; species Lissotriton helveticus. The sequence continues at coordinate 1,344,773,992 of NC_136069.1, forward strand.
CAGTCCTCTGAGAGAGAGGTATTGAAGAAGAGACCCTGTCCACAACCTACTATGCACATTCATCATCTAAGACAGAGGTCTGAAAGGAGAGGCCAGTCCCTCCCCATACACTCTATTATGCACACTTTTCATCTGACAGCGAAGTCTGAAAGGAGAGGATTCTCTTTCCTCACTCGCTACTATGCACACCCATCATCTGAGAGAGAGAGAGAGATCTGAAAGGAGAGGCCACTCCATCCCCACTCACTGCTATGCACACCCATCATTTGAGAGAGAGAGGCCTCTCTGAAAAAAGAGGCCAGTCCCTCCACACACTACTACACACACACCCGTCATCTGAGAGAGAGGTCTTGAAGTAGAGTCCAGTCCATCCATACACCCTACCATGCACATCCGTCACCTGAAAGGAGAGGGCAGTCACTCCCCATGCACTCTGATTCACACTTGTCATCTGAGACAGAGGTCTGAAAGAAGAGGACACTCCCCTTCACTCACTACTACGAGCACCATTTCTTTGAGAGAGGTCTCAAAGGAGAGGTCAGTCTATCCTCACACCCTACTATGCACCCTTGTCATCTGAGAGAGTTGTGTGATTTAAGAGGCCAGTTCGTCCCCTCACCCTACTACGCACGCTGTTCACCGAAGATAGAGGTCTCACAGGAGAGTCAGTCCATCCACATACCGTACAATGCACATCCCTTGCACAAGAGTGCTCTGAGCAGAGAATTCAGTCTCTTCCCATACCCTACTACGCACACCCATAATACAATAGAGGGGTGTCAATGGAGATGGCAGTTTCTCCTTATACCCTAATATGTCACCTCATCATACCAGAGACAAGGCTCAGCAGAAAGGACAGTCCCTTTATACACCCTACTACCCACGCGTGGCAGCCCAGAGAGAGGTCTCAGTGGAGTGGTTAGTCTCTCCTCACCCTATTACACACACCTATTATTACAGAGAGAGATCTTAGTGGAGAGCTCGGTCCCTTCACACACCCTAGTGTGTTCACTTGTCATCTAAAAAATATCTCTGAAAGGAGAGACTAGTACCTCTCCACATCCTACTCTGCATATTTATCATCTAACATAGAGGTCTCAGCGGAGAGGCTAGTCCCTCCACACACCCCTCTACACATACCTATCAGCCCAAAGAGAGGTCTCAGTGGAGGGGCTTAGGTGTTTGAATGCTCTACTAGCCTTGGCCAAGAATACAGGACTGTTATCCATGAGAAATATGCTAAGTGTTCGAGCTTGCGAGACTCTCGTGAGAGTCAGACAAATATACTGTTGGATGCAGGTGTGTGAGTCCTCCCGCAGGAGTTTTGTCTGTCAGTGTTCCCAAAAAATAGAGTTATAACATGAAATTATTTTATATAGGAATAGGGTGGCTCTGACAATATCCTTTGTGTTTATAGTGTGTAGTGTTCAGTTACACATAGAACTGGATGCATTCCTTTATGTTATTAAGGAAGATACTATTCTGTAGTAGGGGATCTCTGTGTATAGTCATAATCTAGTGAATAGTCCCGCCCATGTGCGTGGACCCCGGAGCAATCAAAAATAATCTCTTACAGTGTCAAAAAATGCAGAAAAGCATAGACACTTAAGAGAGAATTTAAAGACAGATAATGCAGCCTAAAAGGCTACACTGTCCAGTACTTCAACTAGAAATTCCACCATAAAATCCACAAAACAGCAAAAGCCTGTACAGATTTCCCTTGCTTTACCAGCAAAATCCCTCATGAATGATAGAGAGAAGAACCTGGACAGACAAGCCCCATAGGCTGCCATTATGTGGCTCAAAACAGGATACTGTGCCTTTAAGAGAATCTTCCAGAACCTTCTCCCAGTATCCCAGAATGCATAGCAGGTCCAACTTAGTTTCAGTTCTTTTTTCCGGCTCCTGCAAGCAGGACCCTGGAGCATTGAGCTCTCCCTTTTCAAGGGTTTTGTTGGTGTTTTTCACTAATTTCGATTTTGTGTACTTTTAAAGTACTTTAGTGACTTTCTTCTTGGGTTTCTGCTCTCTTTGGCTGTTCATAATGCCTGCATTATTTGATAAATGCCCAGAGTGCTCCAGGAAGAAGGCCAAGTCAGACCCCCATGAGGTGTGTATCCTCTGCCTTCCCTCTTCCCACATCCCAGAGGAGTGTGTGATCTGTAGAGGCTTCTCTGGCAGGACCCTGAAGGACAGGAGAAAAATCAGACTTCAGGGACTTGAAGAAAGAAGACTGAAGGCTCAAGGTGGGTCTGGAGGGGCTTCTGCTGCCCATGCTGAGGCCTCTGGGGGTCTCCCCAGGGGCAGGAAGTCCAGCAAACGTCCAAGGTCTCCGTCTGGTTCAGTTGCTAGGACCACGACGTCGAGAGGAAGATCCACGGCCAGTTCCCAGTCTCCCCAGGGCTCTGGGTCGAGAAAACGTCGCCCGTCGTGTGGAAAAGTAAATTTTGCCATGTTCTGTGTCCCTACGCGTCCTCCATCATATGTTATGTGCGCATGATTAATATGCATATGTATTCCCCATGTTCGATTAATGACGCAATTACAGTTGTGTCCATCTCTAGTATGCCAGTTTCCAGTTCTCGTGAATACTACGAATATCAGGCCTATGTAAAGTTACGTTGCCACGTTTCCCAGTGTGCACGTTATTTCATTGTAAAGTTCCCGTTTCTAGGCCTCAAAAGGGCCTGGACACCAGATTCAGCTCCTGTCTCCTGAGCCCTCGCTGAGGAGCGATACAGCCCCCACCTGTATCCTCGACCCTTCACTTACTTCCTGCCTTGCAGTGCCCGGTTCAGCCTGGCTCTGCCTCTGAGTCTGCCAAGAGTATGTTATGATTCTAGTTATCAGTCCAGCCCTCCTTCTCTGCATTCCTAAGCTACTGAACCGCATCAATAGTTTCCGTCATTGTCTAGCCTTTACGTCTCCATGTAAGAGAAATACTGTATTAATGGTCATTTAATATTCTTCATCACGCACTACATGTAGAATAATGTATGCTCCAGTCTTAGAATCAAGTTAGCCTTTCCCCTCCTGACTTCTAGTTTATATCAACATGTTCTCTAAACATCAGATACTAGATACCGTTTAGGTACATGTCGCCCTGACTCCCCAGACTTCAGTCTCTGCTCCTAGCACAGAGTTCGTAGCCCCCAGCTTCTCCTAGTAATACGTCATTGCCAGTTTGCGCGCACCATCAGGTTAGAGGTCCCGGCTCCTTAGGTAGCCCCCTCCATGTTTCCGCCCCATTCATGACATATTCTGTTACGTTTGCATCACATGTCTATGTATACGCCTCTGTTACACCTACTTTCACCCTTATCTTTCGCGACTGCTATTGACCACACCCACTGCTCCGCCTATCGTATGTATTGTAATGCAACTGTTTTAGTATATATGATCGTGTATTGTTATTAAATGTTAGCGCGCTCATCCCAGATCCAGCCCCGGCAGCTGCCGGGCCCTGCCATCCTATTCCTATGCAGGTTGTCCTGTCCCTGTCCTTTATGCTGTAATAAACCTGCAAAACTCCTACTACCTCGAATCTTGACTCTTATTTATTGAGCTATCTGTTATTACTATGCCTAGTCAAACCTAGATCCGGTATTATTTATTTATATACCACAGTCGACGTCGAGGGACGTTTACAGGCCGCCGTCGAACCCGGTGTCTATCTCCTCGCCGTCGGCGTCGAGTGGACGACATAGGAGGGCCCGGCGTCGGCGCTCGCCGTCGAGGCGACACCGCCGTTCGCCGTCGAAGGCAAGGACGTCGTCGTCGAGGGGATCCTCGTCGTCGAGGTCGCCGTCGAGACGGAGGAGGTCTCCGGCGCCGAAGAAGTCGACGTCGAGACGTTCGAAGAGGTCGACGTCGAGACGATCGAAGAGGTTGACGTCGAGGCGTTCGAAGAGGTCGACGTCGAGGCGGTCGAGGTCGCCGTCGAGGCGGTCGAGGTCGCCGTCGAGGCGTCATCGCCCGTCATCGAGATTTAGAGGTTCGTCCATCTGGTCGGGGTCGACGTCGAGGCGGAGAAGCCGGTCGACGCCGAGGAGTGTGAAACGGTCGACGCCGAAGGGCCGCTCGCCGTCAAAGGACCCACGATCGACGTCTGAGCACCGATCGTCGACGTCAGGAGGTCGTAAGGACAGGCCAAGGACTGTGGGGGGCTCCCCACAGTCAGGACAGGATGGTGGCTCCCCGGGAACGGCATACTCCGAGGTGTATACCCCGAGGAAGCCTGCTGCACTGCCTTTGTTGCCTCCTTTGCCTAAGGGCCCGCCTCCGAGGGTTTCACCCCCTCCTACGTTGCCTCCTTTACCGGCGCCTCAGGCCCCGGTTCCAACTGTTCCTCCTCCCCCGGTTCCACCGCGATCGGTGTCGATGCCCAACCTCCCAACACCTCCGAAGAAGACTCCGAAGTCAAAGGTTCCTCCTAAACCCAAGACGTCCGACCCGGGGAGGCCGGCGGAGCGTCCCAGACCCAAGAGATCGAGTTCACGCTCAGGTAGAAGGGACAGGTCGAGGAGTGGACGCGGATCCTCCTCGAGATCCAGGCATCGCCAAAGGAGGCATAGGTCCCGGTCTCGTTCTGCCTCGGGGACCCGTTCCTACTCACCTACGTTGTCAGATTCACCGGAGACGAGGGTGTCACCGATTGATGACATTGGCACGTTCCAGGAGGTTCTCCTGCGCGGGGCGGCGAAGTTGGGGATCGAGGTTACGGCTCCTACGCCCTCAACTTCCGTGATCTTTGAGACATTGCATAAGAAACACTTGTCTCGCCCCCTACTGCCTCTGGTGCCAGGTCTACTTGAGCCGGCGGAACAACTCTTCCTTACGCCGGCGGTGGTGAAAGCTGCGCCTTCCAGGCTCTTGAAGAAATACAGGGCTCCTGAGTCGGACCCGGCTTTCTTGAGGAAGGACCCGACACCGGATTCGGTGATTGTGACGGCGGCTCGGAAGCTCCACGCCACCTCTCCGGCCTCCACCGTGCCTCCCGATAAGGAGAGCCGCTGGATTGACTCTGCTGGATGAAAAGCGTGTGGGACGTCCTCTGCAACGATGAAGGCCTCCAGTGATTCGGCGTTGTTAGGACGATACGACCGTGCGCTGTGGGACTCCATGGAGCGGTTTGCGGACCTCGTTCCGCGCGACCGGAGAGAGGATTTCATGGAGATCGTCCAGGAAGGGATGCTGGTTTCTAACCAGGCCATTAGCGCCGCGGCGGATATCTCCCTGCTGTCCGCGCATGGATACTGCCACGGTATCAATCAGAGGCGCCATGCTTGGCTTCGGTTGACGTCGCTTAAACCTGCGGCGCAACAACGTGTGGCTAATCTGCCTTTTTCCGGGGATACCCTTTTCGGGAAACACGCAGATGACGAGATGGCCAGGATGAAGGCCGAGGGGGAAACCCTGTTGGCGGTGGGCTTGGAGAAGCCCAAGGATAAGAAACCCTTCCGCCAATTCCAACGGCGTTTTGGGTCGCAGGGTCGAGGAAGGGGACAGTCTTCTGGGCAACATCAGCAGCAGCAACAACAGCAGCAGTACAGAAGACCCTTCCAGAAACGTCAGAGGGGTAGAGGTGCACAGCAGTCCTCTACCGCGACCAAGGGCCCGGCTGGGTCTCGACCCTGAGCAGTTACTTCCCCTTCGTCCGTTACCCGCTCCGGTGGGGGGAAGCATTACATTTTTTCTGGCAGAGTGGAGAAAAATTACTCAGGACAAGTGGGTGCTGAATATTGTTTGCAATGGATACAGTCTTCGTTTCACCAGCCCTCCTCCATCGATTCCTCCGATCAGCTCACAGTATCAACTGCGCGAGCTTCAGGCGGAGGCCGACATCCTGTTGAGGAAAAGGGCGATAGAGGTTGTACCTCTGTCTCAAAGAGGAAGAGGTCTGTACTCTCGGTTCTTTCTGGTCCGCAAGAAGGACAAGAACGAGTTCAGGCCCATTCTGGACTTGCGACAGGCAAACAAATGGATTCGCAGAGAAACGTTTTGCATGCTGTCGTTGCATCAGATTTATTCTCAGCTGCAATGGGGAGACTGGCTTTGTGCCATAGACCTACAGGATGCGTACTTCCATGTGCCCATTGCACACAAACACAGGAAGTTCCTGCGATTTCAAGTCGGCGCCAATCACTATCAGTACACGGTACTTCCGTTCGGGCTGAAGTCTGCGCCCAGGACATTCTCAAAATGCATGGCAGTGGTAGCGGCACACCTGAGGAAGAACAAGGTGTTTGTCTACCCATACCTGGACGATTGGTTGGTCAAGGCCTCCTCCTTCTCGGAAGCTCAAGCACACTTCCAGAAGACGTGCGTTCTCTTGAACAAGCTGGGGTTGCACATCAACATGTCCAAGTCTGTTCCAACTCCGGTCCAGTGCATCCAGTACTTGGGAGCCTCCATCAATACGCTGTCGGCAAGCGTGTCTCCTTCGGAAGAGCGACGTTTATCACTCCTTCGGAAGGCTCAGGCTCTCCTGTCCTCTCCATCCACGACAGTGATCACGACAATGAGGACGGTGTCTTCTCTGCTGGGATCGATGGCTTCTTGCATCTTCCTGACGCCACATGCGCGGCTGCACATGAGACCGCTGCAGGAGTGCTTGGAAGATCAGTGGGACCAGAGGAGAGGATCTTGGGACGACAGGATACGACTGTCTCTACATGCTCTTCAGTCTCTGAAGTGGTGGTGTTCGGCGGAGAATCTCCTCAGAGGGGTTCCCTCCCACAAGGACATTCCCACACAGACGATCGTGACAGATGCTTCTCTCCTGGGATGGGGAGCGCACTCCGGAGACCTGCAGATTCAAGGGACGTGGTCCCCTTCGGAATCCACGTACCACATCAATTTCCTGGAACTCAGGGCTGTTCACTTGGCGCTGAAGGCGTTTCAACCGTCCTTCCGGACCGACTCTCTGCTTGTGCAAACGGACAATACGACCACGATGTATTACCTCAACAAGCAGGGGGGCTCGAGATCGCGCACTCTGTCTCAGGAGGCGCAGACGATCTGGCACTGGCTTCTGGCTCGAGGACTCTCGATAACGGCCACTCATCTGCCAGGTGTGCAGAATGTTCAGGCAGACGAGCTGAGCAGACTGATTCAGGAAAACCACGAATGGGTCATAAACGACGAAGTACTAGGAGAAGTCTTCGCAAGGTGGGGAACTCCAGACATAGATCTGTTCGCCACCGCCGACAACAGCAAATGCCGAGACTTCGCCTCCATATACTATCAGCCGGGGACGCTGGGGAACGCGTTATGGATCAACTGGTCGAACAGCTTTCTGTACGCTTTTCCACCCATTCCCCTGATTCCAACGGTTCTCTTCAAGCTCTCCCAATCCAGGGCGAAGATGATTCTGATTGCCCCGGAATGGCCCAGACAGTGGTGGTTCACGGACCTGCTTCACCGGTCTCTCCTTCCTCACATGAAGCTGCCGTGCAGGCCGGACCTTCTCACGAAGTTCGGGGGGCGGATGGTGCACCCCAACCTCTCGTCTTTGAGTTTGGCGGCATGGCTCCTGAAATAGTGCAATATGGCCATTTGAATCTCCCAGAGGATTGTATGGACATACTGAAGGAGGCTAAGCGACCTTCCACTAGGACTTCTTATGCTTACAAGTGGAAGAGGTTTTGCTTCTGGTGCAAGTCTAAGAACTATGACCCTACGACATGCAAGGAAGATGTCATCCTTCCATATCTGCTACATCTGGCGCAGTCTGGCCTTAATGTCCATTCCATTAAGGTTCATCTGGCTGCTTTGACTGCCTACAGGAAATGCCCTTCACAGACTTCCTTCTTCCAGATCCCTGTGATCAAAGATTTTCTGGAAGGCTTGAAGAAAGTATTCCCTCCTGTCAGGCTTCCTTCGCCTTCATGGGACTTGAATGTGGTGCTGTCCAGGTTGATGAAGGAGCCTTTTGAACCTATTCATAAGGCTTCGTTGCAGCACCTGTCCTGGAAGGCGGCGTTCCTCGTGGCCATTACATCGGCCCGCAGGGTGAGTGAAATTCAGGCGTTGTGTTGCCAAGCACCTTATACTGTATTTCATGCTGCTAAGGTTGTTATGCGTACTCACCCTAAGTTTCTTCCCAAGGTTGTTTCTGATTTTCATATCAACCAGACTATCACTTTGCCTACGTTCTTTCAGAATCCTTCATCTCCAGCGGAAAGGTCTTTGCATTCCCTGGATTTTAGGAGGGTGCTGAAATTCTATCTGGATAAAACCAGAGACATTCGTAGGTCAGATCAATTGTTCATCAATTATGGATCAGTCAGGACGGGTCTTGCGACCTCTAAGCAGTCTATCTCTAGGTGGATTGTGTCCTGCATACAGCTGTGTTACCAAAAAGCTAATAAGACCTTAGGAGGTAAGCCTAAGGCTCATTCCACCAGGGGCAAGGCTGCCATGACAGCATTGCTCCGTAATGTTCCGATTGCAGAGATCTGCATGGGGGCCACTTGGAAGTCGGTTCATACCTTTGCTAAGCATTACTGCCTGGACACTGATGCTAGGGCAGATGCTCAGGTTGGACAGGCTTCGCTGCGAAATCTGTTCGCACAATAGTGGTGTTGATTCTCTTTTCTCCACCGCCGCTTTGGTGTGGGGATGGGCTTGCCATTCTATTCACTAGATTATGACTATACACAGAGATCCCCTACTACAGAAGGAGTAGTTTCTGTCCTGTAACTCCAGTTCTGTAGTAGGGGTATCTCTGTTATAGTCATAAGCACCCTCCCTCCTCCCCGGTGGAGAGAGACATATTCCTTTATGGAATGCTACAGGTCTGGCGTGTTACGCCTTCAAAAAGAACTGAAACTAAGTTGGACCTGCTATGCATTCTGGGATACTGGGAGAAGGTTCTGGAAGATTCTCTTAAAGGCACAGTATCCTGTTTTGAGCCACATAATGGCAGCCTATGGGGCTTGTCTGTCCAGGTTCTTCTCTCTATCATTCATGAGGGATTTTGCTTGTAAAGCAAGGGAAATCTGTACAGGCTTTTGCTGTTTTGTGGATTTTATGGTGGAATTTCTAGTTGAAGTACTGGACAGTGTAGCCTTTTAGGCTGCATTATCTGTCTTTAAATTCTCTCTTAAGTGTCTATGCTTTTCTGCATTTTTTGACACTGTAAGAGATTATTTTTGATTGCTCCGGGGTCCACGCACATGGGCGGGACTATCCGGGGTCCACGCACATGGGCGGGACTATTCACTAGATTATGACTATAACAGAGATACCCCTACTACAGAACTGGAGTTACAGGACAGAAACTACTCCGTCCCTTCTGCAGTGAAGTGCACTTCATCTCGCCTATACACACTTGGCATATCAAAACGGATACTATTATGATTTATAGAGCCCATGCCATGGGCACAAAGAAATTCAGAAACTGTTTTATTGACATGCTTTTGGGATTTGTCAGTCTAAGGAAAAAAAACTCTTTTGACCATTGCCATTTTTGCGTTTGACAACTGTGAAAAGTTCTCCGTCATTTGCATTTCAAGCACAACCCTTTTGATTGTACATAGGTCATTACCGCAACAGTGCATTATCACCAGGTTTGGGTGCTTGCAATCCGAAATGCTCTCAACTATTGGTAACAATGCCACTTCATACCTTTATGACCAATGTAAGTTATGTCCAGGTTTGGAAATCCAAGATTTTTGTCAGTACCATAATTAATGGCATATTCTCTAGCCCAGGGGGTGAAGCTGTGTCTCAAAATCCAGAGGCGATCCATGGTGCAGTATGGAGATCTCAGTCCCAAGAAGAGTGCTCAGCAGAATAAGTAAGCTCCACGAGCAAGATGAAGTTATAGGATGATTGAAAAATAGGAGAGTGTCAAAATTATAAATGTCATTGGTAGATTTTTAGCAGTTACAAAGGTAGGGTAGGTTGTGACCCACTGCTGTTTGTATGGTGCACAGTTACTTCATAAACAGTATGATCTTTTCTATTGGGTTATTTTCAAGTTTTGGTACAGTCTTGCGAGACAAAAGGAGGCACGACTGCCCCCTCTGACTGGACGTGAGAGATTGCATACCTGGCTCTTGCAAGCTTCTTGCCACCGACGATGATGGGATTTCCCTGGCTCTCGCGAGACTCCCTAGAGTTTTTAGGAAAAATAAAGGGAAGCATAAACAAATAACATAGATTATAAAAATAGATTATAAAACCATAGAGCTCTGAAAAGAGCAATTTTTGTAAAAAAATTTTACCAACTTCAAATCTTTTTTTGTGTTTGCTAATTTAAAACTTTTTTTGTAGTTTTAAATTTTAGAAAGGGGTAGAACTAAAACTTTCAACTTGGGGGGGGTAAACACATCTCCTTAAAAACTAAAAGGAGACCATTCTGGAAAAAATAACTACTGCCTATGGGGGCATTTGTGATCTTGAACAAGCTTGTTCTGTACAGACCTACTTGTTTCAGATGGCACAAATTAGCTGCTTTCCTAAACAGAAAAAAAAACATGCTTTATTAAGATAAGCAGGGTTGTTTCTGCTTCAGCAATCAAGACCTGGGCAGGAACAGTATCTTCAGGTTGAAATAAGGAGAAAACCCATGAACAGTTGTCTAGCTCCATATCATGACCTATCTTTGCCCGAGCAAGCCTTTGTGGATGCATAGACTTGAGCTGGCTCCACATGCCTGTGGTACTCATTTTTTTTTTTTTTAATGTTTAAAGACCTTTATTGCACAAGATTTCGGTTACACAGCTGTAGTAGCCTATAACCCATGGGGCCGGCAGCATAGAGTGACGTTCAGATTAGATGTAATAAAGATAAGCATAACACAGCCTTTCGGCCGGCAACCCTGGGGTCCGGCGGCGTAATGTAATATACACATGTAGACATCTCGTGATAAATGATGTGTCTAATCAGCAGGTCTGTGGGTTTTATTTTTCTTATCTGTTTGTGCTGCTGTAGATGTTTCGATGTATCTACGGCATCTGTGCTATATGAGTGGGAACCCATGTCCAACGTATGGTCAGTGTGAAGTTACTTCTGTCAGGTACTGCGTGGATTGGTACTAGAGGAACTGGCAAGCGGTCATCCGGGAAATCGATAGAATGGCTGCTGGTGTTTGTTGGCATAGCTCACTATGGCAAGGAAATAATCGCGTAAGGTCAGTGGTGTCGAACAGGGACTGCCGCTTCCAAGGCCAATGCGCCCAGCGGTCCGTCATGTGTGGAGTTCCCCAGTGACAGCAGTGTAAGCATGGGTGGCAATGGCAAGAAGCAACGCCTCAGTTCGGCCATCATAGCCTGAAAGTGGTGTTTGTCGCAGTCACGTCCCGCAGACCATGTGTGGTATGGGCTGCATTATGTCACTACAGTGGGAGTGTGCAGTGTCAGCGGTGTCCAGCAGTGTGACGGTAGCGTGGGTAATGTTGTAGTCTATAGCAATAAAAGGCCTGGTCCGGGAACTTGACCAGTAGGCTAACAATTATATAAACCAGAACAGTGGAGGGGTAGTAATAGGGAAATAAATGGAAAGAGTAAATGTCAGTCAGTGCGTTAGGGGGGAGGTTGTCGCAGCCGTGGCGGGGGGGAGGGGGTCGGCGGGTCCAGGGTAGGATGCGGCGGGATGGTGATTCGAGCGCCCGGCGATCGGAGCACAGGTCCATGGCCCGTGTCGTCAGGGCGGTGTCAGGGCAGCAGGAGCGATCCAGCAGCACTTCCTGGGCCCTGCGCCTAGAAAGCGTGACAGGCCCGAGCGTGGGGGGAGTCGGTCCGATCCCAGCAACTCGGCATGTGGTGTCGGCTATAGTGTTGTTTGGCGTGAGTGCGGGGGATGATGCGGATCTAGTACGCGCAGCGCCACAGGGCAGTGGGAGCTCCGGTGGTGGCCTGGGTACGGCGGTGTCCTGGAGGGGGCGGTGGCAGGAACAATAAACGTGGATGTGTCTTGCAGTGTCTTGCGCTAATACAGAGGTTTGGGGCAGTTCGACTCAGGTTACACCCTGTTCCAAACAGGCCTGTTGGAAGGATTTGAGGAGGTCGTCCCAGAGGCGTGCAATGGGGTATTTCCGGGCCTGCCGTTTCCTCCCGGAGGAGCACCGTGCTCTCCGCCCGTGCCCAGTTAATGAAGGACGTGTGCCAGTGTCGGACATGTGGTGAGGTGGTGGCTTTCCAGTGCTTAGTAAGTAAACGTTTAGCCGTAATCGACCCATATCCCAGAACCGGGTTAGTACTCTGTTCAGTTTTGTGCGTTTGTAGAGTCCCAAGATGCAGGCCTCCCACGTTCGTGGCACTTGTTCGTCAGTGCTCTGTGTGAGTAGTGATATGACCACATCCCAGTACGATTGGATACTAGGACATTGCCAAAGCATATGAAGGATATCTGCTCCTATCAGGGAACACCGCGGACAGGCAGTGTCGGTAACTGCAAAGTATCTATTGATCCTGTCAGGTGTGAGATAGGCTCGATGTAAGATGTAAAACTGGATAACTTTGAAACGGGGGTTCCGTGGGATGTTAATTGGTCCTGCCAGTACCATTGCCCACTCCTTGTCGGTCCAGTCCCGTCCCCTATCCACTGCCCACTTCTCACGCAGCTGCGAGGTGGAAGGTTGCCTATGGATCAATAGGGCCTGCACCAGCCAATGTATTATGTGGGAGCCGTTGCCCATAACATGTAAGTATTGCATGAAGTGATGCGTTGGCATCTCCTCAGTCACATCGCCCCATGCGGTGGACAGCGTGTGTATGAGGTACGCGTGCAATAAGAATTGCCCGTTCGGTAGATTCGTGCTTGCAGTAAGAGCCGCAAAAGAAAGCAGAGCCCCGTCCTCGTAGAGGTCTCCCAGCGTGTCCACTCCCGCCCGTGTCCAGCTGGTTAGCATGGCCTCTGTCTGTGCTCCCGTTGTCCTGGGAGTGCCCAATAGAGGGATCACCGGGGCATAGGGCTTCGTTGCTCGAGTGAGTCGTAGACAACGGAGGAAGCACTTACGCGCCACTGCTACGTGTAGTTGAGAAGGACAGGTGGACTGGGTCAGGGGATGGAACAGCGTGCAAATCTGCGTTTGCGTCCAGGTGGTGGCGTCTGTGGCCGTGTCGTCCAGATTTTTACCGCAGAGCCATCCCGACACCCACTGCATCTGTGCTGCTAGGTAATACAGTTCCATGTTAGGGACCGCCAGCCCTCCCGATTCAGTGGTCATGTATAGTTTCGTCAGTGCCACACGAGGTCGGCCCGCGTTCCAGACAAGACTTCGAAGTAGAGTCTCCAGGTCTCGAAACACTCTGTTGGGAGCATACGCCGGAATGTTAGCGAAATAGTACAATAGCCTTGGTAGGACTATCATTTTGGCTAGTGCTACGCGGCTCGGGTCATTCAGAGGTAGCGTCTTCCAGAAGCCTATTTGGGCACAAATAGAGGCTATCGCCCGCATCAGATTCCCCTCTAGGACATCTGTTGGGTTCCGGTAGATTTGGATCCCCAAATAGCGGAACGTGGTGGAGTACCATTGCAGCCTCTCACCGCCGAGACGTATATTGCCTTCCGGCGTGTCCGGGTGGAAGGAATAGGCTCCTGACTTGGACCAATTGACTCGTAGTCCCGACATGATTTCGAAGGTGCGGAAGATGTCAGCTATAGACCAGGGATGTTAGTTAGATCTTTAACATACAGTAGCAGGTCATCTGCGTACAGTGAGATCACATGAACGCCATCGGGATTCCCCAGTCTTCTCCCCGTGTCCGGAGAATCGTGGCCTGGGGCTCCATGGCCAAGGAGAACAGTAGGGGGGACAGGGGGCAGCCTTGTCTGGTACCTCTCCGTACACGGATGGTGTCAGATAGCAGTCTGTCGGTGCGGACACGAACCGTAGGTTTTTGGTAAAGTAGGTCCACCAAGCTCTCGTAATCGCCACCCAGTTCGAATTTTTCCATCACTGCTCTCAGGTATGGCCACTCCACAGAATCAAACGCTTTCTCGAGGTCCAACACTAGACATCCCGCCCGCGGCCAGTGTCGGACGGCATATTCCTGCAAGCGGAACAGGCGGCGTATGTTATAAAAGGTGTGGCGCGCCGGGACGAAGCCGTTTTGATCGCGGTGTACTAGGTGTGGGACCAAGGGGGCCAGTCGTCGGGCCAGGGTGGAGGCGAGTATTTTGTAGTCCGTGTTCAGGAGGGCCAGGGGGCGGTAAGAGCCCACTTGCGTATTATCTCTGCCTGGTTTAGGTATAGATATTAGATTGGCTTCATTAAGCGAGAGAGGGAGTGACGAGTCTTCCTCAGCCGCAGCGTACATCTTCAGGAGCTCTGGAATAAGAATGTCCGAGTCAGCCTTATAGAATTCGGCCGGTAGCCCGTCAGGGCCAGAGGCCTTGCCATTGGACAGTTTAAATATGGCCTCACGTAGCTCCTCCGGTAGAAGTGGGGCCCCAAGCTCGTCTTGTTGTGAAGTGGTCAGATGCGGCATCGGAAATGCCTGTGGTACTCATATTATACTGTTTGTTTCTACATCTCTGGCTGAACTCCTTCTTGCAAAGTTTGCAGGTGACATACTTTGCCGAGACATGTTTCTGCCACTTGGCCTGCTGTCATAAAATTGCCATACGAAAGGCTCTTTGGCAGGTTGCGGTGGCTCAGGTACTTCAACAGCACAATGCTGCTCATTAGAATCTGATGAAGACATTTTTTGTGCCAAAAAAAAAAAAGCAAACGGAGCTAGACAACAAGGTCTACCCACAGCAAGCTCCAACAGGAAAATAAACTAAACACATGCAATCGACCTTTTAAAAATAAAGAAAGCCATATGAACCACTTACAACTCTTGCTTGGGATGTTTTTCCTTTTCCGAACCTCTTGTGAGACACTTGTGAGCGTCTCTCAAGATCGTAAAAAAATGATTGCTTTATATATTGAATGGAACAATTCTTAATTATTTTTTTTAAGTTAATCAGCATCTCTAATGTCTTAGTGTGTTCAGAATTTCAGAAAAACACTGTTTTTAAGTTAATTCAAAATGTACGATCTTGTGAGTGATTTAGTAGGCCGAACTTTAAGTACATATCCCTCAGAGTCCACACATGGGATTGTGTTCTCGACTCCTGCAAGTGTCTCGTGAGAGTTATCAGTTTGTAAAAAATAAAATAAATAACAAACCTATCTAAAAGATTCCTTAATATAGATTATATTAAGAACTCCATACAATACTTAAAAATGAAATTTATTACTCAACCATCTCTAGAGTGTCCCATGAGTGAATGGTTAGCCTATTGTAAGAGTAATGAAACACCTTAAAAATACATTTACGTAGTGAAAACTAATATTATACATGAATGCAAAACCGATTACTATCTTTCTGAATTATAAGTACAACTTTAATGTAAAACCAGATACAAAGACTATGAAAAGTATGGTATTGTAATATAAATGAAATTGCTGCAATGATGTCTCAATATGAACTGAGGAGATGGTCAATCTCTACATAAATATTGTTGTATTACTCTGTTTTGTACTCAGACATGTTTTAGAAACAGTTTGCAAACTGTGAAACATTTCCTGTTATATTACAATACAAAAGCCATTCCCTTTCAAAATAATGTCAGCCGCCAGGATATATTATTCTGTTATTTTGCCACTTAAAAAAAAAAAAACTAGCAATTAGTCGATAAAAACAAAGGTTAAAGTGATGTTATAGTTAGATGTAATAAAAGATTTGAAATTTACTGAAACAACCAAAGGTTAAAATAACATTATAGTTAGGTGAATTTCTCAGCAACAACATTAATGTTTTGAACCCAAAAAAACTCTAACTTTAACTTGCGCCCCGGCAATCACTGCTTATGACATCACATGTCATCACTCATAACATGTTCTATCACATCATGAAAGACGTCACTGGTGATATCTCAAATGACATAATTGTTGGTATCATTGAAGACATCATCCAACTTCATTTTCCAGCATATTGCTCTAAAAATTACTACGGCATTAAAGGCCTGATAGTTGTACAAAATAGCTCAGGGGAATATCAGCTATCATTACTGCCATCACAGACACAATTCCCTTAGGTCCAAAAAAAGTGCATTATGTGCAACATTTACCCTATACTATACACTTTACAGCTGGCATAGTTCACATTAACAATGAAACACAGATATATTGGAAACCCTCATTTAGCTTGGTGTTCAATCTGTATACAACTGTTCACAAAAAGCCAAGTTCCTAAAAATAGTGAATGTCGGTTCTAAAGCAAATGACCTATGGACAGCTTTTATCTGTATCAAACCCCTGAAAGTAACCAAACCTAGATTGAGAAATTTGGTTGCCATCAGTAGACAACTGCGTACTGTAAACAGTGCTTACTCTCTTTATTGGTGGGGGGTGGGTGGGGGTTACTTTATACCCACACTGTACTGTTTACAAACAGTGAAACATATCACAGAGTATTAAAAAGTATCTACTAAGAACAGTGTATACAAAAGGCACTATTTGCTAAAAATAACATAGATCTGAAGGTGCTGAACATCCTTCTACCTGCACCCTTTATACTGTTGTAAAAATGTTACAGATAACCCATCTTCTTTCTCAAAACAAGCACATGTATTCAGGTTAGTATCCGGTGCACACAGTCTTCTAAATTACGCAGACATTGTCATGATGATACGATTCTGTCTAACTCAGGGCTGCCTACAAAAGTGTGAATCTACTATGTTGACTCTCTTAACCCTGTTGAAATCCTTCTCTGCAATACCAAAAAACTTGTGTGGTACATAATGAATACACGTCATTAACTGTCACCATCACACAAAGTTACTCTTGAATACAAAGATTTATAACTTGTTCAATACCTCTACACACCTATGGTGTATTAGGAGCAGATATATTAAGTAAACACTTAACATCCATTAGCTGTTCCCATTCTGTACAAAATTAAGTAGACAAGTAATATGGCACTTACCCACTACTATGTCAATTATAAAACAAACTAACAAACTCATTGGAGGATGTCATCGGTGTTTAATTACACATGGCAGTCGCTATTGTGTCATTATAATTAGGTCAGAATTTTCGTTCAAGGGCATTTTTGTTTCTTCAACAACATTGCTGCTGTTTGCTTAATCTGCATGAAACATTCCAACCAAAGGTTAATTCTCTTTGGCTCATTTGTGCAAAGTTTTGCACCAATTCATCACTATGGCCAAGAAAAAGGGGGGTTCTAGAAGATCAATTTCCTTCATTAATTCCCATGCGAAAATTTGTTCTACAATACAGAAAAAACGGCTGGATAGAATAACATCAATTTTGGTGTAAAGTTAGAACTTTACTCAGAAAGCATGCTTTTTGTTATTTTGTGGAAATCCGTTCAGCCGTTTTAGAGAAATTAGAGTTTTAAGTGGGTGATCCTGGAGAGCATGAATGGATTTCTGGACTATTGTTATAGAGATATGTTTCCCCATTTAAAGTGGATCGGCAGATCTTGATTTGCTGTCCACCACATATAGAATATTTTATGCCCTCCCTTTTTCAGAACTCAGGCCCTCAGTTGCTGAGTCGTAAAAAAAAAAAAATGAAAGGCAATTTAAGGGAAGAGGTTGGGTGCACCTTGACTCCCAAGGCCATGCGAAGGGGTCCGAAACGGACACTTCCTTAACTAAAAATTTAAAACAGAATTATTTTGGTTCATGGATACTGCGGTTCCAATGCCAGCTACAGCAGTACCCAGTGGGGTTGCCCTCCACCTCCATGAAATCAAAACAGTTTAAAAAAAGATACAATGAGAAAGGTCTGGTCATCGATACGACCCTGAGACTACCCACTACTGTGCAGGCCATAGGTCGTGCGCAGTGAGGTTTGGCCGCCGGCAGTAGATTTGTGCAGGACAAACCCTTGCTCTGCATGACTGAAGGCTGTGCACAGCAGGATGTTGGTTGCCTGTGAAGGGGTTGGTGCCCATTGAGAGTTGGCACATGGTCTGTCTAGAGGTCACTGCATGTTCCCAAATCTGCTGTGCACATCCAAAGGCCATGCACAGTGGAGACTGTGCCAAGCCTGGCGAGGGGGTTGGGCTCCGGCATGGGTTTTTGAAATGAAATGAAATGAAATGAAAATGAGTCTTGTAAAGCGCACATAGCTGCCCAGAGGCGTCCAAGCGCTGAGTACTGACCGTGTGTTGTCAGCTGAAATAGTGAGCAGAACGAAAACAACTATTTATTAAACAAAAAAGTTTTCAACTGTTTCTGAAAGAAGTAAGGTTCGAATTGGATCGGAGCTGAAAAGGTAGACTATTCCATAACTTGGCCACATTCAGGGAAAAAGAGCGACCTCCTGGTCTAGACCTGTTTACCCTTGGCACAACAGCACGTAAGGCCTTAGTTGATCGTAGCTGTCTGCCGGGAAGGTAAGGGGTGATTAGAGGGCGACTGATCACTGGACCAGTGTCCCAAAACGATTGGTGTGCCACACAAAGAGATTTAAAACTAATCCTGTCTTTCACCGGGAGCCAGTGCAGACTTGCCAATCCGGGTTTCACAGAGGTCCTGCGGGGAATCTGCAGCAGGGTTCTGGCGGCACAGTTTTGAATCACCTGCAGCTTTCTTAATGTGAGTTCTGGGGCTCCAAGGTACAGTGCGTTTCCAAAGTCCAGCCTGGAAAGGATCAATCCTTGAACCACTATTTGTCTTGCCTCAAAAGGTAGCAAAGGTAAAATCCTCCTCAGCATTCTAATGAGGCCGAAACAAGTGGCAGATAGTACAACCGCCTGGTGGTCGAACGTCAAGGACTTATCCAGCCAGACACCCAAGCTCTTGATGGACTCGGGCAGTGCCCAAGCAGGCTGGCCAGATCTGGTCGATGGCAGTGGGCGCCGAGTGGCCCAGCAGCATGACCTCTGTCTTGTCCCCATTCAATTTGAGACAAGACAGGGTCATCCAGCTCTTAACTTCACTCAAGCAGCCCACCAGATCCACTGTGCCCGCAGGGTTTCCAGCCCGCGCCAATGAGACCACCAGCTGTGTATCGTCCGCATAGGTCACGATCTTAATACCATAAGGGCGGACGATCCCAGCCAGCGCCCTCATATAGACATTAAACAGCGTCGGGCTGAGTGAGGAACCCTGCGGGACTCCACACTCCATAGGCCTGCTGGTGGAGGTGATATTACCCTCAAAAACTTGGAAGTTTCTATTGGTTAGGAATGAACAGATCTATTCTAACGCTCCTCCTTGGATCCCAATGTCCCGGAGACGCTGCAGTAAGATGGTATGATTTACAGTGTCAAAAGCGGCACTTAGATCGAGGAGGATGACTGCCACTGATCCTCCCCGATCCAAGATGCCCCTTGTTTCCTCCAAGACTGCCAGCAAGGCCGACTCCGTCCCATGCTTGGGACGAAAGCCGGTCTGCGAGGGGTCAAGGAGGCTGTTATTCTCCAGGAAATTGTTCAGGAGGCTGTTAATATACTTTTCCAGTAATTTGCTAGCCCATGGAAGCAGGGAGATTGGACGATAATTGCTGAAGTTGTTACTATTCAGATTGGGCTTTTTGGGAAGTGCCTTTACCCTAGCCTCTTTCCACCTGGGTGGAACTATATTGGTGGAAATAGAGGCATTGAGCACCTTTAGTACAACCGGAAGGATGGTTTGACTGACGGTCCTTAGGAAGCTCGGAGGGGCAGGGTCGCTTGGAGAGCCAGATTTTACCTGGGTCATCAATGTGGCTAATAAGTCCAAGCCCAGCAATGGAAATGTGTCCAGCACTGGTGGCATATTATCTGACGCACTATATGTGGCATGTCCGGAAATGACTGCTGGAGTATGTGGTTGAATATTTGGGAAAGCAGAGTATATAAGATCTATTTTATAAAAAAAATAGTCTGCCAGCTCATTGCACCGGACTTGTAAATTGTTACTGTTTATGGGGGGATGGGGAATAACTGTGAGGCTTTTTACTATTCTATAAAGTTCCTTGGAGTCGGATCTGGCATCAGTTATCTTTTTTGTATAATATAGAGATTGAGCGTTCTTAATCTCCCGCTTATATTCCCTAATGGAACTTCTATATTTAGCTTTGTCTAGATCTGTATAGTCCAGACACCATTTCCTCTCCAGCCTTTAACACTTCCTTTTTATCTCCCTACGCTCTGTGGTATACCAAGGGGCAGAGATCCTAGCTCTTTTGGCCTGAGTTGTTTTCACTGGAAGAATAGAGTCCAATGACTGGGTTATCCAGTTGTTAAAAATGTCATTGGCAGCCGTCGGGTCTGTAGAAATGAAAGGCATAGTGGCTTGGAGTTCGTGGACCCACTTGTCTGTAGACAATTTGGGCCAGTTTCGGGCTTCACGTAGTCCTGTAGAAAGCACAGGCAATTTAGAGGTATACCAGGTTAGCGGGACAAGTCGATGGTCTGTCCATGGAAGTACAATAGGGGGCTCTATCACTAGGTCCGCACAGTTGCTAAACACCGGGTCCAGCAAATGTCCTTTCACATGTGTGGGTGAAGGGACTAGTTGGGTCAGCTGCAATGCAGATAGACCAGCGATTAGTTCTTGGGCAGCATGGTCAGTTATATCTTCAAAGTGCATATTTACGTTGCCCAGCAACGTAAAGTTGGCTGAGATGGTGGCAAGATCTGCAACTGCTGAGGGCACAGAGTCCAGGAATACAATAGAGGTGGAAATGCATCGGCATGTGAACCTGTCTTTAAATACTATAGCTAAGCCTCCTCCCTTCCCTGACGAGCGGTCTGTTCTGACTACTTGATAGCCCTGTGGTAATGCTTGGATGAGGTCAGGCGCAGAAGACGAGGTGAGCCATGTCTCCGTAAAAAAGACTGCATCCGGATTATGATCTTCAAGCAATAGGGCTATTTCTGATTGATGCTTGATTGATGCTTGGGCAAGGACCTACAATTTAAAAGATGCATCTTAAAAGAGTGCCGGTGTTCAGTGGTTATAGTGCTTCTTGAGAGGGTATTGCAATGTTGACAATAAGAGGGCACATTCAAAGGATGATACAGATGGTGACAATCTCCTTTTGGCGTGGGTCTCAAGCTAAGTAGTTCATTAGGGGTATATCCTGTATGAGGGCTGACAAAATAGCCAGGGGTTGTGGCCCCTGGCCCCGTCCGGTCGCGGACGGGCGCAGACGGGCTTGCCTTCGGCGCGCCGCCGGCGCGGACGGGATGACAACATCCCTTTATACAGGTAAGAGGCGGGTGGGAGGCGACCAACAACTCGAGCGCCAACCCAGATTTCCCCCAATATGGCCTCCTGAAGCTCTGCCTCACCAAGCGTCAGCGCTGACTCTGCTGCGCTGGGAGCGGGGACGAGTGAAAGGAATCCCTAGTCAGGTACAATTAAAATAAATGCAAAACGAGGTTTTGTCAGGCAAGGTAACAAAATGCACACATTTAAAAACTGAGTACCCCCGGCTCACGCATCAAGGGTTCAACACGCGCTAGTAGTCAGCGCGCTCGCGCCTTCCTTCAGCTTTTTATGCCTGGGGGCGGGCGGGAGGCGGCCAACAACTCGAGCGCCAACCCAGATTCCCCCAATATGGCCTCCTGAAGCCCTGCCTCACCAAGCGTCAGCGCTGACTCTGCTGCGCTGGGAGCGGGGACGAGTGAAAGGAATCCCTAGTCAGGTACAATTAAAATAAATGCAAAACGAAGTTTTTTCAGGCAAAGTAACAAAATGCACACATTTAAAAACTGAGTACCGCCGGCTCACGCCTCAAGGGTTCAACACGCGCTACAGGACCTGGCCTCTGATCCTCCTCTGTGCACAGCTTTGACCATGTGCAGTGTGAAGTTTGGAGTCTGCTGGGGGAGGGGGGTATGAAAGGATGAACTAGCCAGAGGTTGGCCCCCAAGGAGAGTGGGACACCCGCCAGACTTTGGGTCAAGTGCCGAAGTGTATACACAGCAGGGGTGATTGGCCACAGGTTTCCCTTGGGGGTTGGGCTCATGGTTAACTCTGAATAGGATCTGAAAAAAACATGAAATTCAATGAAAAATACAAACGTTAACCAGACATGTGGGTGTGTAGAATAGAAATAGCATAAGCCATGAAGGCAAGTGTAGTTGTACATGTTGAAAGTTATGTGGTTACAAACTAGTATAGTTTGGGGTGCAAGTTGTACTCCATGTTGAAGGTAAAGGCTGAGGGCGCACCTCATGTGGGTTGCAGAGGAATGTTTCAAAGTGGGTTCTGACTTAAATCCAATGACTATCATAAAACAATCTGTGAGAAGAGCAAATGCTGTTGACAATAGAATATCCCCTTGTTGATGTCAGGGCTATGCCCATATTAAATAGTTGTAATAAAGTGCTAGAGACAATTTCAATGTAACAAGGATGTGGTGGCGATGGCGAAAGTTATAGTTACCATAGGGCCAGGCGCTGCCAGCACAGGTAACAGCAGTGGGGCAGGGCGGGTGTTGGGGGGGAGGTGGGCCGAAGATGGGATAGGGAAAGTTAAATTAAAAAAAAACACTTACCTTGCGCTTGCCGCATAGCCGACTGGGCCAGGCGGCGTGTGTAAGGTAAGTGGTTTTAGTTCTTTTTTAATTTACTTTCCCAATCCCGTCATATGCCAACTTCCCCTCCACCCGCCTTGCTGCCCACCGCCCCTGCCCCCCTACAGCTGTTACCTGTGCCAACTGCGCCTGCTTAGGACACAAGTTATAGTTACTTGAGAGCACTATAACTATAACTGCTGAATTTCTGTGATTTTGTGTGTGTAAATTCTGAACCTAACTATAACGTTCCTGTAACCTTTGATTTTTTTTTTGTGTGCATTTCTAAGGTTTTTTCAAAATTCTATTTAGTAACTATAATGCCCTTGTCACCTTTGTTTTTTTCAGTGAATTTCTAGTTTTTAATGCTATTTTCTAACTGTAGCGTCCCTATAACCCTGTTTTTTTTTCAGTGAATGTCTACGTTTTTAATGCTGTTTCCTACCAATAACGTCCCTCTAACCTGGGTGTGTGAGTGGGTGTGTGAGTGGGTCTGTGAGTAGTTGCGTGGGTGTGTGATTGGTTTTCTTTGTCTCTGAATGGGTGTGGGAGTGGCTGTATGGGTGTGTGAGTGATTGTGTGGTTATGTGAGTGCGCGTGTGGCTGGCTGTGTGGCTCTGTGAGTGTGTGTGAGACCGCCTGTGTGGGTGTGTGAGTGGTTGTACAGTGGGTGAGTGAGTGGTTTCATGGGTGTGTATGTGGGCCCTCGCTTGATGAATCACTCAGAAATTTTGCAGACAGCAGCTGAAGTGACTGGCACACTAGTTTTGAACATTTCATGATGATTCGTGAAACGAACCCCAAAACTATTAGCAAAGCAAAAAATGATTTTACTTTGGAAACTAGGTCCTAATTATAACTACCTACTGCCTAACGCTGCGGGGTTCCACATGACCCCTCTCAGGCCCTGGGAACGCCACCTCCCTGAGACTATTTCTAAAATGAGTGCAGGTGAGGCCTGTATGGCTTCCCACGCAGCCCCAGGGACTGCCACCTCCCCGGGTCTTCCTTTAAAATGTACGCGTGTTTGCCCTGGGGTTCCCCTGCCCTTAGGATTGTCAGCACCCCAGTGCAAATGTATTAATGTGACGGGGTCCACAATGCACCCCGCATCCCCAGGGACCGCCAACTCCCCAGAGCTACATATGACATAAATGTGGCGGGGCCACAAGGCCCCTGCACCGCCGGGGACTGCCACCTCCCCAGACCTAATTGTAATATTAATGCTGGGGTGGGCTTCCGCCCCCTGAAGCCCCGGGGACAGCAACCTCCCTGGGGATTAATATGAAATTAATGAGGGGGCATGCCTCACCTCCTGAAGTGAAAAAAATGCGGGGACACGTGGGGCACACCCAGGGTCCCTCACCACCTCCATGGGGCTGTGACCTGCAATGGAAGGGGGACACGGGCCCCCTCAAGGAGCCATTGATGGCCCTTTGGATCACCATCTCCCAGGGCCTCTCCTGCTGTGTCCACGGGTGCCCACCCCTGGGTCATAGCTATATGTTATGGCTTGGCGGGAGCTTTACCGGTCCCTCCAAGCCGTAACAAACTGCTCCGCTTACAGCACAAAAATGCTCTTGTTTGCTCAGAGCAGTACCAGCTCCTGCGGGAGGCGGGGAAACAGCAGGGGCCAAGAGGCTCCCCCTGCAGTCCACACCACTTAAATGTGGGTGCCCTCAGTGGGACCAGGGCAACCACACTAGCGGCCGAACCCCAGGGGATGGGGTTCCCAGGGCTGAAATCGGCCAGGTGGGCGGGATGTAGCCCCACTTCTATGTTTTTAAAAAATATAAAATTCAAAAAGATTAAGGCCAGGCCCCAGCGGTTGGGGTCCCTGGGGCTGAAACCCCCAGGGAGGGGCACCACACGGCCACCTCCCATTATTTAGTTTAAACAAATTTAAAGGCCAGGCTTTGGGGGATGGGGAGGGGGGGCTGCTTGACCCCCCCTTTAATTTATAAAAATGTTTTTTTTTTTAAAGGACAGGCCCTAGGGCGTGGGGTCTCTAGGGCCCAAATTGGCCCAGGGAAGGGGGCCACATGCCCCCCCTCCCATTATAAATAAAAAGAAATTGAAAATAAATGCAGGACCAGCAAGTTGGCCTAGGCCTCTCCACCTTTCTCCACCATTCTGCAAACGCACCTACTGGTGCACAGCTGGTTGGGGAATTAAGTTCTCTTGGGTCCAGAGGGTCCTTGGGGGTCAACAAGACCTCCTGTTACCTCCAGTAAGACCCACACAGCCTAATTGCTAAGATGACTTCGGAAGCCATGCCTCCTTTCTCCATCATTCTGCAAACTCGCCTCCTGCGCACTGATGGCTGGCGGTTGAAATCCCCTTGACTCCAGAGGGGGCCAACAAGCCCTCCTGTTACCTCCAGTCAGTCCCACACAGCTGATTGATGAGATGACTTCTGAGGCTACGCCTCCTTTCACCACCACTCTTCAAACTCACCTCCTGTTGCACTGCTGGTTGGGGGTGAAGTACCCTTGGTTCCAGAGGGTACTAGGGGGCCAACTACCACTTCTGTTACCTCCAGTAAGTTCCACTGAGCACGATTGCTTTGAGGACTTTGGCGGCCACGCTCCCTTTGGCTACCACTCTACAAACACACCTCCTGCGCAATACTGATTGGTTGATGAAGTCCTCTTGGATGCTGAGGGACCCTGGGGTCCGAGAAGCTCTTATATTACCTCCAGTAAGTCCCTTACAGCAGGAGCCCTGAGAGCTGGACACAGGCCTGCCCCCTTTCTCAACCACTCGGAAAATGCGACTACCAGTTAAAAAACATCTAAATTCACTTAAAAAGGTATGGTATAGCTAGGAAAATTATTTTTAAAAACCTTTCGAAATTCACTGAAAAAAACAAAGGTTACAGGGATGTTATAGTTGGAAAATAGAATTTAAAAAACCTTAGAAATTCACTGAAAAACACCAAAGGTTACAGTTGGAGTTAGGCTCAGATTTCCCTCGTACAAAGCCAGTGAAATTCAGCAGTTATAGTTACCTGAGCTAACGATAACTTACTTCCCCGCAATTCACTGCTTATGACCTCACATATTATTTCACTCATGACATGGTCAGTGACATCACTGATGGCATCTCAAATGATATCACTGATGACATCATCCACAGAACCACTTACACCCCCTCTCACCCTCATACAACCTCTTGTATGCCCACTCACACCCCCATACAACCACTCTCATACCCATTCATAGGCCCATAGCCTCACATACCCACTCAATCCTCCACAGAGGGACTTGCACACCCATTCACTCATACAGCCCCTCACACAACCAATCACTCACCCATACAGCCACTCATTCAACCAGTCACTCATCTGTAGAGTCACTCACATAGCCTCACAAATACAGCTACTGATACACCCGCTTATTTACCTAGTCACTCAAGCACACACTCTCACCCATACAGCCTCTCAACACAGCCACTCACTCGCCCATACAAACATACACACACCAACCACTTACATACCCATTCACACATCCATACAAGCACTCACCCATCACTCACTCACTCACCCATACAGCCATTCACACAGACACTCTTCAATACAGCCACTTACACACCAACTCACTTACCCAAGTACCCATTCAAACAGCCACTCACTGATCCACAGAGCCACTTACACAGAGTCACTCACTCATACAGCCATTCAGACACCCACTCACTCACCCATACAGTCACTAAATACCCCCTTACCCATACAGAGCAACTCACACCACCACTCACTCACACTGACACACCCACTCACTAACCAATACTGCCACTCACCCAGAATGTCACTTACCCACACAGCTACTCACACACCCACTAATACAACCATACTGCATTTACACACCCATACACACAAGGATACATACACTCACATAATCTATGTTAGAAGTAGTATTACTCAATAGTGTTGCACCTAGTATACCAATTTAATTTTTGTAGTAGGTTAGTATATATGTTTAACACCCATAAACTCTCTTAAAAGCACTCACACTCACTTGATAATGTTTTCAGTGAAATCAAGTGATGTCATCAGTAATGTCACTGAACATGTCATGAGTGTTGTAATATGTGAGGTCATAAGCATTGCATTGCGGGGCGTAAATTTTAGTTACCCCAGGTAACTTTAACTGTTGAATTTTAAAGGTAAAAGTGGTGCTATAATTAGGTATAGGAATAATCATGGCCTAGGTCTCAGATGGACCCTAGGTGGTGATGCAAGACTATTTAATAAAGACAGGCAAATCCTACCTGGGGTTCTAATTCCCAAGTTCCGTTGATACCCTAGACTTTAGGGGATATCAGTGGGATGATCAGGGAGGGAGTGGTATCCTTTGTAATGGTACTTTCGTCAAAAGGCTCACCTCTCTTGTACACCTAATAATGTCCTCTCCATGACGCTAGATGTTACTTTTGCACCACCACCTAGCAGCTGGTTCATGCAGGTAACAGGAGGATTTCGAGGGACGATGCAGAGGGAAAAAATAAATAAATAATTAATTTCCCCTTGGCATCGTCCCTCGAAATCCCCCCTTACAAGCACCACCGCTGTTTCCTGCATGTACCGTGGCTGCCACCCAGGGACCATCTGCCACTTAGGCCATGATTATAGGGAGCCACTATCCCTGAAGAAAGCTCCAGGCCTTTTAGGCTAATCATTGAGGGCAGAAACACCCTGGCAAATAAGAGACGGACTTGAGCCATTGTACTCTATGCTACCCGTCAAATTAGGTGTTTTTAATACACCCAGGGTCCTCACTAATAAAGGTGATAGCCAAGGAATGCCTAGGTCGTTTTAGATTGTCTGGATCCCTCTCCTATCCAGTAGCTTTATGTAAGAACTCCCTCCTACCGCCAAGTCTTCACGGAGGTTGAGTCCGCCCTGGTGGTACGGCCTTACCAGGGTGGGGAGAGGATGCCAGTGCTGAGGCATGACACTATTATGTGTGTGAGGCATCCTCTTCTATTAAGGATGGCATTCCCTCTCTAATTGAAATCACATGGTACAATGAGGAATTAACTGATCAGATCTGGGGGTCTCTTTATCTTCTCTGACTCTACAGGCATCCTACTTTAAGTGTTATGTATGTCCTGATTTTGGAGGAATGTAGGTTGCCTTTTCTCCTCCAACTCTCTTCTGTGTGGTTAGTATACTTGGAGTCATACTGCTTTTAACGTGTGTGTCTACTGTAACCATGACCAAGCTACAATTCCACTAATGGTTGTGATAGCTGGTTAACTGTCATGAGGTAGAGGCCTTTTGATCGGCGTCTCTGTGGAGAGTCAACTGATTGGCTTGTGTAAATCTGTGTAGTGTGTCATGTCTGAGCCCTTTGATTTTCCCTTATGGTGTACAGAAGGCACGAGAGTGTTTGTGTTCATTAGAGGTGGAGTACCCAAACTGTGCCCCCACTGTGAACATAGCTCCCTGGGTTGAGGGTTTATTGGTAGTCAGTGCTTCTGTCTCCCCTTACTGCACTTCTCTCTCCTTCCCCTCCATGTACAAACAATTAAAAACCAGGTACATGTGTTTGTGTGCATGTGTCACATCCCCTGAATGGAATGGCTGGGTCCTTTGTGCTTTCTGGACCCGTACCAACCTGGTTTCAGCAGCAACCTGTGTCCTGAGATGAGAAACACGAATGACTGCAGCACATTGAATTCTGAGGTTTGCCACCTACCCACTCATCCAGCATTGACATGAATCTGCTGGAGAGGCAAGAAACCATGTGTAGCACCCGATTGGCTGGGAGCTGTCTGGATTTCAATCCACATAGAGAAAGTGTCCATTTCTCCTTGGACTGGTTGCCAAGAAAATCTTTAGCTCTTGAAGGAGTTGCACTTTTATTTGAGTTGCCAGCTTGTTGGAGACAACCTCTATTAACAAGGAAGCTACACCCAGGATGGCCAGCCTATTGATGTTTTACTTTTCCTGCTATTCAGTGTATGGCAAAACTTTATCTTCTTCTTGGATAGGCTGATCACTTCACCGTTCTTTTCATGTGAATGGTACTAAGACAAAAGACATCTAGCATTAGCATATGGAAATCTATATCTTCATGCAGGTGCTGGCGATCTTTTTCTCAGGAAAAATTGATCGTAGCCCTCCCTAGAGCCTGTGCGCCCACTCGTCATCCTACTAGTGACACAAATATTGACATCAATAGATCATTTGAGGTCTTTAATCTTAAAATTGACTAAATGTTTTGACCGGATACTCCTAGAAAATATAAGTTCCGGTCCCATTAACTTACCCCTAAGACTTAAGCTATACCCATGGTTTACGCAGTAGCTTCAGGTATTGAAACCACAATCCTGCAGAACAGAAAGACTGTGGTGCTACAAGTATAGTGAGTAGGCAAGAACATCTATGTTTCTGCTTTCACTCCCTATACCATAGAATTTCCAAATGAAGTCATCTGAGTTTAACTAAAACACCATGTTTTATCTCCCAGGCACCCTACACTGCTAAAAAGAGCTTTTCAAAGACTTGGGAAAAGTCATATCTCCTGTATCTCGATCCAACCAATCAGTGCATCCTCTAGATCTTTGCAATAAAAGTGTTTCTTTTCTAGCATCAATACTGTTCGTGCTTGTATAAATTAATTTTCTGGATAATCCTTTAAGTGACCTAACCATTTTGAAACAAACTGATCCGCTTCACTGAAATATCACTTGCAGAAACGCTACATGCCGTATTTGGTGCCAAACCTCATGTTCATCTTCTGACCTTTGTCTACCCGATATCATGAAACCGATGCCTCCCTGGATCCTTTGTCCACCAGATATCATGAAAATGCTGACTCCCTGGTAATCCATGAGATGCTTTCCTTATTCAGTCTATCACGCAGTCAAGTTGCTGTGGTAAATCCATAAGTCAAACAGCCTTCTTGTTCCCGAGGACCCCAATAATTATTGGTCCGCCTCTCTTCTGCCCTGCTGGAAAAGTTCTGTCTTCACCCAGCTGCAGACTTGCATCAAATCCATTTACTTTCTACACCCATTGCAGGCTGCCTTTAGACCCACCCTGAGCACAAAACATGGTGAGTTGTGTAGACTGGTCAACTAGGAAGACGTGGGCGCTCTTGTCCTGTTAGACCTGCTGGCTGCAACTTGCTCCATTGACCAGGATCTGCTCCTAAATCGCCTAAAAGACATTAGTGTTGATGACCTTGAACTAACGATCTTGTCTATCCCATCATATGCAAACTACCTTCTTCGCCTATTTAAATCATCTTCCCTTAAGTTTTCCTGTGGGCCCACTCAGAAATCCACCTGGTCACCTCTACATTTTAATGTGTGTATGTTGCCAATGGCCTTGCTGCTGAAATCTTTGGCCGCACAATTTTAAATGTAAGCCAACGACACACGGGTTTTGTTTAAAATGTTAAACTTATGCTGGCTTGTATAATCCTGCAGATAATACCTCAGCCAACTCTTTTATTATTGTCTCCCATTGGATGGCTTCCGATTTCTTATAACTCAGTTGTATATTTCCTTTAATAAATTTAAATACTTTCAATTGGTCGGAGACAATGGGCCCTCATTATTCCCCAGCACTAATTCTGAGCAATTTAGAAAGGTACATATATTCCAACCAATCCCCGGAATTTCAAACGTTTAAACTGGTTAGTTTATGTTACTGCCGAGTCAAATGCTGAGAAAACTCCTCCTACCTAGTGCTTCCGAGTATCATCGTAAGGTGGCCATGGCGTTTAATAAGCACTACATGTAATATAACAAAATATAACATGATTAGCTGCCCCTTTGTTGTATATAAGCTGACGCCATCTGCAATGTTCACCTTTTAACAGAAGAAGGTCTGCATATCTGTGTAGATGTAGAATCTGACCAGAGACAGAATATTTGGTTGTCTCTTGGGGTCTGGTTGGCAATGTACTTTAGGACTCAGGAAATTACGTTTAGCTGCTGCACGGTGAATTAAAAGGAGGTAAGCTGCCTCGTTTATTCAGAATTTTCCTGCTTCAAGTCAGTATAAAATCCATCACACTTTGTATGCTGCTCCAGTGAATTTTGGCGAAATAGCAACTACAAAGATCAGAAGCCAGAGGAGCTGCCCCTCCCAAATCCAGATCATAGACTATTCTTCAGCAACACTGCTCACTGAGGTTCTGTGCTTTTGTGGCAGCTGCTGCTCCATCTTTGTTGCCTAAAGTAGTTGTAAATAACAGAAAAAAAGGTCTGCATCCATTTGAGACTCTGTTGTTTCTGTGTTTCTTTAACAACACCGGAGAAGAAGCTTGAAGGCTAAAATGCTCCTAAATACTGACATATTGCTATTTTCCTAAGTATCGGTATCGCTGAAGAAGAAAGCAGAGGGGCTCTCTGCCTCCTAATTTGGTCTCTCCCCTCTTTTTTCCTGAACCCCTAGAAGTCAGCACAGACCAATACAGTAGTCAGAGACGGCTGTAGAACTGTAACCCAACAACACCTGTAAGGAGTATTGTAGCTTCTTCAGAGTCACAAAGATAGCTATTGAATTGTAATTAATAGTGCCTAATGCTCTGCTTAGCTATTTCATATCCAGTAAAGACCAGCAGTAGTCCATTTCGAATAGATGTGCAGACCTGTAAAAGTCATAGATTAAGTTATATGATGATTGCAATAATTATTTATGTTGTCTGAAATTATAACGTGTATTTCCTTAATGCAAATAAAGTCAGTATCTTTCTCCAAAAGGAACACCCTGCTTGAACAATATATTATCTAGGAGAAATACCACGTGCTGTCATTGCTCGACAGTAGTCTTATTTCTCCAATAAAGTGAGAATAATGAGCTGCAGCAAATGCTACATTCAAAACTAACCATACTGTCATGTATACGATACATATGGGGTGGTGGTAATACAGGAGATTTCTTTTAACTTTGTGGAGTCTCTCATGTGAAAGAGGCTGAAGAGGGTGTCTTGTAAATGCTAGATAACATTTTTTGCATTATGAAGAATCTGCTGTTAAAACAGCCACACGTTCATTAAGACTTTGTAAGGTATCCTTGCCTCTCCTTGTAGTACTTTAAGGGACCTCAAGTCGTAACTCTGCAAGAGGTGAGGTATGGATATTGGAAGGACCATACACTATTCTCAAATTTCATAAGTAAAAATAACGTAATAGACTGACAAAGGGAATCCAGAAAATAAAAAGGTATTTGCTAGAATACAACTAAGGTATAAAATAGGGAAAAATCCACTGAAAGGAATAATGTTAACTGCTCAATAGGGATTTTACAGATATGGTCCTAGAACTAATATTTATTTTAGCGGTCCATTCATTTTTAAAAATAATGTTTTGAATGCAGTATTTGACTTCAGATAGATATGATGGGATGGGAACTGATATGCTACAGGAATTGGGCGTGCTTCATTGAACCTCTCTAGAGTTCTAAAGGTCACCTGCCTGGTTATTGTGACTATCCTAGCCCTGAGTCTGGTTCAGGGCCCTCATAATAAAATACCTTTGCCTTTATATAATACTACCACTCAGTTTGCTCCTAGTGATGTTGGAAGCCTGTATCCTAATGCGTCTCTGCTACATAATATTTTTAAACACTTTTGTAGTTCCTAAAGTAGAACTAATTTAGAACTGCTAAACAGTATTCACAAAGCTACTTGCTGAGACCTCTCCTATCTTTTGTGTGTAGAGATCTATGGACACGTAGGTGTACGTTTCCGTTGTACATATGGGAGGGACAAGAGGAAGTGGCTGGAAATGGGAAATACTTACTTCTAAATGGAAGGACTTTATGGTGGGACAAGCTAATGCAATCACCCGGAGAAGAGTAAGACCATTGCCATTCATAAATTAAACTTCTAAAGTTACTACAGTGCTAGAGGTGTGAAAATAGGTGTAAATGTACTCCAGCCCAGGATTGGAGTAAGTCAAGCACCAAACATGGCTACTCACCACTACTCACTATGCAAAAGAGGGGACTAGGAGCGCATTAAGGTCCAGCATACGAGGTCCCAACCAGGCTTTGTAAATCCAAGGAATATGCAGTTCCTATCAAAGAAAATTTAACAGAAAAGTGGCTGGTAGACAACTGAGAAACCAGATCGGGGGATTTGATTGCTCAGGAGCAATGGCCCTCATATTCCCAGATTGGGTTAATGAAGGTGCATATGTCTATAAATACCCAATCGCAATCACCTCTGAGGTGGCAGAGACAGGGGTAAGTCATTGCGATTACTCGCCGCAATTCCTTTTAGCCCGCAAATGAGCACGGCCTCAGCCACTACCCAATGTGATCTTAACCTTACCACAATTGGGTCTATTTTTATAACTAAGGTATATTATATACACTTGTGATTGCAATTGGGTATTTATACACACATGTACCTTCATTAACCCAATCCTCAGTAGATTAGGTCCTCGGTCGTGATGAATTGCGGAGATCGATAGCGAGTGTAGTGTGGCAAGAAACATGTCGGCCTACTTTTACACAACTCTTTGAGCTGGATGAGAGCATTAGATCCACCTCTAGCCACTCATTGTTTTTAGGTCTCGCCTAGGCTGCGCTCATGCGCTGCTCTAGGAGTGCCTTTAGCTTTAGCTTGTGGCGGCATCCACCTTGCAGGATCGAGCAGCGGCGCGCCACAAGCACGAGTGCAGTGCTTTAAAAGTGAAGACTGCTCTCCCAAGCACGTGCGCACCACTCGCGGGCTCACCTCCTGCTCCCCCTCTCTCTCACAACTTCATCTTCGTGAGCAGGCAGGCTCACTCGGTTATCATTAATGCCCACCCAGATTCATCTTCGTGAGTCAAGTTGAATGGACGTAAACGCATCGCACCTCTATGTTGAACTCACACATCCCACTGGGCGAAGGTGAACTCTGGGGACTACACGCAAGTGGTTACAGTGTTCACATGCCCCTGCTATTGAAACTGTCTGATGTGACTCGCACATGTGCATCTGAAACAATTAGACACGAAGGGGGAATTCCGTCTGCGCGTTCTCCTTTGTTGTTGATCTAAATTCTGATGACAAGTGAAATGGGAACCACGTGGCCCCTCTGCACACAGCACTGGCTGTTCACTACCGTTATTGTGATGTGTTAGTAGCTCTGGCCTCTCGGAGTTCAGGACGCAATGCAGCAGTGGGAACATGCCACTCACTGTACTGTGACGAGTTTTCAGTGTTCACAAGAACTGTCGAGTTGCTATACTCAGAGTGAGCGCATACTGCTGGGGCCGGTCGGATGACTTGATTTGCCCAAGGTCACACTAACTCTCATTCGATTTAGAGTTTAGGCATTTTTAGGTTCGCAGCTAGATAACCCACAAGACTTCCTTGGCAGTGGAAAGTCATCTTTGTGTTTCTTGTTCAGTGCGGTTATTGTATGTGTGGTAGGCATCTTGGTACATGGTAGGACTGTTTTGCCTGCTAAATCCCTGTATATGGTTGTTTGTTGATAAATACGCCGCAACGTTTTATTCTGAACCTTGTGCTAAGTGCTGCTGTTGTCATGGTAGGCGCTGTGTGAGTTTACGTTTCAATGATGAGCACATTGCAGCACAGGTGGGCAGATGTCATAAAATATGCCCCTTTTCAATAATCTTTGATCACGGGGGTTGCCAAACACCCAGCAGCAGGCCTAGTTAATGTTGTGGCGATCTGCGCGCACTTCATAGCACGTCCATTCCGCTGAGCACACATCACTACACCTGTATTCCAAAGAACTGCCAGACAGTCTTTATTGGAGAATCTCACGAACAGCTGTGCTCGTTTCCTATTTGATATATGGAAGAAAACTGTTTGTATCCATGGTTGTCAACGAGTTGAAACCACAAGAGAGCGTTATTAATAAAGACGTTAACCGAAGGAGCACTTTAAATATTATACAAACGCTCAAGTGTGTAATAGATAATTTTCTGAAGATTTATCCAGTTGAAGTCAATCAGTTTGCAGCAGAAATGCATAATCATGCTGCAAAATCATCAGCTTTTTACCCATCCGTCATGCAAAAGTTAAAATGCCATACGAATAGATGTGGAAAACAGATTTGTCAGCAGTAAAGCCTACTGTACCATTCATTCTTTGTCCTGCCAGTCCCCCAAGTTACCACTCACTTCTGTACGAAACATTTCAGATTCAATCAGTGCATTGCCATAGCAAGGGTTCATTGGTCTTTGATGTAAGGATGGTAATGGAAAAACAACCGCAACTGCACCTGCTGCACCAATGATAACTAATCATCTGAACCACATCTACACCCTCTCGACCAGTGCCTCCCCAGTTAGCTTTACAACAGCACTAGAAAGGAAGCTGCATAATGTCCAACAAGAACTTTGGAGCAGCTCATGTTATAGCCTACTTAGTGTCAGTGCAAGGTGTTGCTGCGCTCCTCAATAACAAGATGATATGTTTTCAAACAAATTTGTTGCTTAAGCTTTCACCTCCTACTCAGTGCTTAGTTTGAGCCCTGATTGCTGTTGGGGCCCACCAGCACTCACCTTTGAGTACCAACACATGTTTTTTCTCATCAGATTTTTACCCCTAGAGCAAGAGAGAACAAGCATTGGCATAGCCAATAGGTCTCGCTTTTTCGGACCTTATAAGTGTTTAGCCATGCAACGGTTGATGTTGTTGCACCAAGGATATTGTGCTGCATAACTGAATACTAATAAGATCCCAAAAGCGAGACTATTGGCTATGCCAATGCTTGTTTTTGTATTGGTCGTTGCAGGTGTTGGGCACTGGCAGTCATTTTTGGAGACGTGGACATATTTTTTTATCATCAGACTTTGTGCCCAGAACAAGAATGAGAAAAACAAAAAAGACACCCAGATAAAGGAAGGGAAATATTGGAAAGTTTGACACTGGGAGAAAACAGAAATGGAAAGTAACCTTACAGAATGAGATAAAAGAGACCGAAAGTGCAAGGTGGTAAAGAAAGAAGCATGAGGTGGAATCAAGACAAGCCGCCTAACAATCAGCAAACACGTAATAAAAAGGTGTTGGAAGAGGGCCCTGAAAAAATTGCCCCCCTACACATATTTTTAAAATTTTTACAATTTAAAAAAAAAAATCATTTCTGTAGAGTTTTTTATAGTGCGAACTTGCCCCAAAGGTATTGGGTATAAGAGCGCTTTACATGAGCACCAGTTGCGTTACACGAAGAAACATTCATTTTTGTTAGGCACGGGGAGATTAAGTGATTTGCCCAGAATCATAAGATGTTACGTGTCCTTGCCAAGACAAATTAAGCACTATCAGCAAGTCACCAGTGCATAGCCTTTCTGCAGCATTATCTTCTCACAACACAAACATCTGCCCTTCAAGTTCAGCAGTTGATTTTGGAAGGAACAGTAAAATACTAACAGCAACTGAATTAGACTTTGTCAAAGGTGACGTAAATTGTTTACGTCCTAGAAACACAGTTTAATGTGTCACCAGATAGAAACGAAAATGAAAGCATAAGTATTTTCAGTATGGAACCTAAGTATTCACGTGTAGAATGTCATGAAGTGCATGCATTTTGTTAGATCGCCTTGCGTGTCACGTCATTAATGTATATATAGTGCTGCCTTGACAAACTAAGGGTTAACAAGCGTGAGTGTTCCTGCCCCGAAACAAATGAACAACAAGCGGTAAAAATGGGGCTCCTGGAGGGAGGGCAGAGCTTCGAGGTGCTGCTGTTCATTTGCTTTTCACTACTTAGAGATTGTCACCAGATAGAAACGAAAATGAAAGCATAGGTATTTTCAGTATGGAACGTAAGTATTGACGTGTGGAATGTCATGAAGTGCATTGCATTTTGTTAGATCGCCTTGTGTGCCACGGTTAACAAGCGCGAGTGATCCTGCCCACGAAACAAATGAATAACAAGTGGGTGGGGTGGGGGAACTGCACAGAATAAATGACGCCCTGGGAATGCTTCTGAATGCTCGTGCGTGAAGCAGCAGCTGTTTGCTCTTTTTGGAAGCACATACTCGTGCTTGTGGCACGCCCCTGCTCGCTCCCGCAAGGTGAATGCCGCCATGAGTATGAATTTCGGATAAGAGCAGAATGACGGCTAATGGTCCTCCTATACAGTGCATGCGCGCTGAGTAGGCGAGACCTAAAAACATACAGGGAGGAACGAACCACAAAGAATTAAGGAGGCACGAGGCCGAATCAAGTCTACACAGCTGCCCATGGGCTCCGGGGCACAGCTTTGGTCTCCAGCAACTATTCTTTTACAAGTGCTGATCTTACTGTATCTGCAGTCCACAATAAGGGTGGATGAGCTGCACCGCACCAGTTCTGGGTTGACCCCAATCTCAGGTCACATTTCGAAAGTCCAGCTGAGTTGAAATTAGCCTTGCACATTTAATGGCTTAAATTTGTAATAACATAACTGCGCCCGAGCAGAGCTGTTGGGACGTGGCCAGCTGGAACATACGATGACCACATGCACTTATTGCATTGCTGCTCCCTCTCTGAAAGAACCTCGTTTAACGCAGCCGCAGTTCACTTGCATCTGTCAGCGGAGTTTGTGGTCTGTATGTATTTTCCCTCTACATACGATTACAGGAGCGCTCTTTGGGGGTGAGTGTCTCCTTCATTGTGTATCCTCTGATGACAGCTCCCATGTTTGACATCAATAGGAACACAGATGAAGAGGTGCTGTGTCTGCCCCTCCCCCCCCAGGAGACAATGGCGGACGCACTGAGCACGAGGTGGCCTCCAGGTCTTGACTGGCCATGTCTGAGTTGTGTACTGACACCGCCCGCCCTCAGTCCGGGCTGCGTTATCTCTGAGAAATGGGACTGCTTTGATTCGGGCTGAAGTGCAGGGGCTGTTTCTCTCTTGTTAGTCAGTTTGAACACACGTCTGGTTTACGCTTAGTGGTGATTGTCCGTCTTCTTCGCCAGTCTGCTTTTGGCATAACTTTAAAGCAGCAGTGTTTCAGCCTTACCTTCTCGTCCCCTTCCTCGTCCCATTTCGTACTATTTGAGTGTGGCCCTGACCACTTGCATCATCACTCCACTAGCATCTCCGCTATCCAAGGTCTTAATAAAACAAGCATTGGCATAGCCAATAGGTTTCGCTTTTGGGACCTTATAAGTATTTAGTTATGCAGCACAATATCCTTGGTGCAACAACATCAACTGTTGCATGGCTAAGCACTTGTAAGGTCCCAAAGGCGAGACCTATTGGCTATGCCAATTCTTGCTTATTATAACAAGGAGACCCACATATTTAAAACACCAGGGTGCCTATTGATTATTTTTATACTCGCATCTCACCAATCTACATTAAATCACACACACAGAACTTCCACTCATGCTTCACCATGGCAAAATCAAAACATTTCCGGTAAAAAAAAAACCTTGAGGAGCCCGTAAGGCATTGCTGTGCCCGCCTAACGAGAAGCTGCCCTATGATGAAGCATGACACCTACCTCGGTTTACGAGGGCCATTGCTCCTGAGCAATCAGATTTCCCGATCTGGTTTCTCAGTTGACCACGACCACTTTTCTGTTACATTTTATTTGATAGGAACTGCATGCTCTTTGGATTTACTAACCTGTACTGCAACACAATCTATGTTGAAAATCGCAGCAACATTTCAGCAGCTTTTATTTACCCACTTGCTGTCAGATGGAAACCGAATCAGCTTCAGTAATGCGGTTTCCTTCTTGTCTAAC